>NW_028288565.1:627337-941006 GCF_059628265.1 Tinamus guttatus | reverse complement strand
GCTGGAGCTCGGCGGTGAGGCTCCTAGCAGTGCCCTGCGCCTCGGCAGGAGCAGGAGGGGGTGCCTGGCCTGCCTGGCCAGAGCAGAGCCATGGCAGCTCCTGGGGCTCGGCGCCTGGGTGCCACAAAGCCACCACAAGCCTTCCTGGGCAGTGAGAACATCCCCTAGAGGGCCACACGTAGCGTGGAAGCTACCCTGGTTCCCCTGATTTGGCCCTGATGACATTTCTGCTGCCTGGAACCCTAACGTGGTCCTGTCCCCAGAGCAGGCTGAGCGCGTGCTGCACGAGGCAGGGCCATGCAGAGGTGCAGGGAGGCAGCCAGACGCTCAGGCCAGCTCCGTGTGTCTGGGTGTGCAGAGGGCCCCAAGCAGGCCCAGCAGCCCAGCAAGCTGGCGCTGGCCAGGGCCCTGCCAGCTGTAGCCCCTCCATCCTGCGCTGGGCCCGTGCGTCCCGGGGGAGGCCCCGGCTTGGGGCTGCATGGAGAAGGGCAGCAGGAGCCCTGCCTCTCGACGCAGGGGCAAGGGCAGTCCGACGGGAGAGCGGGGCTTCCTCCACAAACTCACGGCCAGGAAAGAGACAGCTGAGGCCATTTCCTCGGGCAGCCGCCAGTCCTCCAGTGCAATGAGCAGCTCCGGCAGCACCCGCTCCGCGGTGCCAGGCCTGGACACCAGCACCTTCCACATGGCCCCGGCGGCGCTGCGGGCCCAGAGCGCTTTGTCAGCGGCTGCCGCGGCTGCAGCCCCGTGACCTGCGAGGCCGCAGCCCTGTCCCTGCCCCTGCCCCGGCCAGCACAGACCTGTCACATGAGGGGCAGCAGCTCAGCAGGCTCGCAACCACCTTGTCTGGGCATGTGCTGCTCAGCAGGAGAAGAGCCCTGTCCAGGCTGAGCCGTGCAGATGCATCTCGCACGGCCAGGATGTTTTCCCATATGTTCTTCACCAGCCTTGGCACCTGCAGACCACATGGCAAAGTGTGAGGCTGCTGCCACACTGCAGCCATTTGCACAGCTCCCACGGAGAATGCCTGCCCTTGCCACCACTCTGGGCTGGCCACAGAGGCAGTTGGGTGCCTGGTACACGAGCACTCAGGGGAAAAACAAGCCCCCAAAGGGCCTGAACCCCGGCTGTGCCACCCGCAGGCTACTCACATGCTCCAAAAGGCAGGCGTCGGCCGTGACGAGCTCGTCCAGCATGTGAGCAGCCGCCTGCGTGTCGTAGCTGCTGCAGGCTCTCATGCCCCTGATGGCTACGAGGATGGCCTCTGCCTTCTCGTCTGGCTGGAGGTGTTTCCCAAACATCTAGGGCACAAAAGAAGGCAGCCCCGAGAGAGATGTCACAGCCAGGCTCCCAACTGCGTTGTCTGGCTGAGCAGCGCGTGGCCCTGGAGAGCGACATGGGGCAGCGAGTCCCTCCGAGGCAGGAGCTGGGGCTCTGCTGGCTTGGGTGATGGTGCTGGGATTGGTCTGGGTGCTTGGGGTTAAGGTCTCCACCTGCTGTTCCTGCAGGGAAGCAGGGCTTGCAGGATGCTGGAAGGAAGCCCCTGGCTAGTCCTGGCCTAATGAAAGTGCCAGCCCTCTCCTCAGCCCCACCTGGCAGCCACCCCTCTCCACGTCCAAGTTGCAGGCTGATCCCACAGCTGGAAGTCCCAGCCAGGGAGGGGCTCCTTACCCTGTTCATTTCCCTGGTGTCCCTGGACCGGGAAAGCCTCAAGGTGCCTGCAGTTTCCCACTCCTCTCGGAGCTCTTGCTGCCAGGCACTCTCCTGTGACGGCTCCCTGCCTGCACAGGAAGGGAAACACAGGGCATTCGGCATGAAGGTTGCACAGCTGGACACGGCCCACGGAAGGCATCAGTGACAAACAGCCCCTGGCAGGCGAAAAGGCCCTAGCAGGAAAGAGTGCGCAGCAGGACGCCCAGGGAGGTGCTGGGCCTATTGCAAGGGGTGGGCAAGGGGAATTGCTTGCAACCACACAGAAATTCTTACTCTCTCCCTGCAGGAGGAACTCATAGAGGTGCCACAGGGCCTCCGCGGCCTCATCGCTGCTTCCCTCGTCCTTGCAGGCGCCGCACAGGGTGAGATGTCCCACCAGCTGCCCCAGGACGGGCACGCTCTTCTCCAAGAAGCTGCCACAGCTAGCACCGCCAACTTGGAAGCATTCACGCACCTGGGGGAGGGAGGCAGTGCTGACACGAGGCCAGAGGGGCAGCGCTCAGGATCAAAGCCCTGGGCCCACGCTCCTTGCAGGCTTGGATCCGGCTGAGCCAGAGCCTTGGTGGCTTCCCTTGGAGGCAGCCTGGAGCTACAGGACATGGCTGCATGCTGACAAGGGACAGGCAGTGGCTGCAGCTTGCCTGCACCAGAGACTCCTTACCGACACCAAAGAAGAGCTGGTCAGGAGATCCCCCAGCTTCGCAAGGCGTCCCACAGCCCTCTCGTGCACAGCTGCTTGCTGGCACTCAGCGTAGGGCAGTAGGAGCTGCAAGGAGAAAAGCTGCTGCTCTGTCCTGTGTCCCAGAAAATGCCTGGCAGCTTTGTGCCTTGGAGCACCGGCAGAGCCCGGAGAGGGGATCTTGCATCCACAGTCCTTTGTGACTGTGGGGCAAATCTCCCAGACGGGCCTGATGTGACAGCAGGAGCCCGTGGGGGTTGTAATGAGTGCAGGAGCGGGTTGAGGAGGAGGGGATGTTGGCTGTAGCCAAGGGACACTGGGCTCACACAGGAGAACTGTGGGGATCCCCAATCCCATGTGGGACCTTGTCCCCTCTCAGCACTGGGCAATCTCCAGCCGCTGCTGGACAACTCCCCCCTGTCCCACCACAGGGCCCTGGAGCTGGCAACTCTGCTCCTGGCAGATAGCAGACCTGCAGGATGGTCTTCATGTCCATGATGCTGGAGGAAGGGCTGCCAAGCATCAAGTCCTTCAGCATGCTGTCCATGGCATCCAGCAGCTGCAAGGGGGACAGAGGGTTGAGGCACTTCTTCCTCAGTGCCCCACAGCTGTCAGAGAGGGCTTGGAATTCCTCCTGTGTCAGAGGGACATGTAGAGTAGTGCTGAGGGCAGGAGAGCCCTCAGGCCAGGGGAGCTGCTGCTGCTGCTGCACAGGGCACAGCCTGGTGACACTGCCCATGGCCCTGTCCAGGGCCAGGGGGAGAGGGCATGGGCGAGGGAGAGGCAAGCTGGGAGCCTGCCCTGAGCCTCACTTAAGCAGCCAGCACCCACCTGGGAGTAAAGAGCAGGATCCAGATGCTCCCTTGGAGGCAGGGAGAAGACGCTGGAGAAGCAGGCTTCCAGCAGGCTCTCCAGCTCGCTCTCCAGAAGCAGCCCAGCTTTGCTGCAAGCAGAGAGAGGGGCCTTTCAGTCCCTGGGGCTGAAGCAGCCAGCAACACCCTTCTGCCCTGGGAAGGCGGATGCACTCAGGGCTTGGGAGGCCCGTGAGCGATAGCCACGCCAGGTGGGGAGGGAGCCCCATAGAGAGTCACCTCTTCTCACCAGCATGCTGTCCAGGAACAGAGGACACAGCAGGCAGGGGGGCCCAGTGATCTCCCCACCTCCTGCCTCACCCCTGGGGAAAGGCCCGCACCCATGGGGGAGCTCCAGGGCCCTCTCTGCTCTCCCGGCTCCAGCCCTCTCTGTCCCACCAGATGCCAATGGGAGACTCTCTCAGGACAAGGGAAGGCTCCCTGCAGGACTGGGGCCCTCTGGTATATCTGCTGGGGAGGCTGTGGCCAAGCCAGGCTCTGGGGCAGCTACCTCATGACACTGATGCTGAGCATGACTTGCTGTCGCACTGCCATGCCCAGGTGGTTCCTGGGCTCCTCTTGCAGCAGCACCTGGAGAGCACAAGCGGGAAGGCTCGAAGGGAGCTGCCAGGGCCCCACAAGTGGCTGTGCCCACCAGCCAGCACCCCACACCTCCCCGCGCTCACACAAGCCCCTTTTGCCTGCAGAACTGGGCCAGTGCCCTCCCGAGCAGGCCTCTGGGAGCCCCGCGTGCCCTCACCTCCAGCGCCTCTGCCAGCTGGGATTTGCACTGCCAGAGCTCCTGGCGCAGCAGCAGAGCAGGCAGGCTAGGCAAGCAGGACGCTGTGCAGAGGGTGCAGATGCAGGCCAGAAACTGCAGCTTCTCGGCCTCTTCCTGCTGCCAGGAGCAGAGGGACAAAGAGAGAGTGTAAGAGGGGTAGGCGCACGGCCAGCAGCACCAGCGCATGGCAGGGGCTGCAGCGACGTGTGGGCACATCGGATGGAGCAGCCCCAGCGCCAGCAGCCACGTGGGGCCGTCTGAGCATGGAGCGCCCCGAGGGAGCCGGCAGGAGACGCCGGTGCAGCCCCGAGCGGGATGGCGACACTCACCTTCCCTCCACGCCTGAGAAAGGCGCGCACGTGCTCCAGGGCTTCCTCTGCCTCCTCTCCGGGCAGATCCGCACCGGGAGCTGACAGGGAAAGAGAGCGGGCAGAGCTGCAGGGCTGGCGCGGAGAGGGCAGGAGGCAGCGGAGCGCTCTGCCCCAGCGCACGCTGCTGCCAGCCGCACAGCGAGAGCTCGTGGCCCACGGCGCGGCCCAGCCCTGCCCCGCACTCACCCGACGGCGCCTCCTCGGGCGCACGGCTCGAGTGGGGCTCCAGGTCGCACATGCTCACTGCAACCGCCCCATCCTCCTCCTCCTCAGCAGCCACCGAGCGGTGGCTGGGGAGTCGCTCCGCCATCCTGGCCACGTGGCCAAACTCTGCGGAGCTGCCCGGGGGCAACGGGGAAATTCCTGGGTGCGCTCAGGGGGCTTTTTGGCCAGCACCTTCGCTCCCGTCCTCTCCCGTTGCCGTCGTCCCGAACACTGCGGGCCAAGCCCGCCGGGCCAGGATGTCACAGCAGCGCAGTCACAGAGGGCCCCGCTGTCACTGAGGGCCACCTGTGACCCCGCAGCGGGTGTCCCTTCAGGGGCGCACATCTGTGGGGTGGATGCAGCAGGCTGGAGACCTTCTTGCCCGGGCACATGCTGCTCGGCAGCAGAAAGGTCCGTGCCCGGCCACGCAGACGTGTCCGTGGCAGTGCGGACGTTTCTCCACGCGCTGTACCAGCCTTGGCACCTGCAGCCAGGATGGGCTGCTGAGTGTGGGGCTGCCACCAGGCTGCAGCCATTTGCACAGCTCCCACCGCCAGCGGCAGCCCTTGCCACCCCTCTGGGCTGGCCTCGGAGGCTGCCGGGGGCCTGATATTCTGGGCACCAGCATGAACGTCAAAGTTTCTGAAGAGACAGGTCAAAAAAAAAAAAAAAAAAAAAAGGGTAGGAGTCGATTTTCAACCGGGGCAATATAATCCAAGAAACTGAAGACCTGACTCTTCCATGCATGAGTTAAGAATGGTTCAGAATCATAGAATCGTAGAATGCTTAAGGTTGGAAGGGACCTCCAAGGATCATCTAGTCCAAACCCCCTGCAAAAGCAGGGTCACGTAAAGCACATGGCACAGGACTGCATCCAGGCGGGTTTTAAAGATCTCGAGAGAAGGAGACTCCACAACCTCTCTGGGCAGCCTGTTCCAGTGCTCTGTCACCCTCACTGTCAACAATTTTTTCCTTAAGTTCCTGTGGAATTTTCGGTGTTTCAGTTTGTGGCCATTCCCTCTAGTTCTGTCAGTGGCCACCAGGGAAAAGAGGCCAGCACCATCCTCCTCACTGGCTCCCTTGAGGTACTTATAGACACTGGTTAGATCCCCTCTCAGCCTTCTCCTCTCCAGGCTGAACAGGCCCAGCTCTCTCAGTCTCTCCTCATAGGGCAGATTTTCCAGGCCCCTGATCATCATTGTAGCCCTGCGCTGGACTCTTTCCAGCAGCTGCACATCCTCTTGTAAAGTGGGGCCCAGAACCGGACACAATACTGTGGATGTGGCCTCACCAGGGCTGAGTAGAGAGGTAGGATCACCTCCCTCGACCTGCTGGAGATGCTCTTCTTAATGCACCCCAGGATCCCACTGGCCTTCTTGGCCACGAGAGCACCCTGCTGCCTCATGGTCAACTTTTTGTCCACCATGACGCCCAGGTTCCTCTCTGCAGAGCTGCTCTCCAGAAGGTCAGTCCCCAGCCTGTCCTGGTGTCTGAGGTTATTCCTCCCCAGGCGCGGGACCTTACATTTGGCCTTGTTGAATTGCACGATGTTTTTTCACTGCCCAGTTGTCCAGTCTGTCCAGGTCCCTCTTTGTGGCAGCGCAGCCCTCTGGGGTATCGGATACTCCTCCTAGTTTGGTATCATCAGCAAATTGCTGAGGGAGCACTCTGTGCCTTCATCCAGGTCACTGAGGAATAAATTGATCAGGACTGGGCTGAGGACTGACCCCTGGGGGACCCCACTAGCTACAGGCCTCCAGCTAGACTCTGCACTGCTGATCACCACCCTCTGAGCTCTGCCATCCAGCCAGTTCCTAACCCACCTCACTGTGCACTCATCTATCCCACACTGCCGGAGCTTGCCCAGGAGGATATTGTGAGGGACGGTGTCAAAAGCCTTGGTAAAGTCGAGATAGACGACATCCACTGCTCTCCCCTCAACTATCAAGCCTGTCACTCCATCATAGAAGTCTATCAGGTTAGTCAGGCAAGATTTCCCCTTGGTGAATCCATGCTGACTACTCTTGAGCACCTTCTTGTCCTCCATGTGCCTGGAGACAACGGCCAGTATGAGCCGTTCCATCACTTTTCCGGGGACAGAGGTGAGGCTGACTGGCCTGTAGTTGCCTGGGTCCTCCTTCTTGCTTTTTTTGAAGACTGGTGTGACATTGGCCTTCTTCCAGTCCTCTAGCACCTCCCCCGTTCCCCAGGATCTTTCAAAGATGATAGGATAGGAGTGGCTTTTCAACCCTGGCAAAATAACCCAAGAAACTGAAGACCCACCACCTGACTCTTCCATGCAGGAGCTGAGAATGGTATAGAACAGGGATCCTCAAACTACGGCCCCCCCAAAATCCTCAATCCAGCCCGCCGGTATTTACAGAACCCCCTCACCCTTTAAATAGTGAATTATGTATTCAGACACCAAAAAACAGATAGACGAAGACATCTCATACCTTTTTGACAAACTATAAAGCCCAGTGCCAGTAATTACAACAAGCAAGCATATCACTGTTCTGGGAGGAAAAAAATACATATTTACAAGATAATTTCCCCTTTTAAATCTATCCAGTCAGCCTTTTTTTTCCAGTCAATAAAAGCAAATACTTCATGAGAGAGAATGGACAAAATTTTACACCAGGTGCCCACCATTACTTCTCCCATGATACGTTGGCTTTCTGTGGCTATTTAAAGAGATTCCTCAAAAACAATGCTTTCCCCACATCATTTTCCAGAGAGGGACTGCATTTCGATGCATCACATTATTTCATCCTTTTGGGTCATTTCTTTTTCGGGGGACAGGGAGAGAAGAGACCTATCTGTAAGGACAGCCACGTCAGTCTCCGCTCAAATATACACCTAGAGTCTCTAAAATATACATGTGTAGTCTACAGTTGCCCAGGGAGCTGCTGGAGAAAGATACCACTTGGATGAGGGCAATTCAGTCCAACTCTCCACATATCCAGAAAAGGGAGGGAGGAATCACTTCTAAAATGCAACTATCACTGCTGAGTCCAGAAGCTACATTAGACACCAAACACATCAGCAGTTCATCCAGTTCAACATGAAAATAACAGAAATATCTTGTGCACTGGCCAAACTTGGCACTATTCTCTCCAACTGCTTCAACGCTCTTCCCTAGCTTACCTCAAGAAAATGTCATTTTGGGAGTGCACAAAGACAAGACAGACAGGAGCACACTTCCACAACCCTTTGGTGAAAATTAAAATGGGAGAGATGTTCTTCCCTCTTCACTCCCTCTTCCTTGGAAGGATAGACGGTGTGAAAGGACAGGCGTCGGGTGGCCCCGGCCTAATTAACTTCTTTGCTCATTTTAGGTAACTGCAGCATTCCTAGAAAGGATGGCGGAAGCTCATGCAAAACACATAACCCTCCTAAAATGCCTTTTTTTCTGCCTCTCTCACATTTAAGAAGGGAAAGGCAAATGAAGACATACAAAGACATACAACAACTACTTGTATTGCAGGAAGAAGACAAAGCTCATCACATATGAAAAAAAGGGCCATCAATCTCTTTCACTCTTAAAAAGAAATTAAGTAGTTCTGTTCCTCTTCATAGCCGTGTCATATGCAAGAGATAAAACATAACTGTTCTTTTCCAGCACTCATGAGGATTCAACCGGACAAGTTAGTCCTCCTGCATGAAGGGGCACTGCATGGAAGAGAAATGAACAAGCTCATCTTAGCTTACATGATCCTTCGGCAGAGCAGCTCAAGTGCCTCAGCATCCTCTTGAAGATGCTGCTAGTCCTAGCTGTTTAAAAAGTCCTACCGAGGACTTCAGCTGTTTCCATTTGGGCCCTGACTAGGATGATGGAGTTCCAAAAGCCCTTGGTTAAAAGGGATGCAGGCGTCCTCATATCCCCCTGAAATCAGGACAGCGGCCCGCAACCTGCACTCCCTCAGGGGCACCATGACCCTCCTTTCCCAGCTCCATCCATCCAAGAGTGCTCCCACAGCACTTCCACAGCATCCCCAACACCTCCAGCCCAGTGGCCAGTCAGGGTCAGGGCCGCCTGGGACGTGGGCACAGCTAAGGCTTTGGGAAAGCAGCTTTCAGGGGGAGGTTTGTTCCAGAGCGGGGGGCTATAGAAGGAGCCTGGCAGGCCCCCCCCACGCCTCGGGGAGGATGGGAAGCCCCATTGTTGGGTGTCGTCGCCAGGGGCCACCTGGTTCCGTGATGCCCTCGGGACCCAAGGTGCCCAGCGCAGGGCAAGCGGCCCTCAGGGCACCTCTGGAGCCCAGCGCGGCTGCTTTGTGCTGCAGCAGCACCAATGGCTCTTGGCCTACGGCTCTCCCTTGGACAAGCAGTGGCAGGGCCAGCGCTCGCCCTTCTGCTCCTCTGGCTTCCCGCCTACAACCCTCCAGACTTGCGGGACGCTTCTCCCCTCCTGCAACCCCCGGCCCTGCTGCTCAGCTCCCTGGGCCCTCATGGACACGTCTCGCACACACTGGACACAGAGCACCGCAACTCCTGCTTACAGAGCAAAACTAGCAATCGGCGGTACCAGACAGCCCCCGCAGCAAAGCGGCAGCCACAGGCCCCACCACAATGCTCCTGCTCCATGAACCCTGCCTGCGTCAAGAACACAGCTCACTGCTCGGGGAAGTCTGTGCTGCAGCCAGCCCTCCTGCCAGGAAGAACGCCACCAGCCACAGCCTCCAGCTTCATGACAATGCACTGCTCATCAGCTCCATGCGCGGCTCCTGCGTGCCTTCATCACAGCTTGACCATGGAGATGTCTGCGCAGGATATGCAGCTGCCAGGGCTTGGGCCACGCGTCTACCTGAGCCACGCGGGGCAGCCGCTAGAGCTGGGCTGTCATGCACACCTCAAGGCACTGGGCTTAACTGCAGCTGGAGAAACTCTGCCCTACGTCAACCACCACCGTGACAAGAGCAGCTCACACTGCTCAACACCTATAAACCCAGCTATGATCTATGCTATGAATCCCTTACGCATAACTCTTGCCAGCTCTGCTTTAGATTCCGGCCTGCATGTGTTTCAAATGCACTTTAAAATCCATAATTGGGATTACCAGTTTTCAACTGCACTCAGTTTTAAAGTTTCATCTCAATTCACCTAAACAACCTAAATAAGCTTTACTAATAAATGTTTAGTTGTGTCCAACTTCTAGCCCTTGCACACATTAAACAAATGACTAAGTGATGAAGGATTAATCACTGATGCTCTTAACATCTCAGTTCTACATGTAAGCTTTTGGTTCTTAAGTTTCCACCAGTGACAAATCTATATGCAAACAAAGACCTTAGTAATAACATCATACACCAGATTCTACATCTTGGTATACTTTTTATCATAAAGGATCTTCTATAGTTCGGTGAGAGCATGCAGATGCACATCAGTTCATAAACAGAGAAGGAAAAGCAGTTCAACTCTAATTTATTCTATCCTCATTTATAGACATTTCGCTGAGAAATTGCACGTGCATGTTAATAAGGAAGTAAGAAAGTGATATTTTAATACTAAGTTATCTGGGTACCAATATCTTCACAAGATCTCTTTGAGTCAATTAGTCTTTGTTTCCTTTTAAGTATTCTCCAAGAACACAAACTGAGCTTCCTATAGATTTTCTATGAGGCTATTTGTGTCCACTCCATTCAAATCAAAAATACTACATTATCTGCTGAACTGACCGTGCATTTTAAAGCGCTCAGACTGTTATGCACGCAAAAAAAACAGAGTCTGCATAAATGACCTCTCAGTTGCTTTCTCCCAGAGTGGTCCTTGAGCACCCTTGATTCTCCTCTAAATTTTAGAAATATTAGACTCCAAGTTAGAGATGGAGAAGACGAAAGTGAAATTCACAAATACTGATAGGAAAAGGAACAAAAAGCAACAAAAGCCAGATGTGCATATTTATTCTGGGGCATAGTCCAACAGCCTCTGCCATTATAAAAGCAGAGGCCTCTATTAGCACTTAGCAAGGTACTCTTAGGGTTTTCTACTTAAATCAGAACATACCATTATCTTCCTGTAGACAGCCATGACATTTTCATCATCAAAGGGGAGAAAACCACACAGCAGAGCATATAGCAGTACTCCCATGCTCCAAATATCCGCCTAAAAACACAAGAGTGATATAACTTAGTGATAGATCATATTGTCCAGCTTCAGCTAAGTCCATATACAACCAATGAGAAGCAGCACTCTGCCTTCTGGACAGAAATCTTCTATTCTCTAGCGCAAGCATACAATTTGAATTCAATTATCCTTCTGCTAAAACTGCTTAAAACAAGTGTCCTCCCCCAGGTCATCAGGAGTAGGTTTTTCAAATTTTGATAGAGAAAGAAATTGTTGCATTATGTTTAATATACAAGGAATTTTGCTTAAAAAAACAACAAATTCAAACTCATCAGATGGAACTAGTAAAGTAGCATCTATACAGTAAAGCAGCACCTGTGCCCGTGTAAACACAACCACTCTAAAGCTCTGCAAGACACTATTTGGCATGATGAGGTCCATATAACTCACTGATACCAAGATTTTCACTAAGAAAAAAGAAAAAGGAGACTGAAAGGTATGGAAGTCATAAAGAAAGAGCTCAGGTCCAACACAGGGGTACAAAAATATGACAGGAAATACTGACATCATTGCAATAAAGCAACAATTTAGAACTTTCGTGGGGATTCTAGTTCTAATGGATTAAAAATGGATGTAGCTGGTCCCAGTGCTCTAGATATGAAATTTGAGCAAGACATTAACATTTTTTCTTCTCACATTTACTACATCACACAGCATAAAATAGAAAAACTTCCATACATTAACTTCAAGTCAAACAAGCCTGATGGCTTGTGTATGAGACACTAAACGAGACTGCATAGAAGTCTGGGAGGTGTGATGGGTCATTAACAAAATCTAACACTTCTTGAAAGAATTTGCAGCAGAGGAAAGAGTTAAGGTAACATTTTGCAGCATATAAAACAAAGCAACTTATGGAAACCCTGAAAGACTAGTCAGAGAGGAACTGCATAGGCAACAGCATAACCTGTGACCAGTAGAGTACAGTATGTGTTTTTCTGGTCTGTGACTTTTAAGGTTAGCTTCTCAGAATTACTTAGGCAATATTATAGAAGAATATTTGAGAGAGAAGTTAAGTGTACATATCTGAAGCTCGCAACCTTAAAAACTCCAGGGAAAAAGAAAAAAAGCAACTGTGCTACATACCTCTGAGCCAATATACGCTTTGCCTTGAATTAGCTCTGGTGCTGCATAAGCTGGGCTTCCACAGCATGTGTTAAGGTGATAATCAAGGCCACCCTAGAATACCACAGAAAAGTCAGTCACACAGAAGCAGTAGACTTAGACTGCATTAAAGTCTTCTGATAAAGAGGCATTAAAGGCCATGGTGGCTTCGTTTTGCTCTGCTGTGCACTTGAGTTGACCTCGTCTTTTGTTTTGATATAATCTATTACTTCAGTAAATGCAAATTGTTCAAGACTGAGCATTCATGTGTTACCTTCAGAAATTAACAGTCTTCAGCTCCTAATCTAAGAATGAGAGTTTCCTTCACAATTGTGAGGGGCGTAAAAGTAGGAAACTTGGAAGAACACGATCCAAGAGCTACCGGGCATGAGGCAACCTGGCTATCTACACCAATATTTAATGAAATAGCTTCCTGACAAACCAGTGATTTTCACTACTACATTAAAATTTAGTTACTACTGCATTAAAATGTGGTTAAATTTACCACAGGGAAAAAGGCTTCTATAAAACAATTTTAAACACAGGAAACAATTCAAGTATATGGAACTAAGGAATCATCCTTAGTTGTCACCTGCAAAAAGATATTTGCTTGCATCCATAATTTCCACATACATACAGATCTTTCAAATAAAGGCATATGTGGTTTAAAATAACAGAGAATGTGCACACCAGCTTATTTATATTCAGGATTATTATTCATATACTATAGGATAATCTCCACGTTAGAGTATAATAAAGGATGAGATGCAAGAAGGGAAAATAATTTAAGAGTTTGCTCTATCACATATGCAGTTAAGGCCCTACCAACTGAAAAACAGCTGTATCATGAACATGCGAACAGCTTGAATATAGCATTCAATTTCATTGTCCATACAATTTCATTGTACTGTGATGTCAAATACACATCTTTACACGTGTGTAGTATTTGACTTAGTTCTACATTGTGAAAGTAACTCATACGCCTACCTTTGGTTTTGCACAAAGTCCGAAGTCTGTCAGCTTCAAATTCTGTTCATCATCAATGAGCAAATTTTCCTGATATAAAAGAAAGTGATAATGAATGCTCTTCACATAATTATCCAAGAAACCACTTTGTCTTTCACCTTATATGTTCTTATTTCCTCCTGCCACTAGCAGCTAGAATCTTAACTTCCCCTTTGGAGATTCGAATTACTTGCTAATGAGTATATACTGTATTTCAGAAGATAAATAGAAGCCCAGATCTACTGAAAAGCACTTGGGAGACCTTGGCAGACAGCAAGCTGAACATGAGCCAGCAGCGTTCTCATGGGCCGTATTAAAAGAAGCATAGCCAACAAATGGGGAGAAGTTACTACAAGCCTCCCTTCAGTGCTTTTTGGAACACAACTAAAATACTGCATCTAGTTTTGGGCCATGCAGTACAGGATAGATAAGAAAAGTGAAGCAAGTGCTTGGCCATGAAGCTGCTCTGGAGCTGGAGCACTTGCCCCTTGAGAGGAGACAGAGAACGATGTTCAATCAAAAAAGATTTTAAGAGTGATGGGGCATGAAACACCTCATAGCAGCCTTTTAATATATCTAAATCAAGGGTAGGAAGACAGAGACAAGCTCTACACAAAGTGATAGACAGGCATAAGCACAAACAAGAGACATTCAGACTGGATGTAGGAAAGAGCTTTTTTCCTTATGAGGGCAGTGAAGGACTGAACTTCATTTTCTTATGCTGAAGTGAAGGATATAGGAAGGGGATAGGAGGATGTGCCTCACCCTACACCTTCTTTATAGGCACTATTTTTTTTCCCTTGAGGTTTGAAAATAGAGTAGTTGGAACAGACAGGTAACATAATGGTTCTCTCAAGACACAAACTGAAAAAAAAAGACAATGGCTAATTGAAATCACAGTTAAAGCCATGACTGTGCTTCATTCTTACCTAGCATTTGTCAGATCCAGACATCCAGCTCTACTGAGGAATAGAGCAGTAGCAAGTAGAAATAATGTATTTTCAAAATTATAGAAAATGGCCTGCTATGCATAAGATAATGGAAAAAAATATAACTCATTTCAGCCATTAATGGCAAAATAAAATACCATAGCAGTTATTTTGAGTATTAAGTAATTGACCATATTAAGTATTTTGAGCACTACACAGGCTTACTGGTTTGAGATCCCTGTGAACATATCCCTGACTGTGAACATAAGCAATCGCTGCAACAATTTGCCGAAAAAATACACGAGCTTCCTCTTCTGAAAGGCGGTCCTTAGAAATGATGTAATCAAACAGCTCTCCTCCAGGACAATACTGTACGACAACAAGAAAAAATATTCGGGAATATATTTAATCTACTATTGAGGCACAGGTGTCGAGGGTCACTCGAATGTTGAGGCTCACTCCACAAATCAGAGTGAGCAGCACTTTAATATGAAGGTGGTTTAACTCGTGGCGAGTGCCGAAGCCTTCTCCACAAGCTGGAGTGAACAACACCTCTATGGGAAGTGAAGTCAACTCCACCCTGCTGTTGTCTGTAGCAGGGCTTTATACCAGTGCAGGTGGGCATGCGCTGAGGAGCAGCGCTCATTGGCTACAGGCTCCCAGCTGATTGGTTCTCCTCCAGGTGCTTGGTTGCTAGGCATCGGTCCAGTTCCCCACAAACTCCACTTTCCTATATATTCTTACTAAGGCCCCAACATCTCCCCCTCTTTTTTCCAAAAAAACAAAAATTAGCAATAAACATTGCAACATTTACAAAAAACAAAGTAACATGGCTGTAATCCTCAGCATTTCCCCTCTTTTTACAAAAAACAAAAATTGGCAATATCACGCATCAAATATTACAAATAAAAACATAGTTGCAAGCATAAATATAATCATTCCGGTTACGCATAAGTGTAACAATTTCTATAATTCATGGTCCATTAATTGTTTCTGTCCTTCCGCAACCATGGTCGTACCCACTTGGCTGGTACCCAGGTCGCTCCGTCTCCTCCAAGTACGCACGCATATCCTCGTCCCCATGTAACTAACTCAATTGGACCTTCCCAGATCTGTTTCTGTGGACAAAAGACTTCCACCTGTACCTTCTTTCCCGAAAGGTCAGCTGAATTTTTTGAAAAATGAGTGAAAATAGGTACGTTGTCATCATTTCTAGGGTTGAGCCAATTCAAAACGTAGCATGCTTTACTTGTTAACTCATAGGGACCCATCTCCCCCTCTTTTTTCAAAGCAGACAATAATTGTTTTAAATTTCGATGGTGTCGCTCGATGATGGCCTGACCACCCGAATTATACGGGATACCCATCTGATGGGTTATTCCCCATTGCTGAAAAAAGTTTACAGATGTTGCTCTTATACGCCGGTGCATTATCTGTTTTTATGATGTCCGGTTTTCCTAAGACAGCAATTACCTGAGCCCAGTGTTTGCAGGCTGACTTAGCGTTTGTAGAAGTGGCTGGGGTCGCCCAGAGAGCCTTTGAACAGGTATCCACCGTAACATGTAGATATTTTAGTCGGCCAAAGGGAGCGAATTCCGTAACATCCGTCTGCCATATCTGCCTCGGTTGTAGTCCTCTTGGATTGGTACCCATTTCCTGTAAAGGGGTCAGTCTTGCGCAATCCGGACAGGCAGCAATGATAGCACGAGCTGCCGCTCGGGAAATTTTAAATTCACGTTGTAACGCTCGAGCAGATTGATGAAAGAATGAATGAGACGTTGATGCCTGTTGTTCCGCCGAACAAGAAATACCTGCTGCTGACACGGCACTATCTATGACTGCATTACCTTCTGTTAAAGGGCCCGGTAATGCAGTATGACTACGAATATGCGATACCCAAAAGGCATGCTTTCTTTGTTGAATGATGTTCCACAGCTGGACGAACAAAGCTTGGAGATTATGGTTATTTACATGTCCTATAATTGCCCTATGAATTCTTTGAACGATGCCTACTACATATAGGGAGTCAATAACTATATTCATGGGCCGATCATGAAAAGTTAGAAATGCCCAAATTACCGCTTTTAATTCTAGAACCTGCACGGATGCAGTTTCCCGTCCAATCTGAGTTTTCCAACGATCTGACTCCCGGAAAGCGTACCCATATTTCCCAGTTTTGCTGCTAGCATCTGTGAATACAGTAATCGCGTTTGATAATGGTCTTAAACTCTGGATTTCTCGTTCTTCCAGCTCCAAAGAGGTGTGGAAGAGAGGATGCTTGGGATAATGATTGTCCACTCTAACGCCCTGAATAGCTAGAGCAAATTCTGCGCTTTTCAAGCACCATTCTTCAACTAACTCCAGAGTCTTTAGAGGCAGGATAATACTATCAGGCTCTCTGCCGGCAATTGTTCGTACGCATTGCCGGGCTTTCAAAATTCCCATTCCAATTGCTTCATGCCTTTGAGTTAGGGTGCGTCGCAAGTGGCTTGGGAGAAAAACCCATTCCAGTACAAACAGGATTCCTTTTTCATCTATCTGGGCGATAATTATCGCCACCTCCCTTTCCCGATTATAGACCACCAGGGATATTGGTAATCTGTCCTGGAACCTGTAGGCCGCTGTTTCTGCTATCTTTTCCTCAATTTGTTCTAAGGCTGCGACAGCCTTTGGGGTTAAGCTCCGCTTTTCTGCAGGCCCTTTAGCTCCCCTAAGCAGTTGAAGCAACGGCTCCATTTCCGCATTTGTAATGCCGCAAAAATTTCTAATCCATTGGATGTCTCCCACCAATTTTTGTACACAGTTAACGGTGTCAATTTTCGTCTGCAATTTAAGCTTCTGGGGTCTAATTCTGGCTTCTGTGATGACCATACCCAGATAATTCCAAGGAGCTTGCCTTTGAATCTTTTCAGGGGCAATGACCAGGCCAAATTCCTTTAAACAGTTAATTAGCTCCTCTTCCTGCTCAGCTGGCAAAACTTCAGGGCTTGCTATTAGAATATCATCCATATAGTGGTACGTGATCAAGTCGGGGTGCTTTTCCCTCCAGGGTTTCAGGGCCAAACTCACAAACCATTGACAGATGGTTGGTGAATTTTTCATTCCTTGGGGAAGAACTACCCACTGGTATCGCTCCGATGGGCCTTCCCTGTTAATTGTAGGCACTGTAAATGCAAATTTTTCACTGTCTTCTGGGTCAAGCGGTATATTAAAGAAACAATCTTTTAGATCGATTACTAACAAATTCCATGCCTTGCGCTTGGGCTTGGGCTTGGCCCCGTCCAGGGGCCATGGCTGGCGTCTCCTCAGGTGAAAGGGTTTCCTTTCTTTTCCCTTCTATCTCAGCCCTTCAAAGAGCGGCAAGGGACGGCAGCCCCTCCGTCCGGTCTCTGGCCATGCAGACCATCCTGATCCTGAGAGCTTCAGGGCAGAAGGCACCATCAGGATTCAGCCTTCAAGCACTGTGCTGCTGTCTCCGGAGAGCATAGAAGAGGCGGCACCCTTCTCTGCAGGACACCGTTCTTGGCGCACAGCAAGAGCAGCCCTTCCCACCCCACGGAGCTCTGCCCACTGGGGCCCGCGACAGTGCTGCAAAGCCCGGCTCCTTTGCAGCAGCAGCTGCTAATCCCCACGTCACCTATTGCCCTTCTACTGCAGGCACCGCATCCTTTGATGTGCCAAAAAAAGTGCTTGGATGAATTCTCTTTAGCCTTTATGAGCCTGAGTGAGCCCCAAGAGCATGAACATGGGCTTCTCCCTCTCTTTTGCACGTACAGGCAGCTTTTGCCTTTATGTTTAGGCTCCAGAGTGGAAGTTAGTCTTCAGGATGAGGCGTGAGGCCGCAGTGTCTTAGCAAGGGATGTGGCACAGGGGTAGATCAGGCTTGGGCAGCAAGCGTGCACTTGAGCAGGCTGTGAAGGCAGGCCTGGGGAAGCAACACCTCTGGGGAGGCCACCTGCCAGCATAGCCTTTGCTCTCATTGTGATGGTGCTAACATAGCGCTACGTTAGCATGATGCCAACACAGAGATCGTGTGAGGAAGGCGCAGGGTCAAAAGCAGACTCCCAGCCCCGGGCGTCCAGAGAGCAGCCTTGGGCCTGTGCTGGCACATGCTTGGCAGACTCCCATGAGGTACAGTCCTGGAGGACAGAGGGCTCCCAAAAGCTGGCTAATATTCAAGAATCCCTTCCTCCATGTTCCTTTGTTGAAAAGCCCAGCCTGTGGGGTGGGAAACTGCCCCCAGCCCCCACAGACTGCTTAAGGCATGGCTTGGGGAACTGCTGAGAGATGCCGGCGTGCCATGTGCAGCTGGGCCTGGTGCTGGGGCAGCTCCTTCCTCTGCAGCAAACGGGAGCCCAGGGGAGAATGTCAAACAGGCATCTTGTGGCTCCTCCCATCATGCAGGAATATTATTCAGGAAAAAGAAAAAAAAGAAAAAAAAACAACAACAATGTGGGGGACACGTGCTAATGCACAGCAAGATTGTGCTCTGTGCCCGCAAGGAGCAGTAGCTTGCCCACGTGCAGGGGGACATGGTGAGGAGCAGCCTGTTGCACTGCAGAAGCAGCTGCCAGGCGACGGCTCTGGGTGCCATAGCTCGGAGATGTCCCTATAGCAGCAGCTCCACAGCCTGCTCACACCTCCATTCCCAATAGGCACTGTCTCTTTTTCAAGAGAGTTTGCTTTTAAGCTCCATTTCCAAACCCATGATTATATCCCTTCTGAATATTCCTGGGTACTAGCTGTTGGCATGGATTTCCATCTGGGGGAGTAGAAGTTGGATTTTTTTCTCTCTTCATGTTAATAACATAGAATATTTTCTCTTCTCCTGAAAAGCTTCTGACACTAAAGCTTAGGAGAAAGAGATTTCTATGCTTCGAAACTGATGCTAATGTGAGGTCAAGGGTCTTCTGGAGATTCAGCTCTCCCTGTGCTGTGCTTGGAGGCTACATCCCCCTGTGGCAGCCTCCCAGCCCACGGCCCTCTGGTCACTTCCTCCTCAAACAAGAACCGCGGATCCCTGGGGTGCTCCAAAGGGAAATGGATGGGCCCAGAGGGAAGCAGAGGGCAACAAGAGGTAGGCCCTGGGCCACCCACTCACAGGGCACATGTCCTGCCCCTGCCCAGGACAGCAGGTGACAGTGCGGCCCTTTGTGACCTCCCTTTGTGACACCCCCGCAGCCCGCGCAGACAACTGTGGGCGGCCTCCCTCCCACAGTGTCCGGGAGGACAGTGAGAGCACAGGGCAGGAGCACGCTGGGCAGGCCCAGGAGCCCCCTGAGCACTGACGCAGCTTTCCCTGCACCTTCCCCGGGCAGTCCCGCACTTCTGAGTGCACTTCTGAGAGGCCTTTGAGGAGAACTGCGGCCAGCGTGGGCTGCGCGTTCCCCATAGCCACCCTCACGCCTCTCCTTGGCTCGGCAGCATGGCGCAGCCAGAGCAAAAGAGAAATCCCATCCCCTGGGCGGCAGAGGATGATGAATTCAGGGCATTCGCTGAGGCCTGGGAGCGGTCGGGAGCCACCAGGAACCTCCTCATATGCTGGCATGACATAGACTCCAGCAAGTCCATGGGGCAGGAGGAGGAGGATGGTGCCAGCATGACCTGCTTGCCCTGGAGCGATGATGACGATAGTGCCATCGCTGAGAGCGAGAGCCAAGCTGAGACCCAGCAGTGGTGTGAGCTGCACACCTCCCAGGCAGGTGAGTGAGCGGCTCTGTGGAACCGGCTGCCAGGAGCCGGCCCTACTCCAGCCCTGCCTCCCACCACAGCTGCATCCTGGTGCTGCTGGCCCCATGCAGGCAGTGCCTGGATGCCTGGACCTGCTCTGTGCTTGGTTGGCAGTCAGCAAGCCCTGGGCAGGAGCGCAGCAGAGGCAGCTCAGTGGCAGGGCCGAGGCGCAGGCCAGGAGAGGCAGCGCAGGAGGCAGCGGTGCTGCAGTGCCAGGAGCTTCACTGCCCCTCTTCTGCCAGGGGCTGCTGTGCGAGCCAGGGCTCGCTGTATGCTGGAAGCGGGCCCGCTGCTGCAGAGGGAGCACGGCTCCTTTCTTCTGCCTCCTGCCAGCACCTGTAGCTCTGCCCATTCTCTTCCATGCTCAGGTCCAGGATCTCCGTCCTGCTTGGAGCTGGCAGGAGAGGAGCAGGAAGCCCTGGCGTATCTGCAGGCCTTTCCCACAGGCCCTCACCAGGTGACTAGAGACCTTGTCAAACGAGTGGTGCCTGCAGCTCCCGGGGGCCCGGCTGCCTCCGTGCGTGCTGCCTGCTGCGAGCCTGCGGCTGGGCTCTTGGCAGTGGCCAGCTGCAGCCGCTGGGCATCCTGCAGCTGCCCTGCGTCCCCCTCCACGCTGCGGCTGCCGGCAGGGCCTGTGCCCTCGCACCTGCCCTATTCATCTCCCTCCTTTATCCCCCGGCTCACAGGATGAAGCCCAGAAGTTGAGGTTTCTTGCCTGCATCCATACCCTGTGCAGTGCCAAAGGGATGGGCAGCTACGTGGCTCATTTAGGCGAGCTGGTGAAGAAGCTGGTGGTGAGGGAGCGGGCAGAGGGGCTGTGGGAGGGGGCAAAGCTGGCCAGGCGAGCACAGGACTTGGGCAGCCAGGCACAGAGAGGGCCGGGCAGGCCCCCGTGGGCATGGGGGGCCTCCTTCCAGGGGCCTGCCAAGCCAGGGCACCAGTGGTGGGACGGGGGTGCCTGCTGGGTGCTGCCAGCTGCTCGCTGGGGCTGGCATCTGCCATGCCCCATACTGCCTGTGCTCCACAGGTGCTGCTGGAAGAGGAGTCCCCTGGCCGCCTGGACTCCGTGGTGTGGCAGCAAGCCATGCTGGCTGTGGCCGCAATGAGGTACCCGCCCCAGGCGCTTCTGTAGTTCGGGCATGGCCACAGCATGACCCTGATGACGCCATACGAGTCCCCTGGGATGCTGCAGTCTGTCAGGCCTCCGCGTGCTCCCTCAGTGGGCAGGTGGCAGAACAGAGCGCTGTCTCTGGGCTTTTCCGCTGAGGGAAGAGGCAGGAGGAGGAACGGGTGTTGCACCCACCTCCTGCCCTGGGTCCTCCGTCCCTTGTGTGCACCACGGAAAAGGGAGGAGGTGGCTCCCTGCAGGGCTTCCCCACCTCCGATGGCCAGCAGCCTGGCTGTTCCCACCTCCATGGCTGCGTCCACCTCCTCTACCCCGGCACCTGGACGACCCTGCCTGGCCCAGCACTCCACAGGCACCTCTCTCTCCTATCAGCAAAGAGTGGCCGTTCCTGATGCACAGCCAGGACAACAGGCTGCTCTACACCTGCATCAACAGCATCTTCTGCCTTCCTCCGCAAGAGCGGATGCAAAGCCTCGATGCTTCGCTCTACGCACAGGTAGGTGCTCACCGTGGGCGGAAGGGGTTTCAGCCAGCCCCCTGTTAGCAAGAGGGACGGGGGAAGCGGTGATGAGCACTCTCTGCCCTGCCCTTGCAGACCATGGAGGCTCTGGATGAGATGCTGACGGTGCTGGCGTTTGAGTCGCAGGCCTCCAGTCTCCATCAGCTGCGGAACATCTTGCAGGTTTGCTGTTTGCAAAGCATTAGGGGAGCAGTGGCAGGGCTGGTTCCTCACGCCAAGGGGAAGCGACCCTTGCAGCGAACCGGCAGAAGAATCTGGGGCCAGGAGGGAACGCAAGGCGCTTTCTGGAAGCGTGCATGGAAGGCAGCAGGGGCATCAAGCCTGCCAGGGCCTTAGCAGAACTGTGGCCGTCCAGTCGCAGCCCTGACCAGCAGCTTTGCTCTCCTCAGATGCTGCTGCCCTTCACAGCATCCCAGAGAGAAGCTGAGCGCCAGAGGGCTGTGGGCAGGATTGTGAGGCTGGGTCGGCTCCTGAGCAGCTCTTCTCTGTTGGAGGTAAGCAGGTGGCTCCAGGCCATAGGCGACCCTCTGCTCAAGCACGCTCAGGCAGGCTCAGGCAGGAGGAGAGGGCTCATGTTGGCTTGATGGGGATGAGGCGGCCAGCAGGAGCAGAAGGAGGTGCTCCGTTGTCCTTGGGAAGGCTATGTGTGTGTGAACGGGATATGTGGGCTAGGGGAAGAGCCAAGCTCGGGCGCCCTGTTTAGGCACCAGTGGCACCACGGGCTCACAGGGCTGGCCGTCAAAGCCTGACAAGGCAGGACAGGGAGGCAGCAAGCTCCGTGCCTTGTCACGGCTGCCACATGCTGGCTGCGGGGCTGACCGCAGGGCTGGGCAGATGCCTGCTCAGGTTTTGGCTCGTGTGGCACTCAGGCCTGTGCCCGCTCTGGTGTGGAGCCCAGGGCTCTGGTCCCCGCTGCCATGGCTTGGCCTCGCTGCCCGTCCTTCCTGCCTTCCTCCCTCAGAAGTGGCTCAGCCATGGAGGAAGCAGCGTCAAGCCCTTCCTCTTCCGAAAGAGGCCTCTGGACTTCCTGGGGCAGCTGATGGGGCACCTCACGCTGTGCTGCGCTGAGGAGGACAAGGAGATCAGCCAGAGCGCAGCAGAAGCGCTTCACCACTTCTACAGGATTATTCTGCTGCGAAAGAGTAAGAGACGCTGGGGAAGGCTGGCACCTTCCAGCACCCGCAGCCCAGGCAAGGCCACACAAGGCAACACGTTGCCTCAGCCATGCCATGAAGAGCCATGGCAGGCACCTCACTGATGTGACCCAGGGCTCTTTTGTCCCTTAGAGAAGTGCTTTAGAGAGCGTCCACATCAACTAGCAGAGCTCAGAGCCTGTGCCAGCAGCCTTCCAGGCCTGCTCTCCTGCCTGGGAGCACAAAGAGACACCAACCTCTGGGGCCTTTCCGCATCCTAACCGGCCATATCCTCTTTGCCACCTGGCAAGAAGCTCATGTCCTCCCTAGGAGGCTCTCTGCTCCTTACGCTCCAGTGACACCCCGCTTCTGCAAGCTGCAGAGCTCTCTTTGTTGCCCTTGATCAGCCACCTCCCCTCCTCCTGACTGCTCTGTGTTTCCCCTCTGGCATAGGTCTTGCAGCTGAGAATCCAGCGCTTCCAGAGATGAACTGGCAGGTGGAAGCCCCGAACACCTTCTGGCCCAGCAAGGCCACTGATGAGAGCACGGTGAGAAGCTCCTCCCTCCCTCCTGTGGCCTTCTTGGGCACAGTGCTGGCAGAAGGCATTGTGCCAGCACCGCTCTGCTTGCTCGCTCTCAGCTGAGCCACTCTCAGCTCCTCAGGCTGTGCACTGGGTGCCATGGCTCTTTCCTCCCACAGGAATTTGGCATCTTTCTCTTTCCTTCTGAGAGGACAGACTTCCTCCTGACAATCATCAACGGCATAACAGACCCAAGGCTCTTGAACACTGAGGTGGTGGAGCGCATGATGGAGGCGGTCTTGAGGGAGCCTGACTCTGAGCTGGATAGGGTAAGCGGCTTGCAAGCACATTGCTCTGTGCTTGCACACTCTGGGCGCTGAGCCCCCTGAGCACTGCACAGCCCTGGAGGACAGCATGGAGCCATGGGAAGGCATGACTTCTCGGTGGCCCCTGTGGCAATGGCTACACTCCGGCAGAGGCCCCTCTCTCACCTGTGCCCCTTCTAGGTGCCCCAAGTGATTAGCAGCCTCCACAAGAAGCTGATGGGTATCAGTGAGGCATCGCTCCAGGACATCTTGAAGAGGAGCCTTTTCCAAATGGCCTGCTTGGACCCCGCTCAGGTGGTGGAGGCTCTGCTGAACACCTCCCTGGTGTGTGACAGGTATGGGCCTGACAGCCTTGAGGACAACTCCAGGGGTACGGCAGCTCGAGGCAGCTTCCCTGACACCATGTTCTGGGTCTGCAGTGTTGCCAGGAGCATGTGGAGGGTGCTGCTCTCCAAGCAGTGCCCTGCAGAGGAGGTGCTGAAGGAGCTGCTCTCTTGGCTGTGGGACCGGCCGCTGCTGGGACGGCACACCTCCCGTTTGCCAGCAGGCAGCTACATCCTTCCCCTGACTGTGAGTTTCCAGGCGAGGCCTGACCTAGCCCTGCGCAGAGCCTCGGCCTGCCTCGGCATGGCTTGCCTTGGCTTGCCTGATCTCTCTGCAGCCAGACCCATCATCGAGGTGGTTTTTGCAGGCAACCAGGGTCCTGAATGAGATTCTCCAGGAGCCCTCCAGCAAAATGCCCGTGCAGTTAATTTCTCCCCAGCTCTACCTAGCGGTGCTCTTCCAGATCTACTTCATCATGGAGTACACACAAGAGGACCTCCAAGAGTACTGCCAGATGTGCAGTCAGGCGGATGACAGTCCTCCAGTCAGCCCTGTCAGGTGCTGCGTCCCTCTGTGCCGCACTCTGCCATGAGCGCAGTGCTTGTGTTTGACTTCTGTGTGCGACCTGCCTTTGCTCTCCATGCAGGAGTGCAGTGCAGGCCCTGAAAGCTCTGCTCTGCTGTGCTGACTGTGGCCACCTGGCTGACTCTATGGAGAGGCAGGGAGGCTGGGACATGCTTATGAGCATGGACACCTACCACGCAGGAGCCACGTTGCTGACTAGGTGAGAGCCGCCTTCCTCCTCACATGCCCCAGAATTTGTGCCCTGAAGACAGCGTGTGGCTAGGCCAAAACATTGGTGGAGTAAGGGTGCTTTTCTGCTCTCTCACCAAGATAAGCCTCACTGGCTGGGCTGCCACGTTTCTCCTGGCAAGGTGTGGTGGGGAAAGGCCAGTGCCGCTGCTGGCACCAGCCCCAGCTGCTGGAGCTGGTGCGGCCTTGCTCCAACGGGGCCTGGCTTGCGGCAGGATGGCTCGAGTTGGCAGCGCAGGCCCAAAGGGCTTTGCCTGCCCCGCTCGTGCCCACAGTGCCTTCTCCCCTTCCTGGCCAGAGCGCTGTGGATGAACGCGGCCGACCAGTGTGCCTCGATGTTTGAACACGTAGTCACGGTGCTCAGCCGCGGAGACAAACACCGGGAGATTGCCGCCATGGCCGTCTTCCTCGAGGTGGGCACGGTGGCAAGCGGCGCCTCTGGGCAGTGCCCGTAGACACTGGGCTCTCTATGTCCTGGGCCAGGGAGCAGGCTGCGGTCAGTGGAGCTGGGCTCCTCGCCCGCGGGAGCTGAACGTCCCTCAGTCAGCCCAAGTTGAGCTTATTCCTGCCAGGAGGCCATTTCTGCTGGCCACCGGCCCCAAGCGTTTGCGGGTCAGGCAGCCTTTGTGCCAGCTCTCTACGTTCTACTGCTTCACAGGGGCCCAAGACCCAGGGGCCGCAGCTGGTCCAGAGGATGCGGGGAGTGCCGTTAGCTCTTGAGAGTCACTCGCTCTGCCTCTGGGTGTTTTTCAGCTGCTGAACTGCACAGACTTTGAGCAGGAGATTGATGAGGATGTCCTGGACTTCCTGCAACGGCATCTGCACAACCAGAGCTTGGTGATGCGCGAGATGGTCATCACAGGCCTCGTCACGCTGTCTGAGAGACGGCAAATAGTGAGCAGGGGGCACGTGGGCAAAGAGAGGGCGGCGGCCTGGGGCTGCAGGTGAAGGCTAAGGTAGTGGAGGGAAAGGCAGCGGCAGGACTTGAGTGCTCCCGTGCCACCGGGCGTCCGCAAAGTGTTACAGCCATGTGTGCGAATGCAACCACGCCTTGATTCACACAAGGGCTCTTCTGTGTTTCGTGTAGGCCAGGAGTCTGCAAGGCCTGGTGCCCGCGCTCCTGGAGCACCTGCAGGCTGCTGAGAGCTGCTTCCGCACCAAGGCCCTCACCATCTTCAGCAACATGCTCCACCTCCTGGACAGGGAGATGGCCAGTGCCATGGGTCTGCAGCTTGCTGAGGAGCTCCTGCCACTCTTTGATGATGTAGGGCTGGTGGGAAAGGCGGGCGCTCTGCTGGCATGGCTGTGGGGGCAGAGGCGTGTGGCCCGGGCATGAGGGCTCACACTGGGATAACCCATCTGGGGACTTTGAGTGAGTGGGATGCGCCCAGGAGTTGATGCCACGGGTCGGCCCACATCTCCTCCTGCACACAGGTGCCACAGGGGAGCTCCTCTGCGGGTCGCTCCGGAGGCTACTGCTGGGAGTGCCAGCAGGGCCGGAGCAGCCCTTGCAGGCACACACGCCTCACACCTTGGCTCCCCGTGGCAGCCCCATCTCCGAGAATGCCACCGTGCTTCACATCTTGGGGCTGGGGCTTTACTGAGCTGGTGGCGGATCTGGCCCCGCAGCTCCTTGGGGCAAACGTAGAGGCAGAGGGAGAAGCCGTCGTCTGCCACTCGAAGCCCCTTGTTCACTGTGGGCTGAGGCAGCCACTGCTGAGCTGCTTCCATCTTCCTTCCCCACAGGAGGCTGCCCTCGTGCGAGAGCTCTCCATCCAGCTCTTCCAGAGCGTGATGGCCATTGTGGTGGGCAAGCAGAAAGTGCTGCTAAGGAAGCATGTGCACAGCTGCCTGCTCCCATTGCTTGTGCATGCACATGAGGAGATCCCCAGCGTGGCGCAGGTGCGTGAGCACATGGCTTAGTCGTGTGGGACCAAGAGTTTTTTTGTCCGTTTTCTGTCTGGGTTTGCCCAGCAAAGCCCCAGCACTGGCATCCCTAGGGGATTTCTAGCTGTCCCTGCAGTCACCCGAGCCCAGCAGGGACTGGGGGAGCTCTGTCTTGCTGCTCTGACATAGTGGTTGCCCCACGTGCCTGCCCAGGGTGTCACAGCCCAACTCGTGGCCTAGATGTCGCTTCCCATAACAGGCTGGCAAAGGCTCTGAGCATTGGCAGGGCGCGGGGATGCAGGGTCTCCTGGCTGGGCTGCATTCGCATCTCCCACCCTGGGCTGCTCTGCAGGCCTCTCGGGAAGCCCTCCATGGTGCTGCTCAGCTCCTGAAATGGAAACAGCTCAGGCAGCTGCTTGAGACAGCACAGATTTGGCAGATTGGAGAGTGCCTGGTAAGACCTGCCACCAAAGCCCCCAGGACGTGCCCCGCAGAAGGCCTGCCACCCTTGCCCTCTCCCTCGCCCATGTCACCTCCCCACTGCCAGCCCGTTGCTACGGGCTCTGGAGCTGCACACGCGCTCCCCTTTCTCCCGCACACTGTCCCGCTGGGCTCTTCCCAAGGGCCACGATCCATCACTGCCCCCAGGATGGGGAAGGAGCCCCTGGCCCAGCTGGGCCTTGCTACCAGGATGGCACCTCAGCCTGCCACCCTATGCGTGCCCTCTGTTCCCCCTAAAGCTCAGTGCCTCCTGGCTGGGACCAGGAATGTCCTGGCAGAGCAAGGGAATGTGGAGACAGTTCTGGCAGGAGAGCAGGCCTGGCTGTCTGTCAGAGGTCTGTAGCTAGCCCTGACCCTTGTGCTCTGTGCAGCTGGCGAGCAACAGGAGCAGAGCCGATGAATACCTGCGGCAGAGCCTGGCCTACTTGGAGAGCCCCCAGGAGTCTTGGCAGGAGGCAGCCGTGAGGTTCCTCGGTGAGTCACAGCTTCTGCTGGGCAGCCTCTGTGTCCCCACGGCTGCCGCAGCCCCACCTGTCCCCTGCAGGGCCTGGGTGTCTGGGCGCTGTGTACCCGCAGCAGGGCTTGTGACAGGCTGTGTGCACCTAGGGCTCCTCGGGAAGCGCATGAAGGACCCGAGCGGGGAGAAGCTGCAGGACATCTTTGAGGGTGAGTGGGGGCAGCGTGCTGTTAGCTTCAGCCCGCAGCGGCGCAGAGCCTGGCAGTGAGCTCCAGGCTTCTGGCTGCCCTGCCAGACAGCCAGGATTTGCAGGGCAGGGCATTTGGGGCATCTTTCAACGCATGTGCGTCTTTCTCCAGCAGTCACGGTAGTCCTCCTTTCTGCCTGCTGGCAAGCGAAAAGCCAGATTGCACTTGGGCTTGGGCTTGGCCCCATCCGGTGGCCATGCCTGGCGTCTCCTCAGGTGAAAGGGTTTCCTTTCTTTTCCCTTCTATCTCAGCCCTTCAAAGAGCGGCAAGGGACGGCAGCCCCTCCGTCCGGTCTCTGGCCATGCAGACCATCCTGATCCTGAGAGCTTCAGGGCAGAAGGCACCATCAGGATTCAGCCTTCAAGCACTGTGCTGCTGTCTCCGGAGAGCATAGAAGAGGCGGCACCCTTCTCTGCAGGACACCGTTCTTGGCGCACAGCAAGAGCAGCCCTTCCCACCCCACGGAGCTCTGCCCACTGGGGCCCGCGACAGTGCTGCAAAGCCCGGCTCCTTTGCAGCAGCAGCTGCTAATCCCCACGTCACCTATTGCCCTTCTACTGCAGGCACCGCATCCTTTGATGTGCCAAATAAAGTGCTTGGATGAATTCTCTTTAGCCTTTATGAGCCTGAGTGAGCCCCAGGAGCATGAACATGGGCTTCTCCCTCTCTTTTGCACGTACAGGCAGCTTTTGCCTTTATGTTTAGTCTCCAGAGTGGAAGTAAGTCTTCAGGATGAGGTGTGAGGCCGCAGTATCTTAGCAAGGGATGTGGCACAGGGGTAGATCAGGCTTGGGCAGCAAGCGTGCACTTGAGCAGGCTGTGAAGGCAGGCCTGGGGAAGCAACACCATGCAGCTTTCTTGAAAGGCAGCAGGTTTGAGAGCTGGCTGAGACTATCTTGAAAGCTCTGCATCACGGCCACAGACATTCCTACACCTTCAGGAAAGCCTCTGGGGAGGCCACCTGCCAGCATAGCCTTTGCTCTCATTGTGATGGTGCTAACGTAGCGCTACGTTAGCATGATGCCAACACAGAGATCGTGCGAGGAAGGCGCAGGGTCAAAAGCAGACTCCCAGCCCCGGGCATCCAGAGAGCAGCCTTGGGCCTGTGCTGGCACATGCTTGGCAGACTCCCATGAGGTACAGTCCTGGAGGACAGAGGACTCCCAAAAGCTGGCTAATATTCAAGAATCCCTTCCTCCATGTTCCTTTGTTGAAAAGCCCAGCCTGTGGGGTGGGAAACTGCCCCCAGCCCCCACAGACTGCTTAAGGCATGGCTTGGGGAACTGCTGAGAGATGCCGGCGTGCCATGTGCAGCTGGGCCTGGTGCTGGGGCAGCTCTTTCCTCTGCAGCAAATGGGAGCCCAGGGGAGAATGTTCAACAGGCATCTCATGGCTCCTCCCATGATGCAGGAATAGCAGCCATGATGCAGGAATAGCAGCGTGGGCTGTGGGCTCCCCATAGCCACCCTCATGCCTCTCCTTGGCTCAGCAGCATGGCGCAGCCAGAGCAAAGAGAAATCCCATCCCCTGGGCAGCAGAGGATGACCAATTCAGGGCATTCGTTGAGGCCTGAGAGCGGTCGGGAGCCACCAGGAACCTCCTCATACGCTGGCATGACATAGACTCCAGCAAGCCCATGGAGCAGGAGGAGGAGGCTGGTGCCAGCATGACCTGCTTGCCCTGGGACGATGATGACGATAGTGCCATCGCTGAGAGCGAGAGCCAAGCTGAGACCCAGCAGTGGTGTGAGCTGCACACCTCCCAGGCAGGTGAGTGAGCGGCTCTGTGGGACCGGCTGCCAGGAGCCGGCCCTACTCCAGCCCTGCCTCCCACCACAGCTGCATCCTGGTGCTGCTGGCCCCGTGCAGGCAGTGCCTGAATGCCTGGACCTGCTCTGTGCTTGGTTGGCAGTCAGCAAGCCCTGGACAGGAGCGCAGCAGAGGCAGCCCAGTGGCAGGCCCGAGGCGCAGGCCAGGAGAGGCAGCGCAGCCAGCAGGAGGCCGCGCTGCTGCGGTGCCAGGAGCTTCACTGCCCCTCTTCTGCGAGGGGCTGCTGTGCGAGCCGGGGCTCGCTGTATGCTGGAAGCGGGCCCGCTGCTGCAGAGGGAGCACGACTCCTTTCTTCTGCCTCCTGCCAGCGCCTGCAGCTCTGCCCATTCTCTTCCATGCTCAGGTCCAGGATCTCCGTCCTGCTTGGAGCTGGCAGGAGAGGAGCAGGAAGCCCTGGCGTATCTGCAGGCCTTTCCCACAGGCCCTCACCAGGTGACTAGAGACCTTGTCAGACGAGTGGTGCCTGCAGCTCCTGGGGGCCTGGCTGCCTCCGTGCGTGCTGCCTGCTGCGAGCCTGCGGCTGAGCTCTTGGCAGTGGCCAGCTGCAGCCGCTGGGCATCCTGCAGCGGCCCTGCGTCCCCCTCCACGCTGCGGCTGCCGGCAGTGCCTGTGCCCTCGCACCTGCCCTATTCATTTCCCTCCTTTATCCCCCGGCTCACAGGATGAAGCCCAGAAGCTGAGGTTTCTTGCCTGCATCCATACCCTGTGCAGTGCCAAAGGGATGGGCAGCTACGTGGCTCATTTAGGCGAGCTGGTGAAGAAGCTGGTGGTGAGGGAGCGGGCAGAGGGGCTGTGGGAGGGGGCAAAGCTGGCCAGGAGAGCACAGGACTTGGGCAGCCAGGCGCAGAGAGGGCCGGGCAGGCCCCGTGGGCATGGGGGGCCTCCTTCCAGGGGGCTGCCAAGCCAGGGCACCAGTGGTGGGACGGGGGTGCCTGCTGGGTGCTGCCAGGTGCTCGCTGGGGCTGGCATCTGCCATACCCCATACTGGCTGTGCTCCACAGGTGCTGCTGGAAGAGGAGTCCCCTGGCCGCCTGGACTCCGTGGTGTGGCAGCAAGCCATGCTGGCTTTGGCTGCAATGAGGTACCCGCCCCAGGCGCTGTTGTAGTTCAAGCATGGCCACAGCATGACCCTGATGACGCCACACGAGTCCCCTGGGATGCTGCAGTCTGTCATCCCTCCGCGTGCTCCCTCAGTGGGCAGGTGGCAGAACAGAGCGCTGTCTCTGGGCTTTTCCGCTGAGGGAAGAGGCAGGAGGAGGAACAGGTGTTGCACCCACCTCCTGCCCTGGGTCCTCCGTCCCTTGTGTGCACCACGGAAAAGGGAGGAGGTGGCTCCCTGCAGGGCTTCCCCACCTCCGATGGCCAGCAGCCTGGCTGTTCCCACCTCCATGGCTGCGTCCACCTCCTCTACCCCGGCACCTGGACGACCCTCCCTGGCCCAGCACTCCACAGGCACCTCTCTCTCCTGTCAGCAAAGAGTGGCCGTTCCTGATGCACGGCCAGGACAACAGGCTGCTCTACACCTGCATCAACAGCATCTTCTGCCTTCCTCCGCAAGAGCGGATGCAAAGCCTCGATGCTTCGCTCTACGCACAGGTAGGTGCTCACCGTGGGCGGAAGGGGTTTCAGCCAGCCCCCTGTTAGCAAGAGGGACGGGGGAAGCGGTGATGAGCACTCTCTGCCCTGCCCTTGCAGACCATGGACGCTCTGGATGAGATGCTGAAGGTGCTGGCATTCGAGTCGCAGGCCTGCAGTCTCCATCAGCTGCGGAACATCTTGCAGGTTTGCTGTTTGCAAAGCATTACGGGAGCATTGGCAGGGCTGGTTCCTCACGCCAAGGGGAAGCGACCCTTGCAGCGATCCAGCGGAAGAATTTGGGGCCAGGAGCGAACGCAAGGCGCTTTCTGGAAGCGTGCATGGAAGGCAGCAGGGGCATCAAGCCTGCCAGGGCCTTAGCAGAACTGTGGCCGTCCAGTCGCAGCCCTGACCAGCAGCTTTGCTCTCCTCAGATGCTGCTGCCCTTCACAGCATCCCAGAGAGAAGCTGAGCGCCAGAGGGCTGTGGGCAGGATTGTGAGGCTTGGTCGGCTCCTGAGCAGCTCTTCTCTGTTGGAGGTAAGCAGGTGGCTCCAGGCCATAGGCAACCCTCTGCTCAAGCACGCTCAGGCAGGCTCAGGCAGGAGGAGAGGGCTCATGTTGGCTTGATGGGGATGAGGCGGCTAGCAGGAGCAGAAGGAGGTGCTCCGTTGTCCCTGGGAAGGCTATGTGTGTGTGAGCGGGATATATGTGGGCTAGGGGAAGAGCCAAGCTCGGGCGCCCTGTTTAGGCACCAGTGGCACCACGGGCTCACAGGGCTGGCCGTCAAAGCCTGACAAGGCAGGACAGGGAGGCAGCAAGCTCCGTGCCTTGTCATGGCTGCCACATGCTGGCTGCGGGGCTGGCCCGAGGGAGGGGAGGTTGCCCTTGGCTGGGCAGCAGAACTGGCAGAACCCAGGGGCGGGCAGGCTGGGACACACAGCCCTGCACACCACTGCTCACTGCTGGCCGCAGGGCAGGGCAGATGCCTGCTCAGCTTTTGGCTCATGTGGCACTCAGGCCTGTGCCCGCTCTGGTGTGGAGCCCAGGGCTCTGGTCCCCGCTGCCATGGCTTGGCCTCGCTGCCCGTCCTTTCTGCCTTCCTCCCTCAGAAGTGGCTCAGCCATGGAGGAAGCAGCGTCAAGCCCTTCCTCTTCCGAAAGAGGCCTCTGGACTTCCTGGGGCAGCTGATGGGGCACCTCACGCTGTGCTACGCTGAGGCGGACCAGGAGATCAGCCGGAGCGCGGCAGAAGCGCTTCACCACTTCTACAGGATCATTCTGCTGCGAAAGAGTAAGAGACGCTGGGGAAGGCTGGCACCTTCCAGCACCCGCAGCCCAGGCAAGGCCACAAAAGGCGACACGTTGCCTCAGCCGTGCCATGAAGAGCCATGGCAGGCACCTCACTGACGTGACCCAGGGCTCTTTTGTCCCTTAGAGAAGTGCTTTAGAGAGCGTCCACATCAACTAGCAGAGCTCAGAGCCTGTGCCAGCAGCCTTCCAGGCCTGCTCTCCTGCCTGGGAGCACAAAGAGACACCAACCTCTGGGGCCTTTCCGCATCCTAACCGGCCATATCCTCTTTGCCACCTGGCAAGAAGCTCATGTCCTCCCTAGGAGGCTCTCTGCTCCTTACGCTCCAGTGACACCCCGCTTCTGCAAGCTGCAGAGCTCTCTTTGTTGCCCTTGATCAGCCACCTCCCCTCCTCCTGACTGCTCTGTGTTTCCCCTCTGGCATAGGTCTTGCAGCTGAGAATCCAGCGCTTCCAGAGATGAACTGGCAGGTGGAAGCCCCGAACACCTTCTGGCCCAGCAAGGCCACTGATGAGAGCACGGTGAGAAGCTCCTCCCTCCCTCCTGTGGCCTTCTTGGGCACAGTACTGGCAAAAGGCATTGTGCCAGCACCGCTCTGCTTGATCGCTCTCAGCTGAGCCACTCTCAGCTCCTCAGGCTGTGCACTGGGTGCCATGGCTCTTTCCTCCCACAGGAATTTGGCGTCTTTCTCTTTCCTTCTGAGAGGACAGACTTCCTCCTGACAATCATCAACGGCATAACAGACCCAAGGCTCTTGAACACTGAGGTGGTGGAGCGCATGATGGAGGCGGTCTTGAGGGAGCCTGACTCTGAGCTGGATAGGGTAAGCGGCTTGCAAGCACATTGCCCTGTGCTTGCACACTCTGGGCGCTGAGCCCCCTGAGCACCGCACAGCCCTGGAGGACAGCATGGAGCCATGGGAAGGCATGACTTCTCGGTGGCCCCTGTGGCAATGGCTACACTCCGGCAGAGGCCCCTCTCTCACCTGTGCCCCTTCTAGGTGCCCCAAGTGATTAGCAGCCTCCACAAGAAGCTGATGGGTATCAGTGAGGCATCGCTCCAGGACATCTTGAAGAGGAGCCTTTTCCAAATGGCCTGCTTGGACCCCGCTCAGGTGGTGGAGGCTCTGCTGAACACCTCCCTGGTGTGTGACAGGTATGGGCCTGACAGCCTTGAGGACAACTCCAGGGCTACGGCAGCTCGAGGCAGCTTCCCTGACACCATGTTCTGGGTCTGCAGTGTTGCCAGGAGCATGTGGAGGGTGCTGCTCTCCAAGCAGCGCCCTGCAGAGGAGGTGCTGAAGGAGCTGCTCTCTTGGCTGTGGGACCGGCCGCTGCTGGGACGGCACACCTCCCGTTTGCCAGCAGGCAGCTACATCCTTCCCCTGACTGTGAGTTTCCAGGCGAGGCCTGACCTAGCCCTGCGCAGAGCCTCGGCCTGCCTCGGCATGGCTTGCCTTGGCTTGCCTGATCTCTCTGCAGCCAGACCCATCATCGAGGTGGTTTTTGCAGGCAACCAGGGTCCTGAATGAGATTCTCCAGGAGCCCTCCAGCAAAGTGCCCGTGCAGTTAATTTCTCCCCAGCTCTACCTAGCGGTGCTCTTCCAGATCTACTTCATCATGGAGTACACACAAGAGGACCTCCAAGAGTACTGCCAGATGTGCAGTCAGGCGGATGACAGTCCTCCAGTCAGCCCCGTCAGGTGCTGCGTCCCTCTGTGCCGCTCTCTGCCATGAGCGCAGTGCTTGTGTTTGACTTCTGTGTGCGACCTGCCTTTGCTCTCCATGCAGGAGTGCAGTACAGGCCCTGAAAGCTCTGCTCTGCTGTGCTGACTGTGGCCACCTGGCTGACTCTATGGAGAGGCAGGGAGGCTGGGACATGCTTATGAGCATGGACACCTACCACGCAGGAGCCACGTTGCTGACTAGGTAAGAGCCGCCTTCCTCCTCACGTGCCCCAGAATTTGTGCCCTGAAGACAGCATGCGGCTAGGCCACAACATTGGTGGAGTAAGGGTGCTTTTCTGCTCTTTCATTAAGATAAACCTCACTGGCTGGGCTGCCACGTTTCTCCTGGCAAGGTGTGGTGGGGAAAGGCCAGTGCCGCTGCTGGCACCAGCCCCAGCTGCTGGAGCTGGTGCGGCCTTGCTCCAACGGGGCCTGGCTTGCGGCAGGATGGCTCGAGTTGGCAGCGCAGGCCCAAAGGGCTTTGCCTGCCCCGCTCGTGCCCACAGTGCCTTCTCCCCTTCCTGGCCAGAGTGCTGTGGATGAACGCGGCCGACCAGTGTGCCTGGATGTTTGAACACGTAGTCACGGTGCTCAGCCGCGGAGACAAACACCGGGAGATTGCCGCCATGGCCGTCTTCCTCGAGGTGGGCACGGTGGCAAGCGGCGCCTCTGGGCAGTGCCCGCAGACACTGGGCTCTCTATGTCCTGGGCCAGGGAGCAGGCTGCGGTCAGTGGAGCTGGGCTCCTCGCCCGCGGGAGCTGAACGTCCCTCAGTCAGCCTAAGTTGAGCTTATTCCCGCCAGGAGACCATTTCTGCTGGCCACCGGCCCCAAGCGTTTGCGGGTCAGGCAGCCTTTGTGCCAGCTCTCTACGTTCTACTGCTTCACAGGGGCCCAAGACCCAGGGGCCGCAGCTGGTCCAGAGGATGCGTTAGCTCTTGAGAGTCACTCCCTCTGCCTCTGGGTGTTTTTCAGCTGCTGAACTGCACAGACTTTGAGCAGGAGATTGATGAGTATGTCCTGGACTTCCTGCAACGGCATCTGCACAACCAGAGCTTGGTGATGCGCGAGATGGTCATCACAGGCCTCGTCACGCTGTCTGAGAGACGGCAAATAGTGAGCAGGGGGCACGTGGGCAAAGAGAGGGCGGCGGCCTGGGGCTGCAGGTGAAGGCTAAGGTAGTGGAGGGAAAGGCAGCGGCAGGACTTGAGTGCTCCCGTGCCACCGGGCGTCCGCAAAGTGTTACAGCCATGTGTGCGAATGCAACCACGCCTTGATTCACACAAGGGCTCTTCTGTGTTTCGTGTAGGCCAGGAGTCTGCAAGGCCTGGTGCCCGCGCTCCTGGAGCACCTGCAGGCTGCTGAGAGCTGCTTCCGCACCAAGGCCCTCACCATCTTCAGCAACATGCTCCACCTCCTGGACAGGGAGATGGCCAGTGCCATGGGTCTGCAGCTTGCTGAGGAGCTCCTGCCACTCTTTGATGATGTAGGGCTGGTGGGAAAGGCGGGCGCTCTGCTGGCATGGCTGTGGGGGCAGAGGCGTGTGGCCCGGGCATGAGGGCTCACACTGGGGTAACCCATCTGGGGACTTTGAGTGAGTGGGATGCGCCCAGGAGTTGATGCCACGGGTCGGCCCACATCTCCTCCTGCACACAGGTGCCACAGGGGAGCTCCTCTGCGGGTCGCTCCGGAGGCTACTGCTGGGAGTGCCAGCAGGGCCGGAGCAGCCCTTGCAGGCACACACGCCTCACACCTTGGCTCCCCGTGGCAGCCCCATCTCCGAGAATGCCACCGTGCTTCACATCTTGGGGCTGGGGCTTTACTGAGCTGGTGGAGGATCTGGCCCCGCAGCTCCTTGGGGCAAACGTAGAGGCAGAGGGAGAAGCCGTCGTCTGCCACTCGAAGCCCCTTGTTCACTGTGGGCTGAGGCAGCCACTGCTGAGCTGCTTCCATCTTCCTTCCCCACAGGAGGCTGCCCTCGTGCGAGAGCTCTCCATCCAGCTCTTCCAGAGCGTGATGGCCATTGTGGTGGGCAAGCAGAAAGTGCTGCTAAGGAAGCATGTGCACAGCTGCCTGCTCCCATTGCTTGTGCATGCACATGAGGAGATCCCCAGCGTGGCGCAGGTGCGTGAGCACATGGCTTAGTCGTGTGGGACCAAGAGTTTTTTTGTCCGTTTTCTGTCTGGGTTTGCCCAGCAAAGCCCCAGCACTGGCATCCCTAGGGGATTTCTAGCTGTCCCTGCAGTCACCCGAGCCCAGCAGGGACTGGGGGAGCTCTGTCTTGCTGCTCTGACATAGTGGTTGCCCCACGTGCCTGCCCAGGGTGTCACAGCCCAACTCGTGGCCTAGATGTCGCTTCCCATAACAGGCTGGCAAAGGCTCTGAGCATTGGCAGGGCGCGGGGATGCAGGGTCTCCTGGCTGGGCTGCATTCGCATCTCCCACCCTGGGCTGCTCTGCAGGCCTCTCGGGAAGCCCTCCATGGTGCTGCTCAGCTCCTGAAATGGAAACAGCTCAGGCAGCTGCTTGAGACAGCACAGATTTGGCAGATTGGAGAGTGCCTGGTAAGACCTGCCACCAAAGCCCCCAGGACGTGCCCCGCAGAAGGCCTGCCACCCTTGCCCTCTCCCTCGCCCATGTCACCTCCCCACTGCCAGCCCGTTGCTACGGGCTCTGGAGCTGCACACGCGCTCCCCTTTCTCCCGCACACTGTCCCGCTGGGCTCTTCCCAAGGGCCACGATCCATCACTGCCCCCAGGATGGGGAAGGAGCCCCTGGCCCAGCTGGGCCTTGCTACCAGGATGGCACCTCAGCCTGCCACCCTATGCGTGCCCTCTGTTCCCCCTAAAGCTCAGTGCCTCCTGGCTGGGACCAGGAATGTCCTGGCAGAGCAAGGGAATGTGGAGACAGTTCTGGCAGGAGAGCAGGCCTGGCTGTCTGTCAGAGGTCTGTAGCTAGCCCTGACCCTTGTGCTCTGTGCAGCTGGCGAGCAACAGGAGCAGAGCCGATGAATACCTGCGGCAGAGCCTGGCCTACTTGGAGAGCCCCCAGGAGTCTTGGCAGGAGGCAGCCGTGAGGTTCCTCGGTGAGTCACAGCTTCTGCTGGGCAGCCTCTGTGTCCCCACGGCTGCCGCAGCCCCACCTGTCCCCTGCAGGGCCTGGGTGTCTGGGCGCTGTGTACCCGCAGCAGGGCTTGTGACAGGCTGTGTGCACCTAGGGCTCCTCGGGAAGCGCATGAAGGACCCGAGCGGGGAGAAGCTGCAGGACATCTTTGAGGGTGAGTGGGGGCAGCGTGCTGTTAGCTTCAGCCCGCAGCGGCGCAGAGCCTGGCAGTGAGCTCCAGGCTTCTGGCTGCCCTGCCAGACAGCCAGGATTTGCAGGGCAGGGCATTTGGGGCATCTTTCAACGCATGTGCGTCTTTCTCCAGCAGTCACGGTAGTCCTCCTTTCTGCCTGCTGGCAAGCGAAAAGCCAGATTGCACTTGGGCTTGGGCTTGGCCCCATCCGGTGGCCATGCCTGGCGTCTCCTCAGGTGAAAGGGTTTCCTTTCTTTTCCCTTCTATCTCAGCCCTTCAAAGAGCGGCAAGGGACGGCAGCCCCTCCGTCCGGTCTCTGGCCATGCAGACCATCCTGATCCTGAGAGCTTCAGGGCAGAAGGCACCATCAGGATTCAGCCTTCAAGCACTGTGCTGCTGTCTCCGGAGAGCATAGAAGAGGCGGCACCCTTCTCTGCAGGACACCGTTCTTGGCGCACAGCAAGAGCAGCCCTTCCCACCCCACGGAGCTCTGCCCACTGGGGCCCGCGACAGTGCTGCAAAGCCCGGCTCCTTTGCAGCAGCAGCTGCTAATCCCCACGTCACCTATTGCCCTTCTACTGCAGGCACCGCATCCTTTGATGTGCCAAATAAAGTGCTTGGATGAATTCTCTTTAGCCTTTATGAGCCTGAGTGAGCCCCAGGAGCATGAACATGGGCTTCTCCCTCTCTTTTGCACGTACAGGCAGCTTTTGCCTTTATGTTTAGTCTCCAGAGTGGAAGTAAGTCTTCAGGATGAGGTGTGAGGCCGCAGTATCTTAGCAAGGGATGTGGCACAGGGGTAGATCAGGCTTGGGCAGCAAGCGTGCACTTGAGCAGGCTGTGAAGGCAGGCCTGGGGAAGCAACACCATGCAGCTTTCTTGAAAGGCAGCAGGTTTGAGAGCTGGCTGAGACTATCTTGAAAGCTCTGCATCACGGCCACAGACATTCCTACACCTTCAGGAAAGCCTCTGGGGAGGCCACCTGCCAGCATAGCCTTTGCTCTCATTGTGATGGTGCTAACGTAGCGCTACGTTAGCATGATGCCAACACAGAGATCGTGCGAGGAAGGCGCAGGGTCAAAAGCAGACTCCCAGCCCCGGGCATCCAGAGAGCAGCCTTGGGCCTGTGCTGGCACATGCTTGGCAGACTCCCATGAGGTACAGTCCTGGAGGACAGAGGACTCCCAAAAGCTGGCTAATATTCAAGAATCCCTTCCTCCATGTTCCTTTGTTGAAAAGCCCAGCCTGTGGGGTGGGAAACTGCCCCCAGCCCCCACAGACTGCTTAAGGCATGGCTTGGGGAACTGCTGAGAGATGCCGGCGTGCCATGTGCAGCTGGGCCTGGTGCTGGGGCAGCTCTTTCCTCTGCAGCAAATGGGAGCCCAGGGGAGAATGTTCAACAGGCATCTCATGGCTCCTCCCATGATGCAGGAATAGCAGCCATGATGCAGGAATAGCAGCGTGGGCTGTGGGCTCCCCATAGCCACCCTCATGCCTCTCCTTGGCTCAGCAGCATGGCGCAGCCAGAGCAAAGAGAAATCCCATCCCCTGGGCAGCAGAGGATGACCAATTCAGGGCATTCGTTGAGGCCTGAGAGCGGTCGGGAGCCACCAGGAACCTCCTCATACGCTGGCATGACATAGACTCCAGCAAGCCCATGGAGCAGGAGGAGGAGGCTGGTGCCAGCATGACCTGCTTGCCCTGGGACGATGATGACGATAGTGCCATCGCTGAGAGCGAGAGCCAAGCTGAGACCCAGCAGTGGTGTGAGCTGCACACCTCCCAGGCAGGTGAGTGAGCGGCTCTGTGGGACCGGCTGCCAGGAGCCGGCCCTACTCCAGCCCTGCCTCCCACCACAGCTGCATCCTGGTGCTGCTGGCCCCGTGCAGGCAGTGCCTGAATGCCTGGACCTGCTCTGTGCTTGGTTGGCAGTCAGCAAGCCCTGGACAGGAGCGCAGCAGAGGCAGCCCAGTGGCAGGCCCGAGGCGCAGGCCAGGAGAGGCAGCGCAGCCAGCAGGAGGCCGCGCTGCTGCGGTGCCAGGAGCTTCACTGCCCCTCTTCTGCCAGGGGCTGCTGTGCGAGCCGGGGCTCGCTGTATGCTGGAAGCGGGCCCGCTGCTGCAGAGGGAGCACGACTCCTTTCTTCTGCCTCCTGCCAGCGCCTGCAGCTCTGCCCATTCTCTTCCATGCTCAGGTCCAGGATCTCCGTCCTGCTTGGAGCTGGCAGGAGAGGAGCAGGAAGCCCTGGCGTATCTGCAGGCCTTTCCCACAGGCCCTCACCAGGTGACTAGAGACCTTGTCAGACGAGTGGTGCCTGCAGCTCCCGGGGGCCTGGCTGCCTCCGTGCGTGCTGCCTGCTGCGAGCCTGCGGCTGGGCTCTTGGCAGTGGCCAGCTGCAGCCGCTGGGCATCCTGCAGCGGCCCTGCGTCCCCCTCCACGCTGCGGCTGCCGGCAGTGCCTGTGCCCTCGCACCTGCCCTATTCATTTCCCTCCTTTATCCCCCGGCTCACAGGATGAAGCCCAGAAGCTGAGGTTTCTTGCCTGCATCCATACCCTGTGCAGTGCCAAAGGGATGGGCAGCTACGTGGCTCATTTAGGCGAGCTGGTGAAGAAGCTGGTGGTGAGGGAGCGGGCAGAGGGGCTGTGGGAGGGGGCAAAGCTGGCCAGGAGAGCACAGGACTTGGGCAGCCAGGCGCAGAGAGGGCCGGGCAGGCCCCGTGGGCATGGGGGGCCTCCTTCCAGGGGGCTGCCAAGCCAGGGCACCAGTGGTGGGACGGGGGTGCCTGCTGGGTGCTGCCAGGTGCTCGCTGGGGCTGGCATCTGCCATACCCCATACTGCCTGTGCTCCACAGGTGCTGCTGGAAGAGGAGTCCCCTGGCCGCCTGGACTCCGTGGTGTGGCAGCAAGCCATGCTGGCTTTGGCTGCAATGAGGTACCCGCCCCAGGCGCTGTTGTAGTTCAAGCATGGCCACAGCATGACCCTGATGACGCCACACGAGTCCCCTGGGATGCTGCAGTCTGTCAGCCCTCCGCGTGCTCCCTCAGTGGGCAGGTGGCAGAACAGAGCGCTGTCTCTGGGCTTTTCCGCTGAGGGAAGAGGCAGGAGGAGGAACAGGTGTTGCACCCACCTCCTGCCCTGGGTCCTCCGTCCCTTGTGTGCACCACGGAAAAGGGAGGAGGTGGCTCCCTGCAGGGCTTCCCCACCTCCGATGGCCAGCAGCCTGGCTGTTCCCACCTCCATGGCTGCGTCCACCTCCTCTACCCCGGCACCTGGACGACCCTCCCTGGCCCAGCACTCCACTGGCACCTCTCTCTCCTGTCAGCAAAGAGTGGCCGTTCCTGATGCACGGCCAGGACAACAGGCTGCTCTACACCTGCATCAACAGCATCTTCTGCCTTCCTCCGCAAGAGCGGATGCAAAGCCTCGATGCTTCGCTCTACGCACAGGTAGGTGCTCACCGTGGGCGGAAGGGGTTTCAGCCAGCCCCCTGTTAGCAAGAGGGACGGGGGAAGCGGTGATGAGCACTCTCTGCCCTGCCCTTGCAGACCATGGACGCTCTGGATGAGATGCTGAAGGTGCTGGCATTCGAGTCGCAGGCCTGCAGTCTCCATCAGCTGCGGAACATCTTGCAGGTTTGCTGTTTGCAAAGCATTACGGGAGCATTGGCAGGGCTGGTTCCTCACGCCAAGGGGAAGCGACCCTTGCAGCGATCCAGCGGAAGAATTTGGGGCCAGGAGCGAACGCAAGGCGCTTTCTGGAAGCGTGCATGGAAGGCAGCAGGGGCATCAAGCCTGCCAGGGCCTTAGCAGAACTGTGGCCGTCCAGTCGCAGCCCTGACCAGCAGCTTTGCTCTCCTCAGATGCTGCTGCCCTTCACAGCATCCCAGAGAGAAGCTGAGCGCCAGAGGGCTGTGGGCAGGATTGTGAGGCTTGGTCGGCTCCTGAGCAGCTCTTCTCTGTTGGAGGTAAGCAGGTGGCTCCAGGCCATAGGCAACCCTCTGCTCAAGCACGCTCAGGCAGGCTCAGGCAGGAGGAGAGGGCTCATGTTGGCTTGATGGGGATGAGGCGGCTAGCAGGAGCAGAAGGAGGTGCTCCGTTGTCCCTGGGAAGGCTATGTGTGTGTGAGCGGGATATATGTGGGCTAGGGGAAGAGCCAAGCTCGGGCGCCCTGTTTAGGCACCAGTGGCACCACGGGCTCACAGGGCTGGCCGTCAAAGCCTGACAAGGCAGGACAGGGAGGCAGCAAGCTCCGTGCCTTGTCATGGCTGCCACATGCTGGCTGCGGGGCTGGCCCGAGGGAGGGGAGGTTGCCCTTGGCTGGGCAGCAGAACTGGCAGAACCCAGGGGCGGGCAGGCTGGGACACACAGCCCTGCACACCACTGCTCACTGCTGGCCGCAGGGCAGGGCAGATGCCTGCTCAGCTTTTGGCTCGTGTGGCACTCAGGCCTGTGCCCGCTCTGGTGTGGAGCCCAGGGCTCTGGTCCCCGCTGCCATGGCTTGGCCTCGCTGCCCGTCCTTTCTGCCTTCCTCCCTCAGAAGTGGCTCAGCCATGGAGGAAGCAGCGTCAAGCCCTTCCTCTTCCGAAAGAGGCCTCTGGACTTCCTGGGGCAGCTGATGGGGCACCTCACGCTGTGCTACGCTGAGGCGGACCAGGAGATCAGCCGGAGCGCGGCAGAAGCGCTTCACCACTTCTACAGGATCATTCTGCTGCGAAAGAGTAAGAGACGCTGGGGAAGGCTGGCACCTTCCAGCACCCGCAGCCCAGGCAAGGCCACAAAAGGCGACACGTTGCCTCAGCCGTGCCATGAAGAGCCATGGCAGGCACCTCACTGACGTGACCCAGGGCTCTTTTGTCCCTTAGAGAAGTGCTTTAGAGAGCGTCCACATCAACTAGCAGAGCTCAGAGCCTGTGCCAGCAGCCTTCCAGGCCTGCTCTCCTGCCTGGGAGCACAAAGAGACACCAACCTCTGGGGCCTTTCCGCATCCTAACCGGCCATATCCTCTTTGCCACCTGGCAAGAAGCTCATGTCCTCCCTAGGAGGCTCTCTGCTCCTTACGCTCCAGTGACACCCCGCTTCTGCAAGCTGCAGAGCTCTCTTTGTTGCCCTTGATCAGCCACCTCCCCTCCTCCTGACTGCTCTGTGTTTCCCCTCTGGCATAGGTCTTGCAGCTGAGAATCCAGCGCTTCCAGAGATGAACTGGCAGGTGGAAGCCCCGAACACCTTCTGGCCCAGCAAGGCCACTGATGAGAGCACGGTGAGAAGCTCCTCCCTCCCTCCTGTGGCCTTCTTGGGCACAGTACTGGCAAAAGGCATTGTGCCAGCACCGCTCTGCTTGATCGCTCTCAGCTGAGCCACTCTCAGCTCCTCAGGCTGTGCACTGGGTGCCATGGCTCTTTCCTCCCACAGGAATTTGGCGTCTTTCTCTTTCCTTCTGAGAGGACAGACTTCCTCCTGACAATCATCAACGGCATAACAGACCCAAGGCTCTTGAACACTGAGGTGGTGGAGCGCATGATGGAGGCGGTCTTGAGGGAGCCTGACTCTGAGCTGGATAGGGTAAGCGGCTTGCAAGCACATTGCCCTGTGCTTGCACACTCTGGGCGCTGAGCCCCCTGAGCACCGCACAGCCCTGGAGGACAGCATGGAGCCATGGGAAGGCATGACTTCTCGGTGGCCCCTGTGGCAATGGCTACACTCCGGCAGAGGCCCCTCTCTCACCTGTGCCCCTTCTAGGTGCCCCAAGTGATTAGCAGCCTCCACAAGAAGCTGATGGGTATCAGTGAGGCATCGCTCCAGGACATCTTGAAGAGGAGCCTTTTCCAAATGGCCTGCTTGGACCCCGCTCAGGTGGTGGAGGCTCTGCTGAACACCTCCCTGGTGTGTGACAGGTATGGGCCTGACAGCCTTGAGGACAACTCCAGGGCTACGGCAGCTCGAGGCAGCTTCCCTGACACCATGTTCTGGGTCTGCAGTGTTGCCAGGAGCATGTGGAGGGTGCTGCTCTCCAAGCAGCGCCCTGCAGAGGAGGTGCTGAAGGAGCTGCTCTCTTGGCTGTGGGACCGGCCGCTGCTGGGACGGCACACCTCCCGTTTGCCAGCAGGCAGCTACATCCTTCCCCTGACTGTGAGTTTCCAGGCGAGGCCTGACCTAGCCCTGCGCAGAGCCTCGGCCTGCCTCGGCATGGCTTGCCTTGGCTTGCCTGATCTCTCTGCAGCCAGACCCATCATCGAGGTGGTTTTTGCAGGCAACCAGGGTCCTGAATGAGATTCTCCAGGAGCCCTCCAGCAAAGTGCCCGTGCAGTTAATTTCTCCCCAGCTCTACCTAGCGGTGCTCTTCCAGATCTACTTCATCATGGAGTACACACAAGAGGACCTCCAAGAGTACTGCCAGATGTGCAGTCAGGCGGATGACAGTCCTCCAGTCAGCCCCGTCAGGTGCTGCGTCCCTCTGTGCCGCTCTCTGCCATGAGCGCAGTGCTTGTGTTTGACTTCTGTGTGCGACCTGCCTTTGCTCTCCATGCAGGAGTGCAGTACAGGCCCTGAAAGCTCTGCTCTGCTGTGCTGACTGTGGCCACCTGGCTGACTCTATGGAGAGGCAGGGAGGCTGGGACATGCTTATGAGCATGGACACCTACCACGCAGGAGCCACGTTGCTGACTAGGTAAGAGCCGCCTTCCTCCTCACGTGCCCCAGAATTTGTGCCCTGAAGACAGCATGCGGCTAGGCCACAACATTGGTGGAGTAAGGGTGCTTTTCTGCTCTTTCATTAAGATAAACCTCACTGGCTGGGCTGCCACGTTTCTCCTGGCAAGGTGTGGTGGGGAAAGGCCAGTGCCGCTGCTGGCACCAGCCCCAGCTGCTGGAGCTGGTGCGGCCTTGCTCCAACGGGGCCTGGCTTGCGGCAGGATGGCTCGAGTTGGCAGCGCAGGCCCAAAGGGCTTTGCCTGCCCCGCTCGTGCCCACAGTGCCTTCTCCCCTTCCTGGCCAGAGTGCTGTGGATGAACGCGGCCGACCAGTGTGCCTGGATGTTTGAACACGTAGTCACGGTGCTCAGCCGCGGAGACAAACACCGGGAGATTGCCGCCATGGCCGTCTTCCTCGAGGTGGGCACGGTGGCAAGCGGCGCCTCTGGGCAGTGCCCGCAGACACTGGGCTCTCTATGTCCTGGGCCAGGGAGCAGGCTGCGGTCAGTGGAGCTGGGCTCCTCGCCCGCGGGAGCTGAACGTCCCTCAGTCAGCCTAAGTTGAGCTTATTCCCGCCAGGAGACCATTTCTGCTGGCCACCGGCCCCAAGCGTTTGCGGGTCAGGCAGCCTTTGTGCCAGCTCTCTACGTTCTACTGCTTCACAGGGGCCCAAGACCCAGGGGCCGCAGCTGGTCCAGAGGATGCGTTAGCTCTTGAGAGTCACTCCCTCTGCCTCTGGGTGTTTTTCAGCTGCTGAACTGCACAGACTTTGAGCAGGAGATTGATGAGTATGTCCTGGACTTCCTGCAACGGCATCTGCACAACCAGAGCTTGGTGATGCGCGAGATGGTCATCACAGGCCTCGTCACGCTGTCTGAGAGACGGCAAATAGTGAGCAGGGGGCACGTGGGCAAAGAGAGGGCGGCGGCCTGGGGCTGCAGGTGAAGGCTAAGGTAGTGGAGGGAAAGGCAGCGGCAGGACTTGAGTGCTCCCGTGCCACCGGGCGTCCGCAAAGTGTTACAGCCATGTGTGCGAATGCAACCACGCCTTGATTCACACAAGGGCTCTTCTGTGTTTCGTGTAGGCCAGGAGTCTGCAAGGCCTGGTGCCCGCGCTCCTGGAGCACCTGCAGGCTGCTGAGAGCTGCTTCCGCACCAAGGCCCTCACCATCTTCAGCAACATGCTCCACCTCCTGGACAGGGAGATGGCCAGTGCCATGGGTCTGCAGCTTGCTGAGGAGCTCCTGCCACTCTTTGATGATGTAGGGCTGGTGGGAAAGGCGGGCGCTCTGCTGGCATGGCTGTGGGGGCAGAGGCGTGTGGCCCGGGCATGAGGGCTCACACTGGGGTAACCCATCTGGGGACTTTGAGTGAGTGGGATGCGCCCAGGAGTTGATGCCACGGGTCGGCCCACATCTCCTCCTGCACACAGGTGCCACAGGGGAGCTCCTCTGCGGGTCGCTCCGGAGGCTACTGCTGGGAGTGCCAGCAGGGCCGGAGCAGCCCTTGCAGGCACACACGCCTCACACCTTGGCTCCCCGTGGCAGCCCCATCTCCGAGAATGCCACCGTGCTTCACATCTTGGGGCTGGGGCTTTACTGAGCTGGTGGAGGATCTGGCCCCGCAGCTCCTTGGGGCAAACGTAGAGGCAGAGGGAGAAGCCGTCGTCTGCCACTCGAAGCCCCTTGTTCACTGTGGGCTGAGGCAGCCACTGCTGAGCTGCTTCCATCTTCCTTCCCCACAGGAGGCTGCCCTCGTGCGAGAGCTCTCCATCCAGCTCTTCCAGAGCGTGATGGCCATTGTGGTGGGCAAGCAGAAAGTGCTGCTAAGGAAGCATGTGCACAGCTGCCTGCTCCCATTGCTTGTGCATGCACATGAGGAGATCCCCAGCGTGGCGCAGGTGCGTGAGCACATGGCTTAGTCGTGTGGGACCAAGAGTTTTTTTGTCCGTTTTCTGTCTGGGTTTGCCCAGCAAAGCCCCAGCACTGGCATCCCTAGGGGATTTCTAGCTGTCCCTGCAGTCACCCGAGCCCAGCAGGGACTGGGGGAGCTCTGTCTTGCTGCTCTGACATAGTGGTTGCCCCACGTGCCTGCCCAGGGTGTCACAGCCCAACTCGTGGCCTAGATGTCGCTTCCCATAACAGGCTGGCAAAGGCTCTGAGCATTGGCAGGGCGCGGGGATGCAGGGTCTCCTGGCTGGGCTGCATTCGCATCTCCCACCCTGGGCTGCTCTGCAGGCCTCTCGGGAAGCCCTCCATGGTGCTGCTCAGCTCCTGAAATGGAAACAGCTCAGGCAGCTGCTTGAGACAGCACAGATTTGGCAGATTGGAGAGTGCCTGGTAAGACCTGCCACCAAAGCCCCCAGGACGTGCCCCGCAGAAGGCCTGCCACCCTTGCCCTCTCCCTCGCCCATGTCACCTCCCCACTGCCAGCCCGTTGCTACGGGCTCTGGAGCTGCACACGCGCTCCCCTTTCTCCCGCACACTGTCCCGCTGGGCTCTTCCCAAGGGCCACGATCCATCACTGCCCCCAGGATGGGGAAGGAGCCCCTGGCCCAGCTGGGCCTTGCTACCAGGATGGCACCTCAGCCTGCCACCCTATGCGTGCCCTCTGTTCCCCCTAAAGCTCAGTGCCTCCTGGCTGGGACCAGGAATGTCCTGGCAGAGCAAGGGAATGTGGAGACAGTTCTGGCAGGAGAGCAGGCCTGGCTGTCTGTCAGAGGTCTGTAGCTAGCCCTGACCCTTGTGCTCTGTGCAGCTGGCGAGCAACAGGAGCAGAGCCGATGAATACCTGCGGCAGAGCCTGGCCTACTTGGAGAGCCCCCAGGAGTCTTGGCAGGAGGCAGCCGTGAGGTTCCTCGGTGAGTCACAGCTTCTGCTGGGCAGCCTCTGTGTCCCCACGGCTGCCGCAGCCCCACCTGTCCCCTGCAGGGCCTGGGTGTCTGGGCGCTGTGTACCCGCAGCAGGGCTTGTGACAGGCTGTGTGCACCTAGGGCTCCTCGGGAAGCGCATGAAGGACCCGAGCGGGGAGAAGCTGCAGGACATCTTTGAGGGTGAGTGGGGGCAGCGTGCTGTTAGCTTCAGCCCGCAGCGGCGCAGAGCCTGGCAGTGAGCTCCAGGCTTCTGGCTGCCCTGCCAGACAGCCAGGATTTGCAGGGCAGGGCATTTGGGGCATCTTTCAACGCATGTGCGTCTTTCTCCAGCAGTCACGGTAGTCCTCCTTTCTGCCTGCTGGCAAGCGAAAAGCCAGATTGCACTTGGGCTTGGGCTTGGCCCCATCCGGTGGCCATGCCTGGCGTCTCCTCAGGTGAAAGGGTTTCCTTTCTTTTCCCTTCTATCTCAGCCCTTCAAAGAGCGGCAAGGGACGGCAGCCCCTCCGTCCGGTCTCTGGCCATGCAGACCATCCTGATCCTGAGAGCTTCAGGGCAGAAGGCACCATCAGGATTCAGCCTTCAAGCACTGTGCTGCTGTCTCCGGAGAGCATAGAAGAGGCGGCACCCTTCTCTGCAGGACACCGTTCTTGGCGCACAGCAAGAGCAGCCCTTCCCACCCCACGGAGCTCTGCCCACTGGGGCCCGCGACAGTGCTGCAAAGCCCGGCTCCTTTGCAGCAGCAGCTGCTAATCCCCACGTCACCTATTGCCCTTCTACTGCAGGCACCGCATCCTTTGATGTGCCAAATAAAGTGCTTGGATGAATTCTCTTTAGCCTTTATGAGCCTGAGTGAGCCCCAGGAGCATGAACATGGGCTTCTCCCTCTCTTTTGCACGTACAGGCAGCTTTTGCCTTTATGTTTAGTCTCCAGAGTGGAAGTAAGTCTTCAGGATGAGGTGTGAGGCCGCAGTATCTTAGCAAGGGATGTGGCACAGGGGTAGATCAGGCTTGGGCAGCAAGCGTGCACTTGAGCAGGCTGTGAAGGCAGGCCTGGGGAAGCAACACCATGCAGCTTTCTTGAAAGGCAGCAGGTTTGAGAGCTGGCTGAGACTATCTTGAAAGCTCTGCATCACGGCCACAGACATTCCTACACCTTCAGGAAAGCCTCTGGGGAGGCCACCTGCCAGCATAGCCTTTGCTCTCATTGTGATGGTGCTAACGTAGCGCTACGTTAGCATGATGCCAACACAGAGATCGTGCGAGGAAGGCGCAGGGTCAAAAGCAGACTCCCAGCCCCGGGCATCCAGAGAGCAGCCTTGGGCCTGTGCTGGCACATGCTTGGCAGACTCCCATGAGGTACAGTCCTGGAGGACAGAGGGCTCCCAAAAGCTGGCTAATATTCAAGAATCCCTTCCTCCATGTTCCTTTGTTGAAAAGCCCAGCCTGTGGGGTGGGAAACTGCCCCCAGCCCCCACAGACTGCTTAAGGCATGGCTTGGGGAACTGCTGAGAGATGCCGGCGTGACATGTGCAGCTGGGCCTGGTGCTGGGGCAGCTCCTTCCTCTGCAGCAAACGGGAGCCCAGGGGAGAATGTCAAACAGGCATCTTGTGGCTCCTCCCATCATGCAGGAATATTATTCAGGAAAAAGAAAAAAAAGAAAAAAAAACAACAACAACAATGTGGGGGACACGTGCTAATGCACAGCAAGATTGTGCTCTGTGCCCGCAAGGAGCAGTAGCTTGCCCACGTGCAGGGGGACATGGTGAGGAGCAGCCTGTTGCACTGCAGAAGCAGCTGCCAGGCGACGGCTCTGGGTGCCATAGCTCGGAGATGTCCCTATAGCAGCAGCTCCACAGCCTGCTCACACCTCCATTCCCAATAGGCACTGTCTCTTTTTCAAGAGAGTTTGCTTTTAAGCTCCATTTCCAAACCCATGATTATATCCCTTCTGAATATTCCTGGGTACTAGCTGTTGGCATGGATTTCCATCTGGGGGAGTAGAAGTTGGATTTTTTTCTCTCTTCATGTTAATAACATAGAATATTTTCTCTTCTCCTGAAAAGCTTCTGACACTAAAGCTTAGGAGAAAGAGATTTCTATGCTTCGAAACTGATGCTAATGTGAGGTCAAGGGTCTTCTGGAGATTCAGCTCTCCCTGTGCTGTGCTTGGAGGCTACATCCCCCTGTGGCAGCCTCCCAGCCCACGGCCCTCTGGTCACTTCCTCCTCAAACAAGAACCGCGGATCCCTGGGGTGCTCCAAAGGGAAATGGATGGGCCCAGAGGGAAGCAGAGGGCAACAAGAGGTAGGCCCTGGGCCACCCACTCACAGGGCACATGTCCTGCCCCTGCCCAGGACAGCAGGTGACAGTGCGGCCCTTTGTGACCTCCCTTTGTGACACCCCCGCAGCCCGCGCAGACAACTGTGGGCGGCCTCCCTCCCACAGTGTCCGGGAGGACAGTGAGAGCACAGGGCAGGAGCACGCTGGGCAGGCCCAGGAGCCCCCTGAGCACTGACGCAGCTTTCCCTGCACCTTCCCCGGGCAGTCCCGCACTTCTGAGTGCACTTCTGAGAGGCCTTTGAGGAGAACTGCGGCCAGCGTGGGCTGCGCGTTCCCCATAGCCACCCTCACGCCTCTCCTTGGCTCAGCAGCATGGCGCAGCCAGAGCAAAAGAGAAATCCCATCCCCTGGGCGGCAGAGGATGATGAATTCAGGCATTCGCTGAGGCCTGGGAGCGGTCGGGAGCCACCAGGAACCTCCTCATATGATGGCATGACATAGACTCCAGCAAGTCCATGGGGCAGGAGGAGGAGGATGGTGCCAGCATGACCTGCTTGACCTGGAGCGATGATGACGATAGTGCCATCGCTGAGAGCGAGAGCCAAGCTGAGACCCAGCAGTGGTGTGAGCTGCACACCTCCCAGGCAGGTGAGTGAGCGGCTCTGTGGGACCGGCTGCCAGGAGCCGGCCCTACTCCAGCCCTGCCTCCCACCACAGCTGCATCCTGGTGCTGCTGGCCCCGTGCAGGCAGTGCCTGGATGCCTGGACCTGCTCTGTGCTTGGTTGGCAGTCAGCAAGCCCTGGGCAGGAGCGCAGCAGAGGCAGCTCAGTGGCAGGGCCGAGGCGCAGGCCAGGAGAGGCAGCGCAGGAGGCAGCGGTGCTGCGGTGCCAGGAGCTTCACTGCCCCTCTTCTGCCAGGGGCTGCTGTGCGAGCCGGGGCTCGCTGTATGCTGGAAGCGGGCCCGCTGCTGCAGAGGGAGCACAGCTCCTTTCTTCTGCCTCCTGCCAGCACCTGTAGCTCTGCCCATTCTCTTCCATGCTCAGGTCCAGGATCTCCGTCCTGCTTGGAGCTGGCAGGAGAGGAGCAGGAAGCCCTGGCGTATCTGCAGGCCTTTCCCACAGGCCCTCACCAGGTGACTAGAGACCTTGTCAAACGAGTGGTGCCTGCAGCTCCCGGGGGCCCGGCTGCCTCCGTGCGTGCTGCCTGCTGCGAGCCTGCGGCTGGGCTCTTGGCAGTGGCCAGCTGCAGCCGCTGGGCATCCTGCAGCTGCCCTGCATCCCCCTCCACGCTGCGGCTGCCGGCAGGGCCTGTGCCCTCGCACCTGCCCTATTCATCTCCCTCCTTTATCCCCCGGCTCACAGGATGAAGCCCAGAAGTTGAGGTTTCTTGCCTGCATCCATACCCTGTGCAGTGCCAAAGGGATGGGCAGCTACGTGGCTCATTTAGGCGAGCTGGTGAAGAAGCTGGTGGTGAGGGAGCGGGCAGAGGGGCTGTGGGAGGGGGCAAAGCTGGCCAGGAGAGCACAGGACTTGGGCAGCCAGGCGCAGAGAGGGCCGGGCAGGCCCCGTGGGCATGGGGGGCCTCCTTCCAGGGGGCTGCCAAGCCAGGGCACCAGTGGTGGGACGGGGCTGCCTGCTGGGTGCTGCCAGGTGCTCGCTGGGGCTGGCATCTGCCATACCCCATACTGCCTGTGCTCCACAGGTGCTGCTGGAAGAGGAGTCCCCTGGCCGCCTGGACTCCGTGGTGTGGCAGCAAGCCATGCTGGCTTTGGCTGCAATGAGGTACCCGCCCCAGGCGCTGTTGTAGTTCAAGCATGGCCACAGCATGACCCTGATGACGCCACACGAGTCCCCTGGGATGCTGCAGTCTGTCAGGCCTCCGCGTGCTCCCTCAGTGGGCAGGTGGCAGAACAGAGCGCTGTCTCTGGGCTTTTCCGCTGAGGGAAGAGGCAGGAGGAGGAACGGGTGTTGCACCCACCTCCTGCCCTGGGTCCTCCGTCCCTTGTGTGCACCACGGAAAAGGGAGGAGGTGGCTCCCTGCAGGGCTTCCCCACCTCCGATGGCCAGCAGCCTGGCTGTTCCCACCTCCATGGCTGCGTCCACCTCCTCTACCCCGGCACCTGGACGACCCTGCCTGGCCCAGCACTCCACAGGCACCTCTCTCTCCTATCAGCAAAGAGTGGCCGTTCCTGATGCACAGCCAGGACAACAGGCTGCTCTACACCTGCATCAACAGCATCTTCTGCCTTCCTCCGCAAGAGCGGATGCAAAGCCTCGATGCTTCGCTCTACGCACAGGTAGGTGCTCACCGTGGGCGGAAGGGGTTTCAGCCATCCCCCTGTTAGCAAGAGGGACGGGGGAAGCGGTGATGAGCACTCTCTGCCCTGCCCTTGCAGACCATGGAGGCTCTGGATGAGATGCTGACGGTGCTGGCGTTTGAGTCGCAGGCCTCCAGTCTCCATCAGCTGCGGAACATCTTGCAGGTTTGCTGTTTGCAAAGCATTAGGGGAGCAGTGGCAGGGCTGGTTCCTCACGCCAAGGGGAAGCGACCCTTGCAGCGAACCGGCAGAAGAATCTGGGGCCAGGAGGGAACGCAAGGCGCTTTCTGGAAGCGTGCATGGAAGGCAGCAGGGGCATCAAGCCTGCCAGGGCCTTAGCAGAACTGTGGCCGTCCAGTCGCAGCCCTGACCAGCAGCTTTGCTCTCCTCAGATGCTGCTGCCCTTCACAGCATCCCAGAGAGAAGCTGAGCGCCAGAGGGCTGTGGGCAGGATTGTGAGGCTTGGTCGGCTCCTGAGCAGCTCTTCTCTGTTGGAGGTAAGCAGGTGGCTCCAGGCCATAGGCGACCCTCTGCTCAAGCACGCTCAGGCAGGCTCAGGCAGGAGGAGAGGGCTCATGTTGGCTTGATGGGGATGAGGCGGCCAGCAGGAGCAGAAGGAGGTGGTCCGTTGTCCTTGGGAAGGCTATGTGTGTGTGAACGGGATATGTGGGCTAGGGGAAGAGCCAAGCTCGGGCGCCCTGTTTAGGCACCAGTGGCACCACGGGCTCACAGGGCTGGCCGTCAAAGCCTGACAAGGCAGGACAGGGAGGCAGCAAGCTCCGTGCCTTGTCACGGCTGCCACATGCTGGCTGCGGGGCTGACCGCAGGGCTGGGCAGATGCCTGCTCAGGTTTTGGCTCGTGTGGCACTCAGGCCTGTGCCCGCTCTGGTGTGGAGCCCAGGGCTCTGGTCCCCGCTGCCATGGCTTGGCCTCGCTGCCCATCCTTTCTGCCTTCCTCCCTCAGAAGTGGCTCAGCCATGGAGGAAGCAGTGTCAAGCCCTTCCTCTTCCGAAAGAGGCCTCTGGACTTCCTGGGGCAGCTGATGGGGCACCTCACGCTGTGCTGCGCTGAGGAGGACAAGGAGATCAGCCAGAGCGCAGCAGAAGCGCTTCACCACTTCTACAGGATTATTCTGCTGCGAAAGAGTAAGAGACGCTGGGGAAGGCTGGCACCTTCCAGCACCCGCAGCCCAGGCAAGGCCACACAAGGCAACACGTTGCCTCAGCCATGCCATGAAGAGCCATGGCAGGCACCTCACTGATGTGACCCAGGGCTCTTTTGTCCCTTAGAGAAGTGCTTTAGAGAGCGTCCACATCAACTAGCAGAGCTCAGAGCCTGTGCCAGCAGCCTTCCAGGCCTGCTCTCCTGCCTGGGAGCACAAAGAGACACCAACCTCTGGGGCCTTTCCGCATCCTAACCGGCCATATCCTCTTTGCCACCTGGCAAGAAGCTCATGTCCTCCCTAGGAGGCTCTCTGCTCCTTACGCTCCAGTGACACCCCGCTTCTGCAAGCTGCAGAGCTCTCTTTGTTGCCCTTGATCAGCCACCTCCCCTCCTCCTGACTGCTCTGTGTTTCCCCTCTGGCATAGGTCTTGCAGCTGAGAATCCAGCGCTTCCAGAGATGAACTGGCAGGTGGAAGCCCCGAACAGCTTCTGGCCCAGCAAGGCCACTGATGAGAGCACGGTGAGAAGCTCCTCCCTCCCTCCTGTGGCCTTCTTGGGCACAGTGCTGGCAGAAGGCATTGTGCCAGCACCGCTCTGCTTGCTCGCTCTCAGCTGAGCCACTCTCAGCTCCTCAGGCTGTGCACTGGGTGCCATGGCTCTTTCCTCCCACAGGAATTTGGCATCTTTCTCTTTCCTTCTGAGAGGACAGACTTCCTCCTGACAATCATCAACGGCATAACAGACCCAAGGCTCTTGAACACTGAGGTGGTGGAGCGCATGATGGAGGCGGTCTTGAGGGAGCCTGACTCTGAGCTGGATAGGGTAAGCGGCTTGCAAGCACATTGCCCTGTGCTTGCACACTCTGGGCGCTGAGCCCCCTGAGCACCGCACAGCCCTGGAGGACAGCATGGAGCCATGGAAGGCATGACTTCTCGGTGGCCCCTGTGGCAATGGCTACACTCCGGCAGAGGCCCCTCTCTCACCTGTGCCCCTTCTAGGTGCCCCAAGTGATTAGCAGCCTCCACAAGAAGCTGATGGGTATCAGTGAGGCATCGCTCCAGGACATCTTGAAGAGGAGCCTTTTCCAAATGGCCTGCTTGGACCCCGCTCAGGTGGTGGAGGCTCTGCTGAACACCTCCCTGGTGTGTGACAGGTATGGGCCTGACAGCCTTGAGGACAACTCCAGGGCTACGGCAGCTCGAGGCAGCTTCCCTGACACCATGTTCTGGGTCTGCAGTGTTGCCAGGAGCATGTGGAGGGTGCTGCTCTCCAAGCAGTGCCCTGCAGAGGAGGTGCTGAAGGAGCTGCTCTCTTGGCTGTGGGACCGGCCGCTGCTGGGACGGCACACCTCCCGTTTGCCAGCAGGCAGCTACATCCTTCCCCTGACTGTGAGTTTCCAGGCGAGGCCTGACCTAGCCCTGCGCAGAGCCTCGGCCTGCCTCGGCATGGCTTGCCTTGGCTTGCCTGATCTCTCTGTAGCCAGACCCATCATCGAGGTGGTTTTTGCAGGCAACCAGGGTCCTGAATGAGATTCTCCAGGAGCCCTCCAGCAAAATGCCCGTGCAGTTAATTTCTCCCCAGCTCTACCTAGCGGTGCTCTTCCAGATCTACTTCATCATGGAGTACACACAAGAGGACCTCCAAGAGTACTGCCAGATGTGCAGTCAGGCGGATGACAGTCCTCCAGTCAGCCCTGTCAGGTGCTGCGTCCCTCTGTGCCGCTCTCTGCCATGAGCGCAGTGCTTGTGTTTGACTTCTGTGTGCGACCTGCCTTTGCTCTCCATGCAGGAGTGCAGTGCAGGCCCTGAAAGCTCTGCTCTGCTGTGCTGACTGTGGCCACCTGGCTGACTCTATGGAGAGGCAGGGAGGCTGGGACATGCTTATGAGCATGGACACCTACCACGCAGGAGCCACGTTGCTGACTAGGTGAGAGCCGCCTTCCTCCTCACATGCCCCAGAATTTGTGCCCTGAAGACAGCGTGCGGCTAGGCCGCAACATTGGTGGAGTAAGGGTGCTTTTCTGCTCTCTCACCAAGATAAGCCTCACTGGCTGGGCTGCCACGTTTCTCCTGGCAAGGTGTGGTGGGGAAAGGCCAGTGCCGCTGCTGGCACCAGCCCCAGCTGCTGGAGCTGGTGCGGCCTTGCTCCAACGGGGCCTGGCTTGCGGCAGGATGGCTCGAGTTGGCAGCGCAGGCCCAAAGGGCTTTGCCTGCCCCGCTCGTGCCCACAGTGCCTTCTCCCCTTCCTGGCCAGAGCGCTGTGGATGAACGCGGCCGACCAGTGTGCCTGGATGTTTGAACACGTAGTCACGGTGCTCAGCCGCGGAGACAAACACCGGGAGATTGCCGCCATGGCCGTCTTCCTCGAGGTGGGCACGGTGGCAAGCGGCGCCTCTGGGCAGTGCCCGTAGACACTGGGCTCTCTATGTCCTGGGCCAGGGAGCAGGCTGCGGTCAGTGGAGCTGGGCTCCTCGCCCGCGGGAGCTGAACGTCCCTCAGTCAGCCCAAGTTGAGCTTATTCCTGCCAGGAGGCCATTTCTGCTGGCCACCGGCCCCAAGCGTTTGCAGGTCAGGCAGCCTTTGTGCCAGCTCTCTACGTTCTACTGCTTCACAGGGGCCCAAGACCCAGGGGCCGTAGCTGGTCCAGAGGATGCGGGGAGTGCCGTTAGCTCTTGAGAGTCACTCGCTCTGCCTCTGGGTGTTTTTCAGCTGCTGAACTGCACAGACTTTGAGCAGGAGATTGATGAGGATGTCCTGGACTTCCTGCAACGGCATCTGCACAACCAGAGCTTGGTGATGTGCGAGATGGTCATCACAGGCCTCGTCACGCTGTCTGAGAGACGGCAAATAGTGAGCAGGGGGCACATGGGCAAAGAGAGGGCGGCGGCCTGGGGCTGCAGGTGGAGGCTATGGTAGTGGAGGGAAAGGCAGCGGCAGGACTTGAGAGCTGCCGTGTGCTAATGCAACCCTGCTTTGATTCCCACAATGGCTCTTCTGTGTTTCGTGTAGGCCAGGAGTCTGCAAGGCCTGGTGCCCGCGCTCCTGGAGCACCTGCAGGCTGCTGAGAGCTGCTTCCGCACCAAGGCCCTCACCATCTTCAGCAACATGCTCCACCTCCTGGACAGGGAGATGGCCAGTGCCATGGGTCTGCAGCTTGCTGAGGAGCTCCTGCCACTCTTTGATGATGTAGGGCTGGTGGGAAAGGCGGGCGCTCTGCTGGCATGGCTGTGGGGGCAGAGGCGTGTGGCCCGGGCATGAGGGCTCACACTGGGGCAACCCATCTGGGGACTTTGAGTGAGTGGGATGCGCCCAGGAGTTGATGCCACGGGTCGGCCCACATCTCCTCCTGCACACAGGTGCCACAGGGGAGCTCCTCTGCGGGTCGCTCCGGAGGCTACTGCTGGGAGTGCCAGCAGGGCCGGAGCAGCCCTTGCAGGCACACACGCCTCACACCTTGGCTCCCCGTGGCAGCCCCATCTCCGAGAATGCCACCGCGCTTCACATCTTGGGGCTGGGGCTTTACTGAGCTGGTGGAGGATCTGGCCCCGCAGCTCCTTGGGGCAAACGTAGAGGCAGAGGGAGAAGCCGTCATCTGCCACTCGAAGCCCCTTGTTCACTGTGGGCTGAGGCAGCCACTGCTGAGCTGCTCCCATCTTCCTTCCCCACAGGAGGCTGCCCTCGTGCGAGAGCTCTCCATCCAGCTCTTCCAGAGCGTGATGGCCATTGTGGTGGGCAAGCAGAAAGTGCTGCTAAGGAAGCATGTGCACAGCTGCCTGCTCCCATTGCTTGTGCATGCACATGAGGAGATCCCCAGCGTGGCGCAGGTGCGTGAGCACATGGCTTAGTCGTGTGGGACCAAGAGTTTTTTTGTCCGTTTTCTGTCTGGGTTTGCCCAGCAAAGCCCCAGCACTGGCATCCCTAGGGGATTTCTAGCTGTCCCTGCAGTCACCCGAGCCCAGCAGGGACTGGGGGAGCTCTGTCTTGCTGCTCTGACATAGTGGTTGCCCCACGTGCCTGCCCAGGGTGTCACAGCCCAACTCGTGGCCTAGATGTCGCTTCCCATAACAGGCTGGCAAAGGCTCTGAGCATCGGCAGGGCGCGGGGATGCAGGGTCTCCTGGCTGGGCTGCATTCGCATCTCCCACCCTGGGCTGCTCTGCAGGCCTCTCGGGAAGCCCTCCATGGTGCTGCTCAGCTCCTGAAATGGAAACAGCTCAGGCAGCTGCTTGAGACAGCACAGATTTGGCAGATTGGAGAGTGCCTGGTAAGACCTGCCACCAAAGCCCCCAGGACGTGCCCCGCAGAAGGCCTGCCACCCTTGCCCTCTCCCTCGCCCATGTCACCTCCCCACTGCCAGCCCGTTGCTACGGGCTCTGGAGCTGCACACGCGCTCCCCTTTCTCCCGCACACTGTCCCGCTGGGCTCTTCCCAAGGGCCACGATCCATCACTGCCCCCAGGATGGGGAAGGAGCCCCTGGCCCAGCTGGGCCTTGCTACCAGGATGGCACCTCAGCCTGCCACCCTATGCGTGCCCTCTGTTCCCCCTAAAGCTCAGTGCCTCCTGGCTGGGACCAGGAATGTCCTGGCAGAGCAAGGGAATGTGGAGACAGTTCTGGCAGGAGAGCAGGCCTGGCTGTCTGTCAGAGGTCTGTAGCTAGCCCTGACCCTTGTGCTCTGTGCAGCTGGCGAGCAACAGGAGCAGAGCCGATGAATACCTGCGGCAGAGCCTGGCCTACTTGGAGAGCACCCAGGAGTCTTGGCAGGAGGCAGCCGTGAGGTTCCTCGGTGAGTCACAGCTTCTGCTGGGCAGCCTCTGTGTCCCCACGGCTGCCGCAGCCCCACCTGTCCCCTGCAGGGCCTGGGTGTCTGGGCGCTGTGTACCCGCAGCAGGGCTTGTGACAGGCTGTGTGCACCTAGGGCTCCTCGGGAAGCGCATGAAGGACCCGAGCGGGGAGAAGCTGCAGGACATCTTTGAGGGTGAGTGGGGGCAGCGTGCTGTTAGCTTCAGCCCGCAGCGGCGCAGAGCCTGGCAGTGAGCTCCAGGCTTCTGGCTGCCCTGCCAGACAGCCAGGATTTGCAGGGCAGGGCATTTGGGGCATCTTTCAACGCATGTGCGTCTTTCTCCAGCAGTCACGGTAGTCCTCCTTTCTGCCTGCTGGCAAGCGAAAAGCCAGATTGCACTTGGGCTTGGGCTTGGCCCCATCCGGGGGCCATGCCTGGCGTCTCCTCAGGTGAAAGGGTTTCCTTTCTTTTCCCTTCTATCTCAGCCCTTCAAAGAGCGGCAAGGGACGGCAGCCCCTCCGTCCGGTCTCTGGCCATGCAGACCATCCTGATCCTGAGAGCTTCAGGGCAGAAGGCACCATCAGGATTCAGCCTTCAAGCACTGTGCTGCTGTCTCCGGAGAGCATAGAAGAGGCGGCACCCTTCTCTGCAGGACACCGTTCTTGGCGCACAGCAAGAGCAGCCCTTCCCACCCCACGGAGCTCTGCCCACTGGGGCCCGCGACAGTGCTGCAAAGCCCGGCTCCTTTGCAGCAGCAGCTGCTAATCCCCACGTCACCTATTGCCCTTCTACTGCAGGCACCGCATCCTTTGATGTGCCAAATAAAGTGCTTGGATGAATTCTCTTTAGCCTTTATGAGCCTGAGTGAGCCCCAGGAGCATGAACATGGGCTTCTCCCTCTCTTTTGCACGTACAGGCAGCTTTTGCCTTTATGTTTAGTCTCCAGAGTGGAAGTAAGTCTTCAGGATGAGGTGTGAGGCCGCAGTATCTTAGCAAGGGATGTGGCACAGGGGTAGATCAGGCTTGGGCAGCAAGCGTGCACTTGAGCAGGCTGTGAAGGCAGGCCTGGGGAAGCAACACCATGCAGCTTTCTTGAAAGGCAGCAGGTTTGAGAGCTGGCTGAGACTATCTTGAAAGCTCTGCATCACGGCCACAGACATTCCTACACCTTCAGGAAAGCCTCTGGGGAGGCCACCTGCCAGCACAGCCTTTGCTCTCATTGTGATGGTGCTAACGTAGCGCTACGTTAGCATGATGCCAACACAGAGATCGTGCGAGGAAGGCGCAGGGTCAAAAGCAGACTCCCAGCCCCGGGCATCCAGAGAGCAGCCTTGGGCCTGTGCTGGCACATGCTTGGCAGACTCCCATGAGGTACAGTCCTGGAGGACAGAGGGCTCCCAAAAGCTGGCTAATATTCAAGAATCCCTTCCTCCATGTTCCTTTGTTGAAAAGCCCAGCCTGTGGGGTGGGAAACTGCCCCCAGCCCCCACAGACTGCTTAAGGCATGGCTTGGGGAACTGCTGAGAGATGCCGGCGTGCCATGTGCAGCTGGGCCTGGTGCTGGGGCAGCTCTTTCCTCTGCAGCAAATGGGAGCCCAGGGGAGAATGTTCAACAGGCATCTCATGGCTCCTCCCATGATGCAGGAATAGCAGCCATGATGCAGGAATAGCAGCGTGGGCTGTGGGCTCCCCATAGCCACCCTCATGCCTCTCCTTGGCTCAGCAGCATGGCGCAGCCAGAGCAAAAGAGAAATCCCATCCCCTGGGCAGCAGAGGATGACCAATTCAGGGCATTCGTTGAGGCCTGAGAGCGGTCGGGAGCCACCAGGAACCTCCTCATACGCTGGCATGACATAGACTCCAGCAAGCCCATGGAGCAGGAGGAGGAGGCTGGTGCCAGCATGACCTGCTTGCCCTGGGACGATGATGACGATAGTGCCATCGCTGAGAGCGAGAGCCAAGCTGAGACCCAGCAGTGGTGTGAGCTGCACACCTCCCAGGCAGGTGAGTGAGCGGCTCTGTGGGACCGGCTGCCAGGAGCCGGCCCTACTCCAGCCCTGCCTCCCACCACAGCTGCATCCTGGTGCTGCTGGCCCCGTGCAGGCAGTGCCTGAATGCCTGGACCTGCTCTGTGCTTGGTTGGCAGTCAGCAAGCCCTGGACAGGAGCGCAGCAGAGGCAGCCCAGTGGCAGGCCCGAGGCGCAGGCCAGGAGAGGCAGCGCAGCCAGCAGGAGGCCGCGCTGCTGCGGTGCCAGGAGCTTCACTGCCCCTCTTCTGCCAGGGGCTGCTGTGCGAGCCGGGGCTCGCTGTATGCTGGAAGCGGGCCCGCTGCTGCAGAGGGAGCACGACTCCTTTCTTCTGCCTCCTGCCAGCGCCTGCAGCTCTGCCCATTCTCTTCCATGCTCAGGTCCAGGATCTCCGTCCTGCTTGGAGCTGGCAGGAGAGGAGCAGGAAGCCCTGGCGTATCTGCAGGCCTTTCCCACAGGCCCTCACCAGGTGACTAGAGACCTTGTCAGACGAGTGGTGCCTGCAGCTCCCGGGGGCCTGGCTGCCTCCGTGCGTGCTGCCTGCTGCGAGCCTGCGGCTGGGCTCTTGGCAGTGGCCAGCTGCAGCCGCTGGGCATCCTGCAGCGGCCCTGCGTCCCCCTCCACGCTGCGGCTGCCGGCAGGGCCTGTGCCCTCGCACCTGCCCTATTCATCTCCCTCCTTTATCCCCCGGCTCACAGGATGAAGCCCAGAAGTTGAGGTTTCTTGCCTGCATCCATACCCTGTGCAGTGCCAAAGGGATGGGCAGCTACGTGGCTCATTTAGGCGAGCTGGTGAAGAAGCTGGTGGTGAGGGAGCGGGCAGAGGGGCTGTGGGAGGGGGCAAAGCTGGCCAGGAGAGCACAGGACTTGGGCAGCCAGGCGCAGAGAGGGCCGGGCAGGCCCCGTGGGCATGGGGGGCCTCCTTCCAGGGGGCTGCCAAGCCAGGGCACCAGTGGTGGGACGGGGCTGCCTGCTGGGTGCTGCCAGGTGCTCGCTGGGGCTGGCATCTGCCATACCCCATACTGCCTGTGCTCCACAGGTGCTGCTGGAAGAGGAGTCCCCTGGCCGCCTGGACTCCGTGGTGTGGCAGCAAGCCATGCTGGCTTTGGCTGCAATGAGGTACCCGCCCCAGGCGCTGTTGTAGTTCAAGCATGGCCACAGCATGACCCTGATGACGCCACACGAGTCCCCTGGGATGCTGCAGTCTCTCAGCCCTCCGCGTGCTCCCTCAGTGGGCAGGTGGCAGAACAGAGCGCTGTCTCTGGGCTTTTCCGCTGAGGGAAGAGGCAGGAGGAGGAACAGGTGTTGCACCCACCTCCTGCCCTGGGTCCTCCGTCCCTTGTGTGCACCACGGAAAAGGGAGGAGGTGGCTCCCTGCAGGGCTTCCCCACCTCCGATGGCCAGCAGCCTGGCTGTTCCCACCTCCATGGCTGCGTCCACCTCCTCTACCCCGGCACCTGGACGACCCTCCCTGGCCCAGCACTCCACTGGCACCTCTCTCTCCTGTCAGCAAAGAGTGGCCGTTCCTGATGCACGGCCAGGACAACAGGCTGCTCTACACCTGCATCAACAGCATCTTCTGCCTTCCTCAGCAAGAGCGGATGCAAAGCCTCGATGCTTCGCTCTACACACAGGTAGGTGCTCACCGTGGGCGGAAGGGGTTTCAGCCAGCCCCCTGTTAGCAAGAGGGACGGGGGAAGCGGTGATGAGCACTCTCTGCCCTGCCCTTGCAGACCATGGACGCTCTGGATGAGATGCTGAAGGTGCTGGCATTCGAGTCGCAGGCCTGCAGTCTCCATCAGCTGCGGAACATCTTGCAGGTTTGCTGTTTGCAAAGCATTACGGGAGCATTGGCAGGGCTGGTTCCTCACGCCAAGGGGAAGCGACCCTTGCAGCGATCCAGCGGAAGAATTTGGGGCCAGGAGCGAACGCAAGGCGCTTTCTGGAAGCGTGCATGGAAGGCAGCAGGGGCATCAAGCCTGCCAGGGCCTTAGCAGAACTGTGGCCGTCCAGTCGCAGCCCTGACCAGCAGCTTTGCTCTCCTCAGATGCTGCTGCCCTTCACAGCATCCCAGAGAGAAGCTGAGCGCCAGAGGGCTGTGGGCAGGATTGTGAGGCTTGGTCGGCTCCTGAGCAGCTCTTCTCTGTTGGAGGTAAGCAGGTGGCTCCAGGCCATAGGCAACCCTCTGCTCAAGCACGCTCAGGCAGGCTCAGGCAGGAGGAGAGGGCTCATGTTGGCTTGATGGGGATGAGGCGGCCAGCAGGAGCAGAAGGAGGTGCTCCGTTGTCCCTGGGAAGGCTATGTGTGTTTGAGCGGGATATATGTGGGCTAGGGGAAGAGCCAAGCTCGGACGCCCTGTTTAGGCACCAGTGGCACCACGGGCTCACAGGGCTGGCCGTCAAAGCCTGACAAGGCAGGACAGGGAGGCAGCAAGCTCCGTGCCTTGTCATGGCTGCCACATGCTGGCTGCGGGGCTGGCCCGAGGGAGGGGAGGTTGCCCTTGGCTGGGCAGCAGAACTGGCAGAACCCAGGGGCGGGCAGGCTGGGACACACAGCCCTGCACGTCACTGCTCACTGCTGGCCGCAGGGCAGGGCAGATGCCTGCTCAGCTTTTGGCTCGTGTGGCACTCAGGCCTGTGCCCGCTCTGGTGTGGAGCCCAGGGCTCTGGTCCCCGCTGCCATGGCTTGGCCTCGCTGCCCGTCCTTTCTGACTTCCTCCCTCAGAAGTGGCTCAGCCATGGAGGAAGCAGCGTCAAGCCCTTCCTCTTCCGAAAGAGGCCTCTGGACTTCCTGGGGCAGCTGATGGGGCACCTCACGCTGTGCTACGCTGAGGCGGACCAGGAGATCAGCCGGAGCGCGGCAGAAGCGCTTCACCACTTCTACAGGATCATTCTGCTGCGAAAGAGTAAGAGACGCTGGGGAAGGCTGGCACCTTCCAGCACCCGCAGCCCAGGCAAGGCCACAAAAGGCGACACGTTGCCTCAGCCGTGCCATGAAGAGCCATGGCAGGCACCTCACTGACGTGACCCAGGGCTCTTTTGTCCCTTAGAGAAGTGCTTTAGAGAGCGTCCACATCAACTAGCAGAGCTCAGAGCCTGTGCCAGCAGCCTTCCAGGCCTGCTCTCCTGCCTGGGAGCACAAAGAGACACCAACCTCTGGGGCCTTTCCGCATCCTAACCGGCCATATCCTCTTTGCCACCTGGCAAGAAGCTCATGTCCTCCCTAGGAGGCTCTCTGCTCCTTACGCTCCAGTGACACCCCGCTTCTGCAAGCCGCAGAGCTCTCTTTGTTGCCCTTGATCAGCCACCTCCCCTCCTCCTGACTGCTCTGTGTTTCCCCTCTGGCATAGGTCTTGCAGCTGAGAATCCAGCGCTTCCAGAGATGAACTGGCAGGTGGAAGCCCCGAACACCTTCTGGCCCAGCAAGGCCACTGATGAGAGCACGGTGAGAAGCTCCTCCCTCCCTCCTGTGGCCTTCTTGGGCACAGTACTGGCAAAAGGCATTGTGCCAGCACCGCTCTGCTTGCTCGCTCTCAGCTGAGCCACTCTCAGCTCCTCAGGCTGTGCACTGGGTGCCATGGCTCTTTCCTCCCACAGGAATTTGGCATCTTTCTCTTTCCTTCTGAGAGGACAGACTTCCTCCTGACAATCATCAACGGCATAACAGACCCAAGGCTCTTGAACACTGAGGTGGTGGAGCGCATGATGGAGGCGGTCTTGAGGGAGCCTGACTCTGAGCTGGACAGGGTAAGCGGCTTGCAAGCACATTGCCCTGTGCTTGCACACTCTGGGCGCTGAGCCCCCTGAGCACCGCACAGCCCTTGAGGACAGCATGGAGCCATGGGAAGGCATGACTTCTCGGTGGCCCCTGTGGCAATGGCTACACTCCGGCAGAGGCCCCTCTCTCACCTGTGCCCCTTCTAGGTGCCCCAAGTGATTAGCAGCCTCCACAAGAAGCTGATGGGTATCAGTGAGGCATCGCTCCAGGACATCTTGAAGAGGAGCCTTTTCCAAATGGCCTGCTTGGACCCTGCTCAGGTGGTGGAGGCTCTGCTGAACACCTCCCTGGTGTGTGACAGGTATGGGCCTGACAGCCTTGAGGACAACTCCAGGGCTACGGCAGCTCGAGGCAGCTTCCCTGACACCATGTTCTGGGTCTGCAGTGTTGCCAGGAGCATGTGGAGGGTGCTGCTCTCCAAGCAGTGCCCTGCAGAGGAGGTGCTGAAGGAGCTGCTCTCTTGGCTGCGGGACCGGCCGCTGCTGGGACGGCACACCTCCCGTTTGCCAGCGGGCAGCTACATCCTTCCCCTGACTGTGAGTTTCCAGGCGAGGCCTGACCTAGCCCTGCGCAGAGCCTCGGTCTGCCTCGGCATGGCTTGCCTTGGCTTGCCTGATAACTCTGCAGCGAGACCCATCATCAAGGTGGTTTTTGCAGGTAACCTGCCTTTGCTCTCCATGCAGGAGTGCAGTGCAGGCCCTGAAAGCTCTGCTCTGCTGTGCTGACTGTGGCCACCTGGCTGACTCTATAGAGAAGCAGGGAGGCTGGGACATGCTTATGAGCATGGACACCTACCACGCAGGAGCCACGTTGCTGACTAGGTGAGAGCCGCCTTCCTCCTCACGTGCCCCAGAATTTGTGCCCTGAAGACAGCGTGCGGCTAGGCCACAACATTGGTGGAGTAAGGGTGCTTTTCTGCTCTCTCACCAAGATAAGCCTCACTGGCTGGGCTGCCACGTTTCTCCTGGCAAGGTGTGGTGGGGAAAGGCCGGTGCCGCTGCTGGCACCAGCCCCAGCTGCTGGAGCTGGTGCGGCCTTGCTCCAACGGGGCCTGGCTTGCGGCAGGATGGCTCGAGTTGGCAGCGCAGGCCCAAAGGGCTTTGCCTGCCCCGCTCGTGCCCACAGTGCCTTCTCCCCTCCCTGGCCAGAGCGCTGTGGATGAACGCGGCCGACCAGTGTGCCTGGATGTTTGAACACGTAGTCACGGTGCTCAGCCGCGGAGACAAACACCGAGAGATTGCCGCCATGGCCGTCTTCCTCGAGGTGGGCACGGTGGCAAGCGGCGCCTCTGGGCAGTGCCCGCAGACACTGGGCTCTCTATGTCCTGGGCCAGGGAGCAGGCTGCGGTCAGTGGAGCTGGGCTCCTCGCCTGCGGGAGCTGAACGCCCTTCAGTCAGCCTAAGTTGAGCTTATTCCTGCCAGGAGACCATTTCTGCTGGCCACCGGCCCCAAGCGTTTGCAGGTCAGGCAGCCTTTGTGCCAGCTCTCTACGTTCTACTGCTTCACAGGGGCCCAAGACCCAGGGGCCGCAGCTGGTCCAGAGGATGCGGGGAGTGCCGTTAGCTCTTGAGAGTCACTCGCTCTGCCTCTGGGTGTTTTTCAGCTGCTGAACTGCACAGACTTTGAGCAGGAGATTGATGAGGATGTCCTGGACTTCCTGCAACGGCATCTGCACAACCAGAGCTTGGTGATGCGCGAGATGGTCATCACAGGCCTTTTGGGGCCTTGTTGGGGCCTTAGTACTTTTGTAAGAATGTAAGAAACTGGAGTAATGGGATTCGGGGGTCACCCAGAGGAGAACAACGTGTTCGTGGGCAAGTTTCAGGGGGAGTGGACCGACGCCCGGGAGACCTAGCAACCAAGCACCGGGAAGAGCACCAATCAGCTGCGAGCTTGTAGCCGACCAATGAGAATGCTGCTTCTTTTCTCATGCCCACGTGTACTGGTATAAAGCTCTGTTGCAGACGACAGCAGAGTGAGTTGGACCTGCTTCATATTGAAGTGTTGTTCACTCTGGCTCGCGGGGTGGGCCTCGGCACAGGCCTCGTCACGCTGTCTGAGAGACGGCAAATAGTGAGCAGGGGGCACATGGGCAAAGAGAGGGCGGCGGCCTGGGGCTGCAGGTGAAGGCTAAGGTAGTGGAGGGAAAGGCAGCGGCAGGACTTGAGTGCTCCCGTGCCACCAGGCGTCCGCAGAGTGTTACAGCCATGTGTGCGAATGCAACCCTGCTTTGATTCACACAATGGCTCTTCTGTGTTTCGTGTAGGCCAGGAGTCTGCAAGGCCTGGTGCCCGCGCTCCTGGAGCACCTGCAGGCTGCTGAGAGCTGCTTCCGCACCAAGGCCCTCACCATCTTCAGAAACATGCTCCACCTCCTGGACAGGGAGATGGCCAGTGCCATGGGTCTGCAGCTTGCTGAGGAGCTCCTGCCACTCTTTGATGACGTAGGGCTGGTGGGAAAGGCGGGCGCTCTGCTGGCATGGCTGTGGGGGCAGAGGCGTGTGGCCCGGGCATGAGGGCTCACACTGGGGCAACCCATCTGGGGACTTTGAGTGAGTGGGATGCGCCCAGGAGCTGATGCCACGGGCCGGCCCACATCTCCTCCTGCACACAGGTGCCACAGGGGAGCTTCTCTGCAGGTCGCTCTGGAGGCTACTGGTGGGAGTGCCAGCAGGGCCGGAGCAGCCCTTGCAGGCACACACGCCTCGCACCTTGGCTCCCCGTGGCAGCCCCATCTCCGAGAATGCCACCGCGCTTCACGTCTTGGGGCTGGGGCTTTACTGAGCTGGTGGCGGATCTGGCCCCGCAGCTCCTTGGGGCAAACGTAGAGGCAGAGGGAGAAGCCGTCATCTGCCACTCGAAGCCCCTTGTTCACTGTGGGCTGAGGCAGCCACTGCTGAGCTGCTCCCATCTTCCTTCCCCACAGGAGGCTGCCCTCGTGCGAGAGCTTTCCATCCAGCTCTTCCAGAGCGTGATGGCCATTGTGGTGGGCAAGCAGAAAGTGCTGCTAAGGAAGCATGTGCACAGCTGCCTGCTCCCATTGCTCGTGCATGCACATGAGGAGATCCCCAGCGTGGCGCAGGTGCGTGAGCACATGGCTTAGTCGTGTGGGACCAAGAGTTTTTTTGTCCGTTTTCTGTCTGGGTTTGCCCAGCAAAGCTCCAGCACTGGCATCCCTAGGGGATTTCTAGCTGTCCCTGCAGTCACCCGAGCCCAGCAGGGACTGGGGGAGCTCTGTCTTGCTGCTCTGACATAGTGGTTGCCCCACGTGCCTGCCCAGGGTGTCACAGACCAACTAGTGGCCTAGATGTCGCTTCCCATAACAGGCTGGCAAAGGCTCTGAGCATCGGCAGGGCGCGGGGATGCAGGGTCTCCTGGCTGGACTGCATTCGCATCTCCCACCCTGGGCTGCTCTGCAGGCCTCTCTTGAGTGCTTATGTACTCAAAAATGTACTTAGAGCACGCTGGCCTGTGATGAGGCAGCTGAGAGCAAACTGGGGACACATGTTCTCCTGAGGTCTGCCGAATTGGCATGAGATCCCCAAGTCCTGATGGCTTCAGCCAGTCAGCAAAGAGAAAACATTCTCAATTACTGCATCTTCTAATTGAACTTCTCTTACCTTGGGAAATCTCTAGGCATTTGTAGTCAGCACACGTATGTACGCCCTAAGCGTAGCTATTGCTTGTAAGCTGGATTTTCCTCCTGTCACCTAAATTCACTTGAAAATATACCGTAACTGAGAAGTGTCATTTCCACTGTGAACCATATTGCAGCAGCGCAGCCCCTTCCCAGGTTGCTTGAGGAGAAGCTTCGGCAGCTGAGCACATTTCCATTGCACCGGGCAGCGGGGAGCAAAGCTCCTCTTTGCTTTTCAACCCGGGCTGCCTCCAGAACAGGCTGTTTGTGCTCCCACAGTCATTTCCCTGCAAGGGCAGCACCAAGCTGGATGCACCCAAGGCCATTGCAGGCAGCTGTGGCAGGGGAGAGTCAATGTGGCTTCAGCTGAGTCCTTTGCATGTGTCTAAAGCTCTGCAGTACAACCTGGAAGCGGCCCTGGCAGAAAGCCAGCGGGTAGCAGGCTCTTCTCTGAGCCCCGGCCAGGAGCTGTTCCTGCTCACTTGGCATTAGCTCCCTGAAGTCACCATTTCCAGGGAGTTTTTCCTTGTGTCAACACACTGCTAGTTCTGTCTTTGCGCTGTTTGTGACCAAATCATCCAGTACCTGGGATTTTCTGGCGAAAACTGCAAGCATTTCATAGCTATGGATCAATTAACAAGTGTAAAAAATAATTGACTGGCTGATTATAGCCAGATGTATTGTAAGATGTTTAAGAGTCTTTTAAGAGTAACCTTTGGCCCTTCATATGTTTCCTTTTAGTTTGATATTAATTTGAACTGACTTTTTTTTTTCTCTGTTTTCTGTGGGCCTCTCCATCTCTGCTTTCTGGGATCTTCTAATGCTTTCCTGCCTTTTTCATATTTACTCCCTGTTTCTCAAACATTCCTAGTTGTCATCTTTACTTTTTGCAGGATCGTCCATGTCTTCTGGACTTGCTTGATCTCAGCTGATCACTTATATATTGCAGGTAACCTGCTCCACTGGCAGTAAATGTTTCAGCTGTTCCTCAGCAGCAGAGAGAGACAAGTGGATGGAAAACATACGCAGAGCAGTGCAGCCAAATAAGGTAATGGAAATTCCAGAAATAAGGAAGCAAAGGACATGGAGCTCCATGGGTTAATGGGGCAGTACAGCGCTGGCAAAAGGAAAAGGCATTTCAGAGCTGGGTGAAAGAAAGTCAGGTTTTCCATGGGTAAACTTGAGGTAGGTCAGCTCTAGAGCTGGCATGCTGCCTCCCTGGGAGCTTTCTGAGAAGAAAAATATTCTAGCCTCTACCTTGGACATGCAGAAGACAGCAAGTTGCTTCTGCTTTAGGAGAGAATATGTTGAATTTCCTAGAGATTCTGAATCAAAGCTGAGATCTTTCTTCCATGCAGGACAACTGCCGTCGAGCTGAGAATGTGCTTCGTCTTTGGATCATGGAGGCAAAGGACCTGACCCCTAAGAAAAAGTACTTCTGTGAGCTGTGCCTTGATGACACTCTCTTCGCCCGCACCACCAGCAAAACAAAAGCTGACAACATTTTCTGGGGAGAGCACTTTGAGTTCTACAGCCTCCCACCTCTTCAAAGTATCGCAGTTCACATCTACAAGGATGCAGAGAAGAAGAAGAAGAAGGACAAGAACAACTATGTGGGCTTGGTCAACATTCCCGTGGCCAGCATAACTCGTCACCAGTTTATGGAAAAATGGTACGCAGTGAGCCCATCTGCACCCAAGAAAGGGAAAGCAGGGGGACCTTCCATTCGGATCAAGTCCCATTACCAGACCATAACCATCTTGCCCATGGAGCAATACAAAGAATTTGCAGAATTTGTTACCAGCAACTACACTACGCTGTGCTCCGTGCTCGAACCAGTGATCAGCATCAGGAAAAAGGAGGAGATGGCTGGTGCTTTGGTGCACATCCTGCAGAGCACAGGGAGAGCAAAGGTAAGAGAAGGCGGCCCCTGTCCAAGTGACTCCCTCTTGCTGCTCGCACTGGGTGTTTCTGGGGCTGCAGAAAGTAGGAAGCCTGGGCTGGCCTGACCGCACACAGCAGCAGAAGGTGCCTGTGGCATTTCTGGATATGGGATCAAAAGCTAGGAAAAGGGTCTAGAAAATACTTTCAAGGGCTTGGGCAAATGCATGTGGATGGGTGTCTTACCAACAAGCAAGTGCCCTGGTTGATGCCAAGATTGAAGATACTCTGTGCCAAGTGAAGTGGCTGAAGTAGGAGGGACCATGCAACCTTATGTTACTCATTGGGGACTCATTGAGTGTTTAGGAATCTTAAGAGAGAAATAAGTTAGAAAGTAACTTCCAGAAATGCCTGTGATGGGCTGAACTGCCATTGTTGTCTCAGGCTGAATCAGTTAATCACTTCCAGCCTTGATTTGGTCAGGGTTTGAACAGCTTTTACAGAAGCTGTGCTCAGTGTTATCAGGACTTAGTGTGCTCAGGGATGTTATCAGGACTTCTCTGTGCATGCTGGAAAAAAAGTGTGTGAAAATGTCCTGTAGGGCTTAGACAATTTTGAGAGGTATTAAAAGGCATCGATTTACCTGGCTGCTCCTGCCAAGCTGGGTGTGTGAGAGGGGTGCCCAGCTGTAGCCGGGGGAGTGAGTTACGCACCCCCAAACACAAGTGTGAGGGTTTGAGATGTGGAAGAGCAGCCGTCGGCAGCATCCAGGTGACAGCCCCACTCAGATGCTGTGAAACAGCCTCTCGTGTGCCCGTAGTCGTGTACCCTGCCCGCCTTGATGTGCCCCTCTGAAGGGGGGCTCTCTCGATAAGAGCTTGTTCCTCACCGCGCTGTTTCTCGAATCCAGGGAAGTTGCTAGCTGGGATAACTCCTCTAGGATGGTACTAAAATGCTTTTGGAAAGCAGCCCTTGGATTCCTGCAGTGCTAGCTGCAAGGAGTAGGCACGTTGATGTGATCAGTTTGTCTTTGCAGTGCCACAGTATTTTTGAAGGTCTCTTTTCTAGACACATTGAGCAGCCTGGGCCAAGGAACCTTTGCAGCTCACACTGTGGTGGTGCTGATAGAGATGCATGGTCCCAGCCTGCACTATGTGAAAATATTTCTGTCAAATTTCATCAGAAAGCAATAGCTAATTTGTTCTGAATATTTGCCCTAGTTTGTTCTGAATATTTTGTACTGATACATTAGTTTTGTATAATCAGTAGGGCTAGGATGCCTCGCTGCAGTGCTCTTTGGAGGACATTAATGTTTGGAGCAGCACTAGCAAGTCACAGTTATCATTTAGTCCTAATTTAGGATCATGGGTATTTTTTTCTTTTGAAAAGTAAAAAACCTCAGACAAAAATACAGCTCCTGTCCTGGAGATTTGTTAAGCACTGAGTGTTTCTTGTGATGTGCCGAGTGTCCTTGGCTCATAAGCACTTATCACTCAAGGAAAGAAATATTACTATAGGACTAAGCCCTATATTAAGTGGTTTTTCACAGTGATGAAACTCGATTGCTACTTCCATGCCATGTAGATCCACAGGAAGTGGAACATTTTTTTCCAAGTCCAGAGCTGTTTTCATTTTGTGAATTAAGTTGTTGTAAGCCATTCTTCTTAATTAAATTTTGCTGAGCTGCAAGAATTGATTCCTAACTTCCATCTTGGGTTTTTAAATGTATAGTTTGTCTGTGTTCAGCATGAAAAGCAGTCCTTGGCACCCCATGTCCAAAGCTAGACAGTTATTTCAGTGATCCTCTTGTTCCTGTGTTTATCCTTCCTCCTTGGTTTCTGCCTAGCTTGACTGAGTCCAGTTAGAATAACCTCTGCCCATGTTAATTTTTCTTCAGGACTTCTTGACAGATTTGGTGATGTCTGAGATAGATCGTTGTGGGGAGCACGATGTCTTGATCTTCAGGGAGAACACACTTGCTACCAAAGCTGTTGAGGAATACCTAAAATTGGTAGGGCAAAAGTATCTTCACGATGCACTAGGTAAGAAAGTGCCAACCTGTCTTTTTTTTTTTTTTTTTTTTTTGGTATTGCAAGGGCTAATCCAGTTGCAGAGAACAAGAAGTCAAGGAACTGGACTGGACTCTGTGTGCTGGGGTCTGGGAGGTGACCCATCCAAGGACCACGGCTGTAGTGGTGAAGCAGGAATGAAAATTAATGACTTTTATCCCGTGGTCTAGAACATTGGTGCTGAGTGATAAGACTGTAAATCACCGATGTTAGAGATGGAAATACGCCGTCGGTTGTGCAGCCTGTCTGGTGCCCAGGGCAAGGCTGCTCGTGACAATATATCCCTCTCATTCTTCATCACGTGCTGAGTGTCGCTAGGCAGTTCACTCCGATGCCGTGCTCTTTGAAAGAGTTAGTGACATTACGTTGGTGTGAGCTGTTTATTTTATCTGCGAGAGCGTCTCAATACACGATTAATACAGAGCCTCATGGACCACAAAGAATGTCTTTCAAAGACATTTAAGGGAAAAAAATAACCCAGGAAGCAACAGTTAAAACAGAGCTCACCCACAGAAGTGATGCTGATTGGTTTAGCAAGTAAGTGATCTAGATGCCCTCAGCAGGAAGATTTTGGACCTAAGCAAAACAGTTTAAGAAAATGTGGCAGCTGATCTGCTTGCAAGAACACTGCTGGCTTTAGCTTGGACGGGCTTGATGGTTGGTTAAGGCTTTTTAAGAAAACAGAGGTCGAAAAACACAACCCCTTTGCACGAACAAGCCTTGGAGTGTTAGCTCAGAGCCGGCAAGGTCATGGCAGGAGGTGAACTCGGAAGACACTGAATCATTAAACAAATGAATGAAGGTTTTGTCTGGTGAACAGCAGCAGTTTAAAAAACATTTCTTAGCATAAGTCCAAAAAAAAAAAAGAGAAAAAACGGTGAATGGTGCATTTAAATATATTAAGCAAAAGAAACCTCATCCTTTTTCGAATGTGTGTCCAAGGACTACAGAAACGCAAAGGACTTTGAAAGATGCAGGCGACAGAGGCATTGTGAGATGTTCCTGTAAGAAACTGAGAAAACAAGCAGAATTTATCTCACGCTGGAGTATTAGTCTTATTCCTGAGACAGATTTGAAATGTAAGGAGAGCGAGTTTAGAGATAATAAAAATAAGCATCACTGTCAAGTGCATTTCCTGGGGAAGGCCTGAGGACAAGTAGCAAAGCCTCATTCCTCTGGGAGAGCCAGAGGAGCCAGGCCGCCAAGGTCTGGTGTCTGGAGGCCATGTCGCAAGGCAGCGAGGTTGCTCTGGAAAGGCACAAGCAGGATTGAAAGGTGCGTCAGGGAGGCTGTTCCTCTAGTGACTGTGGTCTGTCATCCTCTTCCCTGTGTCCAGGAGAGTTCATCAAAGCTCTGTATGAGTCAGATGAAAACTGCGAAGTGGATCCCAGCAAGTGCTCACCCAGTGAATTAACAGACCATCAGAGCAACCTGAGAAAGTGCTGCGAGCTGGCCTTCTGCAAGATCATCAATTCCTACTGGTGAGGCGCTCTCTCCTCCTTCTCCCTCACAGCTCTTTTGAGTGGAAAGTGTGAATTCCTCTTCTGAGGATGTGAAGCCAGCAGTCGTGCTAGGAAGTAGCCGTCTATCTTCTGAGACTGCCTTGTTTCCTTTTCTTGCTGCCTTATTACCTGGGGCGCAATATCGTGGGTGACTTTTCTGCCTAAACCAGGGGGTTCCAGCAGGAGCTTCTGCTGAAATCCTCTGCAGGGGACAGATAGTGAGTTGTGCCTGAACAAGGAGGGAGTTAAGGGAAAAGACAGCTTAGTGGGAGCTCGGAATAAAAAGTGGGTTTGGTATGTATAGACAACTCTGTCTCAGCCCCTTTAGAATGGTAAAACCAAAAAGTGTGGGAAATCACACTGGCCGAAAGATTAATAAAAATCTCTGCTAGTGAGTGTCCTTGGAAAAAAAATGTCCTTTCTGCTTCAGGGCAAAATATATGCAAAGCAGTGGAAGAGCTTTACAAGCAAAATACAAATTTCAATTATAGTTCATATAGAGTTATATAGTTCATTTTGATCCAGTTTGTTTTAAATATCTGGAGCACTCTGTTCCAGCGTGGTCGTGGTGGTTTTTAGTCTGCACATCGGTGGGTCTGAAAACAGCTTCATTTCACATGTTTGAACAAGGGATGATTTAACCAGTACTTAAGAATCACCAGATTAAGTGGTGGTCTAAGAATAGATGTTTAATGACATTTTCTGGCCTAGAGAGGTGGAGTGAAAATATAAGTCAAGGATGATTTCTCACAGTTAATTATTTCAAGCGATTGGTCACCATTTGGACTTTCTGCCTGTCATTGCCCACACGGTTTTGTGTCTCTGCTTGCTGTTTTTCAGCGTGTTCCCTCGGGAGCTGAAGGAGGTGTTTGCATCGTGGAAGCAGCAGTGCCTGAGCAGGGGCAAGGAGGACATCAGCGAGCGCCTGATCAGCGCCTCACTCTTCCTGCGCTTCCTGAGTCCTGCTATCATGTCCCCCAGCCTCTTCTACCTCATGCAGGAGTATCCTGATGACCAGACATCCCGCACCCTCACTCTTATTGCTAAAGTGGTTCAGAATCTGGCCAATTTTGCTAAGTAGGTGGTGGGGATGACCTTGAAATCTCTACTTCTAGGGGTGCAAATCAGGTCAAGTAAGGAGAGCCCTGCCTAGTGGTCATTTTTGCAGACTGCTGATTCTTGGGCAAATTGGAACAGACTTTAGAAAGGAAGAAATTTCCTCCGTTCTCTTTGGAACAGCCCAGAGCTGAGTTAGGCAGAGTCAATTTGAATGCAGACTGGAGGTGCACTGAATTCAGTAGAGGGACACAGGAGAAAAGCACAAAGAGGTTAATGGTTTAGCATGCCTGTGTGTGCCTGTTCTTTGCTATTTTAAAAAAAAAAAATGCCGTTCCTGCCAAGGATCATGGTTTTTTTCCCCTTCTACCTCCCAGGTTCCCAGCTGAATGTAGGCCCAGGAGCACTTCTCCGTTAGGGAAAGGGGTACAGGGAAGGTGCTGGAGAGAAACCAAGTCTGTGGGAGGGAAGAGATGTTACCAACCCCCTTGTTGACAGTATGAGTGGTGAGTTACTAGTATTTAACCAAGTCGAGAAAGCAGGGAATCTCTTAAATTGCCCATTTTCTCCCCTTCCAGACACCTTTTCAGAAAGGCAAGTCAAAAGATAACCATGAAATGTTTTCGGACAGTTATTTTACTCTTGTGCTTTTTTGTGGTGGTTGTTGACTGAGTTTTCCCTCCCCTTTCTTGCAGGTTTGGTAACAAGGAAGAGTACATGGGCTTCATGAATGACTTTCTGGAACATGAGTGGGGAGGAATGAAGCATTTTCTGCTCAAGATTTCTAATCCAGAGAGCATTTCCAACATGCCCGGATTTGAGGGCTACATCGACGTGGGCAGAGAGCTCTCTGTTCTGCATTCCCTCTTGTGTGAGGTTGTTTCCCAGCTTGATGAGGTAAAGCGGAGCGGAGGCCTGGGAGGGCGAACGCGGCGATTGTAGCGTAGCGACCGTAAACACGAGGAGACATCAGGGGAGCAGCCGGAGCCGCGCTGGGGAGAGAGTGCCCAGCGGCTGGGGAGAGGAATGTGCGATAGGGCCATTGCCCAACGGTCCCCTCGCGCTCCCGCTGCGGCCCCACCGGCTCCGGGAGGCCCCGGGGCGGCTGCTGGGGGCGGCTGGGCCCCATTCCTGGTGCAGACACCCAAATCAGGCAGAGAGGGCAGCACTCGAGTGCTTGGCTGGGAAATGGAAATGCTGGGGGGTGGCTCTTTTGGATGCAAGTTGAGGCACGTGGCTGGACCCTCCCCTGCCCAGCTTGGGCTGAAGTCGTGTCCTGGCCAGGCAGAACTGCTCTCCTGGAAGACCAGGGCCAAACCCGCTGAGATTCGTCCATTTCTGTGATGTTTACATTAGCTTTTAGCTTAGGGGGTGGCCTTGCCAGAGCCACGCTCCTTCCTCCCCACGGGAGACGCTCGGCTGCAGCTCTGAGCACTGGGGCCATTGAACTGCACAAGAGCAGAGTCTGGGTTGTTCTACCCCAGCTACATTCCCTGCAAGGCCCCAGATCATTAAAACCTTGTTAACAAGTAAAGCTGACAAGAGTCAGAAAAGCTGAGCTCCATGTCAGCATTTTTTTTTCCTGAAAGTACTTAAAACTGTTCCATATTTGCACATCTGAAGCTGCATTATCTTGTCTGTATTCCGTGTCTTTTGAAACTGGAGAGCTGAGGTGACTTGCAATGTGTTGCTAATAATTTTTGTTGCTAGAAGGGTCTGCCAAGATAATGATTTGTTGGATATTTGTTTTCTCACAGCACATTATCTAAAAGAAGGCACTGAGCTTTGTGCATCAGAGTAAATCTAAATTTCCTTGACTCAGAAGGATAATGTATATTAATCTCAGTTAATCTTAGGCTGGTAACAGTTTGTGGTCTTGTTTATCTGTTTCCGTCACACATGCGCAGAGTTTGCACTCCTGGTGTCACAGGCAATAAAATCTTTGTTATAAAGACAGCTCAGCAAGCTCGGAAAAACAGGCAAAGGGAGCATGTAAAAGACCAGTTCCACCATTTCCATAAGTCGGGGTAAATCCATCAGTGCCACAAACTGTGCCACCTTCCTCCAGCTGCTCAGGCCATCAGGTCAAGGGAAACCCAGTTTCTGCAGGGCAAATGGGTACTGCTCTCCAAACGAAAACGTCCTAAATGTCTCGGGCAGCTGGAAGGGGAAGGAGCCAGACGTAAAGCTTTAAAGCAGATGTGCTTTGTCCTTTCTGTAGGTTAGATGTATGGATCTATCCTAGCAGGCCCCTGGGAGCTGGCATAGTGGATTGCTATAAAGAGAACTAAGGGATAAAGTTACACTGCAGTGCTGTTCTACTGTGGGTAGTGAGTGGGAACTGAGGAGACAAGTAACCTCACAGATCTTAATAGAGCAGGAGATGCTCTGTAAGAAAGCTTCTGTAAAGAGACCTCTCTCTGGAGTGACCGGATCCTTGCTCAAGGGGAAAATAAGGACATCTTTGAAAAGAGGAATGTCTTTGAGGGAGTTTTACTTCAGCATTAAGTCTGTACTGCTTTTGTCTCCTGCTTTGGGCGCAAGAGCAAGCAGCACCGTGTAGCTGCTACAACCAGTCTTGACCCAGAAAGGGCAAAAATAAAGGAGAAACTTCCCCTTCGGGCTGGTGCCGTGCTCGGCCTGGCCAGCACCAGGCTAGGGCAGGATTAAACCTGAAGCCAAGCGTTTAATCCCACCTTCCATGGCAGTGTTGGAATGAGGGTCACTGGTGTTTTCATGCAGTTGCTTTTAACAAGGGAGGAGCGCCTTAGTTTTTGATAACCGTTTGCTGCAGGAGATGGCATCAGCGTGACATGCCAAGCCCAAAGGCTTCTGAAATGAAAACCTTCTTTTCCCCACCTCCCTGAACCCTCTCAAGTCTCTCATGACCCTCGAATGCCGCATCCCTTGTCTGTTGGCATGCATTTGTTTTACCACATGACTCGCTTTGCCTGGAAAGTTCCCTCCCACTAGCTGAATCTGTAGCCTTTAAACCCCCCTTAATGAGTAGATACTGTAGTTTTCACTTTGACCTCACCCAGCCTGGCTTTAGTTTGCTTTGCATGATAGTTTTGCATTGGAATGGCCACAGTTTGGTTTTGTTGAGCATGATTTTTGTTTGTTTTGTTTTGGGGGATCAATCCTAATTTCTTTTCTATTTCCTTTTCTTTCCTCAATGTCTGCTGCACCCCGTTGGTCTCCTCCATCCATCTCGTCGCCGTGATTATGCTGCTCCATAACACTGCCTCCTGGTCCGGGCACACCCGCACACAACCACCCACCCTCCTTCCTTCCACCTCCACCCCTCCACCTCTGGGCATCGTGATCCAAAACCTGGCGGGTGTCACGGTGCTTGTTGTCCAATTAGGGTGAAAATTCCTTCCTACAGGCGACCGTGGCAAAGCTGGGACCTCTGCCTCGCATTCTTGCGGACATCACCAAGTCCCTGACCAACCCTCCGCCCATACAACAGCAGCTGAGACGTTTCACTGAGTGCAGTTGTAGTCCCAGCATCAGTGGCAGTCTCTCCTCAGGTCTTCAGAAGATATTTGAGGACCCCACTGACAGGTTGGTCACGGCCGGAGCTGGAGGGGAGATGGGGGATGAGGAGGATTCACTTCAGAGCGCCCAGGCAGTGGTGAATGCCTTGTTGCTTGAACCTTCCCACACCATAGGAGTGATTCATGTGAAGCAAAAAGCTGGGAGGTGGCAGAAACACCAGAGATCTTGCACAGGGTGGCCTGTGCCAAGCTTCTGCACCGTCAGGTGTAGCTCCCGTTGCAAATGCCGTCCCTCCAAGCTGCCTCGATTTACAGGAGCTTTCAGATAACTCCTGCTGAATTTTTAGACATATGCAATAATATAGAGCTGGGGAAGGGTTAAATAGGGTCTGAAATGTTCCAAAGTCTTGCTGAGAAGAGAAGAGTGTGAGAGATGGGGGAATTGGTGGGAATGGTTTGCATTGCACCTGTGAAAAATAAATGTGAAGCACTTCTTGAATCAAGCCTAATGCTCAGAGGTAAGTGGTAATTAAGGAAGAGTGTGTTGCAACTTGAAACACTAAGAGCTCATAAAAGGAAATCTGGTTCCTTGAGTCTTTCAGAGCGAGGAAGTTGGCGCAGGGGTTAAATGAGGTAGAGAGGCTTCTCTGGGACAGATCTTGTAGGGATGCGGCTCAGTTAAAAAATAACCAAATTCCTTTTTACTCCACAGTGACTCGCATAAGATGAAATCTCCAACACAGGAAAATGTAGATGGACATTTTAGAGGCAAGACCTTGCTGTTGGCTCAGGAGGCATCTACCCAGAGCATGAGTTACTCAGATGAGGACGAAAGGGAGAGCATCCTGCCCAACGGCCGCAGCATCTCCCTCGTGGACCTGCAGGACCTGCACACAGCCCACGGCGAGCACGGCGCGCTCGTGAGCGAGGCACTGCTGTGCCTGGCGGGCAGCCAGGTCTCCGTGGCCCAGGTGGCCACCATCAAGCAGCTGTGGGAGACACAGAACACACCCCAGAGCGCTCCCCAGGTGAGAAGGCCTCTGCGCCCAGCTTTGAACCGACAGGGCAGTCTCCAGCCCCTCTCCTTCCAGAGCCCAGTTTAGCACCTCAACAACCCTCCCGTGCCAATGCTGAAGGCCTCGGTGGACTCCAGCCTGGAGAACTTGAGCACTGCCAGCTCCTGGAGCCGAAGCAGCAGCAAAGACTTCAAACTCAGCGGGCCCAGCAACAGCAGCCTGGAAGACTCCAGCAAGCGCAGCACGCAGAGCGAGGACTTGTCGCGGCGGTGCGCAGCGCCCGACAGGCCCGTCCCCGTCGCTCTGCCCTGCCAGAACAGCAGCAGCCAGGAGCAGATCCGCAGAACGGAGGTGTGAGAGTGTGTTTGTCTCATGGTGCTCGTTTAAAATCAGAGCCACCTAAAAAGAGACATGAATAAATACAAAATACCACTGGGTAAACTGCTGTCTGTTGTTTTCTCTGGATTCGCTGGAGCACTCGCTCCTGCTTCCCTCACAGAGATCGGTTTGTTCCTCCCTCACCCTTACCCCGCAGACACGTCTCAGTGTGTGCCAAGCCGAGCGGCCGCAGTGTTTTGGGAGACAAGTTCCATTGCCTCCTTTTAATTGCAAATTGGGCTGTGGAATTCTCTTTTCTCCTTTTTTTTTTCTTTCTGTTCTTTCTTTCCTTCTTTTTTAATTTCAATAAGAACAGAAGCTTGGCATGTTCTTCCCGGGCGAGCTTTGTGGGCGTTATAATTATTGGACTCTGTTCTCTGCAAGCCCCACTTGTTCCTGAGCGCAGAGGCAGCCCCTTTGCTTGCTGGGAGAGGTCAGCTTTGCCTCCCATTTCCATTGGGGAGGTAGGTGGGAACAGAAATGTCACTGTGTTCCTCTGCCAGGGGGGCATAGAGGGGGATTAATACACGTTCCTAGAGAGCCTCTCTCTTTATTCTTTTCCCCTATACCAGAATAGCTCATAACCCTTTCGCAGCTAAAGTCCTTGCCCTCCACTTCTGCTGGCTCTCTGGAGACTTTCCGTGAAACCAACAGGTTTTGCTCAGTTCCTTCTCCTCGTGTCCGCCTTTATTGCCGTGCTTGCTGCAATAAAACATCTAAGTCTGGGAGACCCTGAAACGAGGACGTTGCAGCTCTTTGCTGCTTCCAGGCAGCGCTGCATCCCGTCGCAGTCGCGTGGGCCGGTGCTCCCCGGAGCCGGTAGCCAAGGCTGCTGTCCCGCTGGCTCCCAACCCTCCGAAGAAACCGGCCTCCCGCTCCTTGCGGGCGGCGAGTGACGCCGCCTTGCTCTGTTTGTGGTGTGAGAGAAACCTAGGATTGCAGTAGCCTTGCTGCAAAGCTAAGCAGGGGGTGGGTGATAACTGGGTTTGCAAATAAGAACTTCCCCAGAAAGACAGGAGCTCACCTAGGCAAAGAAGAAATTCAGGATTTCGTAGATTTCCTTCACTTTTGATTTTCAGAGGTCTCTTTTTGGGTTTTGTTTGTTTTTGAGGAACTCACATGAATGCTGTGTGTCCAAAGTCTAGTGAGGATAAGGCATCTCTGGAAGAGGGGTTTGGGGGAGGCTTTGAGACTAATAGCTTGGTGGCCATGTTTTCTGCTCTGAATAAATGTGCTTTCAGTGCTGATTCATACGTATTTTCTTTGACAAACGCTTACAGGCATCTCTGCTGCAGGTTCACACACCTGTGGACTCTGCCACGATGTCACCAATGGAGAGGACAGCTGCATGGGTCCTCAATAGCGGACAGTACAAGGAAGTGGAGGAGCATGTAGAGCAGAACCATGATGAAGCCAAGCTTGCTGAGAAGGTAGGGTTTATTCAGCACGCGACAGCCTTTCTGGCTTCCAGCACCCTTCAGCTGCTTCCAAAGTGGTTTCCAGGTGCTGCTGTGCCAGGGTCACACACTGGTCTTCCCACTGGACACTCTTTGTAGAACAATATCCCACACTACAGATTAATCTAGGTGCAGGCTGTGCCATGTCAAATGGGTGCACGCAGACATATCTGAGAGTTCCTACATTACAGGCTGATATTTGGCATTTACCTGCATCATAAATCACGCCACCTCAGTGCTCAACTGGATGTCTTTCATGACAAGATTATAGTTACAATATGCTGCCATTTTTCTGCACTTGCAATATGTATTAGTGATCGTGAACTACATTAAAAATGATCATTAACTCAGCTGAGTGCAGTTTGGTATGCCCTAAGTGCTGGTACAAGTCTCTGCAAATGCAATTCAATCTTGATAGCAGCTGCGTTCGGATTTTGTCTTGAGCTTCACCCAAGGCAAATGTCTGTCATCTAGATGGTGGAGTATTTCAGGGCTAGCCAGAAACGTCCATCATCTCCTGAGATGCACTTTTTTAAGTGTATTTATTTCCCAAAGTAAATGTGAGATGTGACTTTTTTTCCAAATAAAGGGTTTTTTCCAAATAAGAGGTTTGGTATTCTGAGAGGGCGGGATGAAAAGAGGAGAATATTTGATGGACAAGAAGTAGCAACAGAAACAATTTAAGAAAGGTGAATGAACCAAAACTGAAGTGGAATGTGCTGAGATTCATTGTACTATTGCACAAGTGATTATCCAGAGGTGGTAGGTGGAAAAAACAAAACTTCAGCCAAGTAAATTTGCAGACTATACGTAGTGAGTGATGGGCCCTGCCTTCAGCCTGGAACAATTGGTTTCATGTTCCTCAGGTCCTGAGAAACGAGTTATTTGGGTCCCTTTCACAAGTTTGGTCACCCCAGGACATCTGTTTACAGCTGAGCACCATTAGCAGCTTGTGTCTGGGAACTCATTGGGTCTGGAGTAAGTGGGGTTCTTACCAGGCAGGACTGAGGAGCCATGTCAGAGCTATTTGAGGGCTTAAACTGGGCTACAGGAAGACATTCCACAGTGTGGGAATAACCTAATGCTCAGTGGGAGCCTCCGTACTCCTTTGGGGTTGCCCACAGTTGTCTGCTTGTCATTTCCTTTGCTCCCATCAATTTATTTTTAATGAAAGCGAGCGGTGGCTTTCTCTCAGCAGCAGCAGAACATAATAATCCAATGGGTTCCTTTCTGCTTTGCATCTGACTCTTTCCTGCTCTGCTCCCGTCCCTGCACGGTACGAGCAGGAAATAGCGAAGCTGAAGAAGCGCCTGAAAGTGTCCAGCCACCAGCTGGAGAAGTACAAGCTGCGCCTCCTCGTGCAGGAGGAGAATATACAGAGGCTGCTCATGGAGTACAAGTCCACGCTGGTAGACAGGGAGGAGAGGCTACAGCGGCAGCAAGAGGAGAAAGACAGCCAGATGAAGAGCATCATCAGCAGGTGAGACTTGGCTGCAAAGTCTGCAGAACATGGAGAGCAGGAAGCTCCCCCTTGTCACATTTATCCTTGACAATAAAGAGAGCAGTTGTGTGGGCTTGATATTCCTGGACTGACACCACTCCTGCCTTAGAGATGAGGAAACTGAGATATGAGTGTTGAGACTTGCTTCAGATTGTCAGGAGAGCAGACAAAAAGATTTAGGAATTTCTAACCCCAGTCTCTGCTATACCTCTAACTGGTCCATTTGCTTTGTTTGAAAACTGTACTCATGGGGTGGTTTTACAGGACAGTTAGATTATTGGCAATACCCACTTTGAATATAATAAATTCAGCCAGCTGGGGCTGTGAGAAGGATCGATAACCTTTCTTGAATGCAGCAGACTTCTTGCAGAAAAGAGGACAACCGGAGAAGTCAAAGCAACAGCCCCAGAGTAGCCAAAACACCCAGGAATAGTTTTAAACTGTCCTAATTCTCTCTTTTTGCACATCAGACTCATGGCAGTTGAAGAGGAGCTGAAAAAGGATCATGCTGAGATGCAAGCCATCATTGATGCAAAGCAGAAAATCACTGATGCCCCCGTAAGGAGCTCAGGATCTCCAGGAACTGAGTGCCCTGTGCCTAGAACCCATCATTCTTCCCTATCCTCCTGTCCCAACGTTATGATCTAGATGCCAAGGCAGTACTGGCCATGGTGTTGCACATACGACTTACTGCCTCCTAGGAGAGAATTGAGAGTTCTGTACAATAAAGACCCTACTGTCTGAGAGCAGGCTTTGAAAAGTCAGAATCACAGGACTTCTCTACTTGAGGAGAACCCAAGTGGTGAAGGAGCAGTGGAGCATTGTGTGGACACTGCTCCAAGCGTGGGCCTGGCAGCTCTGGAGCAGCTGTGCTTCTTAGCAGCATAGGTCAGTGGCCATGTGCATGCAGCCCAGCTGTGCACGCTCAACCATGGCTCGGAATGGCAAGGGAATGGCACGCTTGCCATGGAGCTTGCCCTGTCTCGCTTGTGTAGCATTTCACCTCATCTGACTCTCCGCGTCAGCCCGCTTGGCCACCAGGCCAAGACAACACCCGGTCAACACAAGTCACTTGTGGGAAGTGGGACCCAACGGGTGTGATGCATGTGAATGTGTCATGTGGGGTAGTGGTGTGTCTGCTGTGCCCTTGCTGATGCCAGAGAGCAAAACTTAGACAACAGAACCTGAGGCCGATTTGATATATGCCTGTTAATGGGGGCGAATTTTGTGTTTAGGGAGCATCTTTCCTGTTGCTGGGCTTTTTAATCGCTCCAGCTGGATGATTTTTTCATAGATGATCTTTTAAGAGGATTACACGTTTCAGCAAAGAACACCTTAAAAAAGTAACAAACCTGTTTTTCAAGCTGTATTTTTATGCTAGTAGCACTGGACTGTGTGGTCTGTGAGATCCATCTCTGCATTTCATTGCCTGGCTTTGTTCTAAAGAAGATTTATTTTTGTTCTGTGAATAATTTTTGAAGGTTCTTGTATATGTACAGACACAGATACCTTTGAGATCTTTTATGGATATTCCTACAAAGAATACAAAATAACTTTAAACAGTTTAAACCTCTTGAACCTGTGCTGATTCAAAATGCTGTTCTGTGTCGTGAAGCTGGATTTTGTGTAGCTGGGGGTGGTGCGGGAGCACCAGGCAGCGCCGGTCAACGTTTCGGGTGACGGGCGCCGAGGCCGGGCAGCCCCTGGGCAGAGCGAGTCCCGAATCGCGTGTCCGGGCGCCAGGACCTGTATGGGGAGAGCCACGGGGTGCAGGGCTGCGGCCCCAAGCTCTGCCTCCCTGCTACAGGAGCCGCCCATTCCTGAAGCCTTCCACATTCCTGGGAATAGCTGGGATGTGGAGGCAGAGAGCGACAATCCATGGCAACGCGGAGAACTGCTCCCGGCTCTGACGTTCTGTACAAGACTGGGCCTTTTTCTTTCTTTTTTTTTTTTATGAAGCTGAAAGACTTCCTGGACTGAAATCCTATCTTAGGCAGGGGATTTTTGGTTGCTTCATTACTAGCAACTTCAGTGGTGAAAAAGGAACTACATTGCATTAATTGGGCAGGGCGGCGCGCAGTGCCTTTTCCTGGAGGAAACAGAGGGCACCCCAAAAGTTACCCCGTGGCAATGGCTGAGGCAAGCCCAGCACAACCAGCTCCAGGCCTCGTGTGGTGGCTGCTGCTGCATCTGTGGGGGCTGGAGCCTGCCCAGCCACGAGGGCACAGGGCAACTTTTGGGGCCCCAAGAGAGGGGCTTCAGCTGGCACAGGCGGCCACGGCCTCCACACTGCAGAGCCCCCATAGCCTGAAGGGCCACAAGCAGAGCCTAGTCCTGCTGGGGACGGCACAAGAGGGGCGCTCGGGGCTCCCCCGTCCCCCTCCCCGCCGCCACCCCACCCCATTGCCAAGGAGCTCCCAGTCACAGAGGAGCTGCTGCAGTCACAACGGAGGGGCTGCTGTGCTGTCGCCCTGGCTCGCGGCGCCTGCCAGTCTGCGCCTCCTGGCCACGGCGGCAGCATGGCGCACGTGCGGAGGCCAGGCCGTGCTGCGGGCAGCGGAGCCAGGGATGCGTCCCAGGCGCTCCCCGAGCCCGACAGGAACGGGCCGCGCACGCTTGCGCGGCGCCCGGCACCCCCCCTGCTGCGTGCGCCCGACTACCAGAGCCTGGAGCAGGGCGGGCAGCGCAGGAGGAAGCTGGGGGCTCCCCAGGACAGGTGAGCGCTGCTCGTGCTGCGCACCCAGCACAGGGCGCTGCCCTCGCGCAGCCTCCCGGCCCCCAGAGCCCCAGACGCCCCGGGCTGAGCCACCACTTCAGCCTCTGTGGAGGGGCAGCTGCAGACAGGAGCTGCCTGGGCCACCCCTTGGCCACCAGCTGCCCTTGAGCAGTGTCCCGGGCCCTGCCAAGGGAGCTGCCCGTGCCCACGTGCACCTGCCCCGCGCTGACCCTCTCTGCGGAGGGCAAAAAGCCCCTGGCAGCTCTCGCACAGCCCTGCTCCAGGGCCAGCCGCACGCTGCATCGGGGAGCACTTGCTTGCCCAGCTGGGGCAAGCTCAGCAGGCAGCCGGGAGGCCAATGCCAGCCCAAGCTTCTGCTGCCGCCCAGGGCCTGGCTGCCTCTGGGGCCCTGCCAGGTGCCCGGGGCAGCTCTCAGCAAGGACGCTGCTGCCCAGTGCGCAACCTCGGGGCTCTCTCTGCTCTCTTGCAGCGTGGACACCTTCTCCCGCATCTTCCATCGGGAGAGAGAGCCGCGAAATGTCCTGGAGGCAGAGAAATGCACCCCCAAGCCACCAGAAAGGCTCCCCGAGCTGCGCAACAGCCCCCATCCCCGCCACATCCGCAGGATCCCGGCCATTGGGCATGGCGGCGCGCAGTGCGTTTTCCTAGTGGAAACAGAGGGCACCAAGGAAGATCAGGTAGGAAGTGCTGCCTCGTGGGACTGCGAGCAAGCAGGGGCCATGGGGAACAAGAGCTCTGGGCAGGCCACAAAGGGCAAGGAGAAGCAGTGGGTGCCCAGTGGCCTCCCATCCAGGCCAGGGGCCACTGCCTCCAGCACCCCCAAAGCTGCCTGCCCCGTGGAAGACACACGAGCTCCTTCCAACCCTTCTCTTCCTCGGCAGGCTCGCTGGTGGCAGTGGGCGCGCACCTGCAGCCCCAGGGATCGCTTCAGGAGGCCGGCGGGTAAGTTGTGTCCACCGCAAAGAGCCCGCGCAGAACCACCCTCCCCTTGGGGGCTGCTGAGGAGCCGGGTCCCTCGGGCCGAGCCCCTGTGGCGGGGGTTTCCCCGCTGCCCTGGAGAGGCGCCAGCCCTCCCTCCGTGCCAGCGGGACCACAAGGCCCAAAGCTCTGGCCGGACTCTCCAAGGGCACCAGGTGCTTGGCACCTCCTCTCAGGCAGCCGCAGCGCTGCTGTCTCTGGCTTGTCAGGGCTGCAGCAGGGCAGCCCTTCCTCACGCACTGCTGGTCCCTCGGCCAGCCTTCCTGTGGCCCCTGCACGCGTCCCCCTTGCAGCCGCCTTGCTCTGAGCCTCAGCAGCTCTCAGCCTCCTCTGGGGGCCTGGGCTCCACAGTGCCACCTCCTTGCCCTACAGGGCCCCTCACAGCTTGCCCAGCAAGAGCGAAGCAGCCTGAGATGAGCCTGCTCAACAGGCCCCGCAGCGTTTCTCACCGCTTGCCTTCCTCTCTTTTCCCAGGGCCACAGGAAGCCTCTGTGGAGGCCGTCAGGTTTCCCAGCCTCTCCTGAGCTGCACGTGTTGTGCAGTCCATGCCCAGGGGAAGGCAGGAGGCACGGGGACCTGCCCAGGAACACCAGCTTGGAGGGAGGCAGGTGGAGCAGCCCCCGAGTTACCGACTGCCCCTGCACAGCCCAGTCGAGCTGCTGGGGGCCTGCAGAGCCCTGTGAGGGCCAACACCTCCTTTCCCTTGCAAGCCAAGGCTCTGTTCATGCTGGAGGCTGCAAGGAAGGCCCAGTTCATCAGGGCTCTCAGCACTTACCTACTCTTTCTTATTGTTGACAGTAATGTTGTTGTTGTGTTTATTGTTGTTATTTTTGATGTTACACTATTGCTGTTTTTCTTGTTGATGTTGTGGTTAGTGTACACATTGTTGTTTTCATTGTTGGTGTTGCTGTTTAAGTAAATATTCCTGTTCCATTCTTTGGGTGTTGTGTGTTTTTTCCCAGGGAGCTCAGGCACAAAAGCATCCCCACTGCAGCTATGTCTGTGCAGAGCTGTCTTCTCAGGCTCCAGGTGCAGGGGAGCACCAGCAAAAAGCTCCCTCTCGGATTTCCCTTGGAACGTGGCTCAGGGGATGCCCAAAGAGGAAGGTGCCACAGCCCTAGTGCAGGGCAGCCCTGATGCTCTCAGGGTGCCTGAGACAACAAGTCCTCGCAGTGCCCAGGCCACGGGCAAAGGGCAGCTCTTGGGTGTCAGGGACACGGGGCTGTGAGATGCAGAGCCGAGTGCCCCAGCCCCTGGGTGAGCACAGGGCCCATCAGGACTGGGACATGCTCAGGGATGGCAGGAAGAGGGTGTGTGCAGTCTCCCCTCAGGAGCTGCTGCAGAAATTGCCTCCTGTCAGGAACAGCCCCGTGCTGGGGACCATCATGGAGGCTGCTCTGTCCCTCTGCAGCCCCACGGACAGGGACCACATCACCAAGGCAGGTCCTCCTGCTCCATGGGGATTCTGGGCTTTCCTGTGGAGGGCCCATTTGCTCTGCTGCATTTGTGTGACACTCAAGTCCTCGGGCTGCCAACAGCCTTTCCCAGCCTTTCTCTATCCTGGGCTGCCCGCCATTCCCTCTGCCAGGAGCTCGAGGCAGAGCTCAGCGCTGCGTGTGAGCGCTGGCCCAGAGGAGCTGGGCTGGCCAAGGGGCCGCCCCTGTGCAGAAGACCCAGAGCGCAGCAGTGCAAGCTGCGAGCTCCCTGCCGTGGGGAGAAGGCAGGAGCTGCCCAGAGCAGGGCCCGGCACTGCCACAGCTGGGAGAGCAGGTGCCACAGCTGCTCTCTGCAATGCACCACTTTGCAGAGGCACCTTTGGCACCAGGGTGCAGTGGGGCCCTGCGTGCAGCAGCCAGGGAGGTGTCCCCATGCTGGGGGAAGGTGTCCTGCCCTCACCACCACAGGGAAGAGCTTGGCCCCATCCTCTTTACATTCTCCCTCAGCTATTCAGACCTGTTGATAAAACCTCCTATCAATCTCTTCTCCTCGCTAAAAAGGCCCGGCCTGTTTAGTCTTTCCTCATAACAGGGATATATGTGTCCCTCAATCACAAATGCTCACCATCGGGATGGAAGTTGTCGCTCTGTGCTGCTGGCTCTGGAGAGCCCAGGAGAGGTGAAACGGCCTCTCCTCGAGCAGAACAAGGGCCCCAGGCCCTTGGTGCCTCCTAGGACAGAAGGAGAGAAGCTGATGTTAGGTACGGTTTTCGAATTGACAGAGAAAGAGGCAAACACCATCGATATATTGTGCTTTTTAATAATAGGAGAAAGATAATAAGTATTACCAGCTAGCTGGGTTCCGGGCTTTCCCACGCAGGGGTCACACCACGGACCCCGACTACTTCGGTCTTCCCTCTTTTATACCGTTTTCACCCCAAAAATGTTCCCCCCTCCCGTTTCTCTGTTCTACTTTCATGTTAATGTTATCTATATTTTATTGCTAACTAGGACATCTGGACAGGCAACCCCTCCATGTGGAACCTCCTGACTTGCCATTTTTCAGGAGTCGTCCTTGTAGATAGGCAACCCTTCCATGCAGAGCCATCTGTCATGCCATTTATCAAGAGTCCTTGCATTTTGAGACTAAGTATTGACTAGCTTATTAGTACACTCTACATTAACTATTTAATCCCCATTAGTACACTCTACATTAACTATTTAATCCCTACACTGGGTGCAGTATCTTTGGGCTGGAGAGCATTCCCCAGGGCAGCAGGACCTCAGCTCTGCTGCACACCGAGGCGCTCCCGGCTGAATGCCTGCGCTCAGGCAGTGCAAGAGAGGACAAGCTGATCCTCAGGAGAGCACACACTGCTCTCTGCATGGGAAGGGAGCTCCCAAGGCCCTGCCTGAAAAGCAACAACGTCACCAGCGTTTCCTTTGTAGCCAAGTGGATCCATCGCACAGAGGGGCAGTAGAAGGACTCACTGGGGTCCGGAGATGGGAGGGAGCGGGTGCTGCAGGGCAAAACGGCACAAGCAAGGCAGGAGACCAGGAGGCTGCGGGTAGATGAGCTCTAAGGCAGCACTGCCAGCCCAGCGGCGCGTGGCACACAGGGAGCAACTGCGTGCGCGGAGCAGCCTGCGTCACTGCGGGCAACGCTGCAGCGACCACCCCTCGGGAACCAGCTGGCCCCGTTCTTGCTGGACTCATTCAGCCCTCTCTTCAGCTTCCCACAACGAAGCTGCCGTGGTTCTTCGGCCTCTGTGCATGTCTCTTGTTTATGGATTCAGGCCCAGAGGGCAGCCTGACATCCTCCAAGAGCCACATTGTCCTGATGAGGGGCAGGATGTTCCCTCCTTCCAGCAGCTTGGAACACAGGAATAAGGAGGTGGGGAAAGGAGGCAGAGGAGAGGAGGAGGGCAGCTTTGGCCCAAAGCGCGCTCTCTTGAGATACCCCAGGGCAAGAAAATGACCCTACTCTCTGCAAAGCTCCAGCCCCAGCTGCGCTTCAGCTGTGAGCGCATTTTGTGCACACTGAGGCCTTGTGCTAGTTTGCCCATGAGCCAGGCCACAAAATGGGCTGTGGGAAAGAGGATGGGCTCTGCCCTCATCGCCTGCAGCCCCGGCCCTGGCCTGCTGGCTCCAGGCTCCCTGCTCTTGGAGGCCTGGGCTCCAACCTGGGGTTCTATCTCCTTCCCAGTTAAGAGCTTCCCATCCACAAAGCCATTGTGTGGCACCAGCCCACGCAGCATAGGAGCCTACACAGACAACCCTTGCTCCATTTTGTGTAGCTAAAACTACTGCTCTTAACTCTGCTATTTGTGCACTGCCTTCACTTTCTTCTATTACTTCTTCACCAATGGTAATATTTAATGCAACAGCCTTTTATAGCTGTTTACCATTTAGTCTTTTTGCTGAAGCGTCTCTAAACCACGTTTTCTGTTGGTGTTTCATCGATGACAGATGGTACATTCAGAAAGCTTAAGAAAGTTTAAGAGCTTGTCCCAGTGCTAAAGGATTTGTTTTTACAGGCATCTGCAATTTGTGAACCTTAGTGTGCCCTTCAGTTAGCTGCATATTTTCTGCTACTCCTGTTAGGTAGGCACATCATTTTGTGGTAGTGGGGTTTGGTGCAATTCCTTCTGGGGGAGCAGTCCCCTTTAGGATTGCTTCTAGTAAATTAAACGGTCCTCTAGTTTGCACAGGTTGTCCTTGATGTATTATCTCAACCTGTTTAACTACTGGGACTAAGGATAAAAGTCTTTTTTCTCCCATTCAGAATATTGTAGTTACCTTTCTTAAATGCAGTCAAGCTAAACAATAAAGAATAAACAATATACTTTTGTTCCATAAGGGACAGCCTGTAAGCAAGTTACACTAAGTAACAGTAAGTTACTGTAACAACAAATTACAGTAAGTTCATAGCAGTAAGTTACTTGTTGTAACTTACAGTAAGTAGCATGATCAGCAAAACCCCATTCAGCTGTAAGAGGGTCGTGGGGGTGTTCTGGTCCCAGTGACTGAAATGTTTCTAATTCTCCAGTCGGAGTTTTGGCTGACTCTTTGTGTTCTAATTCCCACTTCCAAGGTTTGCTTTTCCTTAAGAGCAAATATAAAGGATGAGCAGTGATAGAAAATCCAGGTAGGTATTTTCTCCAATATCCTAAAGTTCCCATCAATTGTTGTAATTCTTCCCTTGACCGGGGCATTTGCAGCTCTTCAATATTTCTTAAGGTATCTGCAGGAATCCCTGCACTGCCAGCTATCCACCAGGTCCCTAGGAATTTTACCTCTTTGCTTGGTCCCTGGCATTCCTCAGGTGGTACCTCAATGTCAGCTTCAGGTAGGATTTGCCATACTGCTGTGGCTACTTTCCCAACCTTCTTGGGAAAATCACCCCCAATTAAGGATGTCATCTATGTACTCGCATATGCATTGGCATATGTATATGCATTATAAAATATAAATGGTCACACACTACTCTACCAATAACTGAAGGAAATATTATGGCAGACAAATTGATGATGGCAGCAGTACTGCCGTGCAGTTTGGAGCAAGCCCGATTATCTCACCATTTCTTTCATAAAAATGCCTCTTCCTTACATAAACAACTTGCTTTGCCCTGAGAACAAGCCACAGAAATTGTCAGTGCATGCCCTGATTGTCAATGTATTACACCAGTATCATCATACACAGGAGTGAATCCTCGAGGTTTACGAACTAATGAATTTTGGCAGAGTGATATCACACATATATCAACATGTGGCCAACTGCGTTACGTGCATGTTAGTGCGGATACCTTCCCAGGGTTTCTGGTAGCCACTGCACATACTGCAGAAAAGGCACGGAATATGAAACACCTCTGCTTAAGATGTTTTGCCACTATGGGCATTCTGAAAGCAATTAAAACTGATACTGGTCCTACTTATGTTTCACAAACAATTTCTGTCTTCCTAGAAGACTGGGGTATACAACACGTTACAGGTATACCGCATTCCCCCACTGGACAAGCCATTACTGAACGTGTCCATGGGACTCTCAAGGCTATGTTAAATAAAAAGAAAAAGAGGAAATCCTATGGACAGTGCTACCCCACAGGAACAGTTAGACAAAGCATTATATGTGCTTAATCTTTTGAATCCTTCTGATCCTCAGTTATTTACACCAGCAGCTGACTGACAATTCAAGATGGTCCCTGCAGTTGTGCCTCCACCAAAGGGATGGTATAAAGAATTTGGAGAACCACCAGGGAGAGGCTCCATAGAGCTAATAACATGGGGAAGGGGGTATGTGTGTGTTCTCCTTCCCACAGGTGCTCACTGGTTACCAGCAAAAGATGTAAAGCCTCAGCTGGCAACAGAGCAGTCACAGCCACAGGAGAATTCCAGCCAAGTCTAGGAGTCAAAAACCATTGAGCCATCAGAGTGAATCATGAATCATTTATAAACATTTGGTGCAGCAGGGAATAGATGTAGTGATGTTTGCAATTCTATGCTTTTATGTGTATTGGTCTTAACCTATATAATTAAGAGTTTATGTTTCTATGTACTTTGATCTTCACCTATATTCTCTCTATATATAACCTATATATATTCAATTTATTCCTCAATGACCTGGATGAAGGCACAGAGTGCTCCCTCAGGAAGTTTGCTGATGATACCAAACTGGGAAGAGTAGCTGATACCCCCAAGGGCTGCACTGCCATCCAGAAGGACCGAAACAGACTGGACAACTGGGAGGTGAAAAACCTCATGAAATTCAGTAAGTCCAAGTGCAAGGTCCTGCACCTGGGGAGGAATAACCCCATGCATCAGGATAGACTGGGGACTGACCTTCTGGAGAGCAGCCCTGCCAAGAGGAACCTGGGCGTCGTGGTAGACGAAAAGTTGACCACAAAGCAGCAGTGTGCCCTCGTGGCCAAGAAGGCCAATGGGATCCTGGGGTGCGTTCAGAAGAGCGTCTCCAGCAGGTCGAGGGAGGGGATCCTGCCCCTCTACTCAGCCCTGGTGAGGCAGCATCTAGAGTATTGTGTCCTGTTCTGAGCCTCACAGTACAAGAGGGACGTGGAGCTGCTGGAGAGAGTCCAGTGCAGAGCTACAAGGATGATCAGGGGCCTGGAACATCTTCCCTATGAGGAGAGTCTGAGGGAGCTGAGACTGTTTAGCCTGGAGAGGAGAAGGCTGAGAGGGGATCTAATCAGTGTCTATAAGTACCTCAAGGGAGGCAGTGAGGAGGATGGTGCTGGCCTCTTTTCACTGGTAGCCACCGACAGAACTAGAGGGAATGGCCACAAACTGAAACACCAAAAGTTCCACAGGAATTTAAGGAAAAAATTCTTGACAGTGAGGATGACAGAGCACTGGAACAGGCTGCCCAGAGAGGTTGTGGAGTCTCCTTCTCTGGAGATCTTCAAACCCGCTTGAACGCAGTCCTGTACCACGTGCTCTAGATGGCCCTGCGTGTGCAGGGGGTTTGGACTAGATGACCTCTAGAGGTCCCTTCCAACCTTAAGCATTCTATGATTCTATGTAAGGATAAAGCTGGGGGGTGGGAGAGGCTTTGCTGACTGCTGTGAGGGGTAGCAAGGGGCCAGGTTATTGGCTTCAGCCTGCTGCAGAGAGCACGTGCCCAACTCTTCTAAGAGGGGGACCCCAATCCCTTCACAACCTGCGTTTTCTACTGCTTGGTTTGCCAAAGAAAAGACACGACACACGGTGAAGAGACAGGATCGTTTCTTTAAGGAGGCCTGTGTGCAGAGCAGCCTGGCTTCAGGACGTGGCCGAGCGCCAGCAGCAAAGACTGACACCTTGCAGAGGGCAGTGCCGCCTCTCCCACGCTCTCCTCAGACGGTTGCACAGGCCTTCCTGGGTGCCCGTGGATGCAGCCCCCTTCCCTGCAGCTCTCAGGATCAGCATGGTTTGGGTGGCCAGGGAAGAGATGGATGGGCTGCTGTCCTCCTGCAGGCCTTTCAGGGCTGAGGGGGGAAGCACGAGCTCACATGAAGCCCCCATATCCCCCAGGCCCCAGGCCTCTCCTCCTAACACCACCAGTCCCACCCAGCTCTTGCCACAGCCAGGATGGACCCAGGGGCTCTACTGGATTAGCTGGCAGCTGCTGCCCAGGAATGTGCCCAAGGTGCCTGAAATCTCTCTCTACTCTCCCCGCACCACCCCTGCTCCGCTCCTCTCGGGCAGCAGAGCCCTCCTCACCTACGCAGGTATGGGAGCTCCTTGGCCAGGGTCTCTCTTCATCCCCCCAGCCCCGTGTGACACCCTGCTTGCCCTCACTCACTCTCACAGATGACCTCCACCGTCTCCTTGCTCTGCTCCCTGGTGTGCTGCCCAGCATGCCCTAGGCACACACACAGCGCCCCATAAATGCTGCTGCTCAAAGATGTTGCCCCCAGTCCTGCCCACCTGGCCAGGCACCCACCTCCCCTCAGGCAGGGCTCACCCCAGTTCCCTTTCCCCAGTGTAACCCGCAGGGCTCCTGCTGCGAGGGACTCCCACCAGCCCCACCGCTGTGGGCAGAGATGGCTGAGGGTGGCACGGAGCCTCCAGGCGCCCAGGCGCTGCCTCAGGCACGCGGGGCTGCAGCAGTCACAGGGCTGCTTTTGCTGCCAGCGCAGCAGCCGGGGCTGAGGCCGAGCTGTCCCAGAACAGAGATGGAGCCCAGGGCTCAGGGCTCACCCAGAAACCTCACGGCCGCCTCGCGCAGGGACTCCTGGCTGCTCTCCAGGTAGGACAGGCTCTGGCGCAGGTATTCGTCCGCCCTCCTCCTGCCCCTGCTCCCGGCCAGCTGGGGAGAGCACAAGGCTCAGCGCACAACATCCTCTCGCCGTCCTTCCCCAGGAGCAGCCGGCCTCCCCCTGCCACCACACTCAGGACCCCGCGCAGACGCTGGGCAGCACCGAGCCAGCATTGGAGGCAGCAGAGGGACGGCTGCTGCCCAGGCATGCTGAGGGGCCCTCCTGCTGCAAGGCCCTGCTGGGCCAGGGGCAGCTTCAGCATCCCAGGGCTCAGCAAAGGCAGAGGAGCCTGCAGAAGAGTCCGCGAGTGCTGCTCCTGCACCCAGAGCCGTCAGCCCCACACACTGGGCACGGAGGAGGAAAGAGCTGCTCCGGGCTGGGGCTGCGGCCTGGGGACTGTCCTTACCAGGCACTTGCTGATCAGCCAAGTCTGCTGGCTCTGAGCCAAGCGCCTCAGCTCCTTCCACTTGAGGAGCTTGGCGGCACCAAGGAGGGCTTCCTGAGCAGCCTGCACATGGGAAAAATGGGGAGATGCCACCGCAGCCCATGGGACAAGAGCCTGTGTCCCCCCACCACCCTCCTCTTGACAAGACTCAGGGCATTTGCCCTTCATGGTAACGGGCAGCAGCAGGGCACTGAATCTGCTTTGGGGTCCTTGGCCCCCCTCGCTGGGCGGAAACATGGAGCAAGCACCACCTGAGCCACCCTGTCCCGAACAGGCAGCACAGCAGAGACTCCCAAGAGCTGCTGAGCTGCAGCCAAGGCCAGCAGGAGGCTGAAGGGCTGCAGCCCCAGAGACATCCAGGCAGGACTCAGCCAGGACTACCTCCCACGGCTATTCCCAACGTGGCTACTCGGGTCCCCAGTGTGCCCCATTGCTCAGCCATACCTCGACCACACTGGGGCTCTCATCCTGAAGATGGAAGAGCAGTGGCAGCGTGCTCGTGTGCACATGCTGCTTCATCTGCTCCTTTGCAGTGCCCGCTGCTGTGTCCACGAGCTTGCTGAAGAGCTGCATGGAGAGCTTTCGTGTGTGCTCGCGCTCCTGGTGGCAAGGAAGAGAGAACTCCTCAGCACTGGCACCGCACGTGGCAGCTTCCTGCACAAGCTGCATTGGTGCAATGCAGCCGTGCAGCCCAGGACAGCACGGGCAGCACAGGACAGTATCCCAAGGGCCCCGGGCAGAAAGGCTCCTGGCAGCCTCCCACACACCAGCCAGCCCCACGGCTCTGCCCCCCGCCTTACATCCTCAAAGAGTGGCAGGAGTTTCTCAGCCAGTTCTGGAGCCATGTCCGTGAGTGCTGGTCTCTCCAGGACACGGACCACATGACTGAGCACGAGAAGAGCCTGGCTGCTCATGTCCCTGTCCTCGTCCTGCAAGTGTCTCATGACCAGAGGCATCAGGACATGCATTTTTGTGACCTGTAAGTGGGAAGTACAAGCTCAGTTTAAAAAAAAAAAAAGAAAAAAGAAAAAAAAACAGAAAAAAAAGACTACCCTGGCACCTTATTAGACAGCAGCTTCCCTCAGTCTCACACCCTTTCAGACATGGCTTGCTAGGTGCTGGGCTGAGATCTGCAGCCCCCTCAGCTCCCGAGGCCCAGCAAAGTCCAAGCCAGCCTGTTCCTTAGCACCCAGCACCCAGCTCACACAGCTTCCCCCCAGTGATGCCCTGCTCACCATCTCCTGTCTGCTGCACAGCATGAGGAGGCTTCTGAGTCCCAGCTTATGCATTACCCTGCTGTGACTCTTCAGGGACACCACAGAGATTCCCAGCAAGACATCTTCATCCGCCTGAAGGTCACTGCAGGCCAGCAGCTGCAATGCACAGCACAGAGAAGGTGGCAATGGCTACAGCACTGCCTGTGTCGGACACCACTGGATCCCAGCAGTAGCTCAGGGCAAGGGCAGTGGGCTCAGAGGAAGGCTGGCCCAAAGGCAGCAGTGACTGCAGGGAGCCCCTGGGACCTCCCTCCCTGCCTGGGGCCTCAGGACACAGCTCAGGGCACAGCTTTGGCCTGCTCCTCCCCTCCCTGCACCAGCCTCCTGTCCTCATGCTTTGGAGGAGCCCTTCAACAGAGACGCGACACAAAAGAGACATCAAAAACACGTGGGGACAAGAAGGAGCCCGCTGCAGAGGGGTGAAGGCCGAGGGGACTCATGGCAGATCACCCACTGCCCCACTTGCGCTCGTTGCCCTCCATCCCACAGCTGGGGCTCGCAGAGAGCACTGGAGCTAGAAGCACCCCAGAAGGGCAGTGCCCACATGAGGCTCACCTCCACCAGGAAAGCCATGGCAGGGATCTCTGTGCAGGGCTCCTTGCCCAAGAGCAGCACTGCCAGCTGTTGAAATAGCAGAAGGCGCAGCGCTCTTGGGCTCTTCCTCATCTCTCTGGCAGAGGGAAGAAGGCACTGTGAGGCCTGAGCAGCCCAGGCAAAGCTCTCCTGAGACTGCACCCTCATTCCTCCCATCACATCCCTTGGGCCACCACGCACAGAACAAAGCCACCTTTGCGTGGAGAACTGGGCACCCCTGTGGGCTCTGAGAGTCACCCTGTGCGCAGGGGCGAAATGCTGCAGCAGAGCAGGGAGACAGGGGCTCTCACCTGGCCAACAAACCCACTCCCTGGTGATGGGTCTCAGCATGCAGGAGCATATCCCAGCTGCCCTTCTTTGCCATTGCCAGCACCACGTTCTCATAGCCGGCACGGCACAGCAGTGCTTTCAAGGTCTGCACTGCAAGCCTGTGTGCAGAGAAAACACCCGCTCACACTCGCACCCCTGGCCCTGCCTGCAGCCCTGCGTGCCAGGGACAGTGAGGATGTGATGGAGCACCTCACGGGACTGCTGCACGTGGACTCCTCCCTTCTGCATCTCCCCCACAGCGCGTCCGACTGCTCCTGCTCCAGCGCTGCCAGGAAAGAGCTCTGGAAGAGGAGCGCTAGCAGCAGCTGGGGGAAGAACGCCCCTAGCACGTGCAGGCAGTGGGGCTGGTGGAGGATCTCCTGGAGCACACGCGTTGCCTGCAGAAAAAGCCCAGAGACAGCCCTTGCTGCTGACATGTCCCTCCCGTGCTGCTGGAGCTCGGGGGTGAGGCTCCTAGCAGTGCCCTGTGCCTTGGCAGAAGCAGGAGGGGCTGCCTGGGCTGCCTGGCCAGAGCAGAGCCATGGCAGCTCCTGGGGCTCGGCGCCTGGGTGCCACAAAGCCACCACAAGCCTTCCTGGGCAGTGAGGACATCCCCGGGAGGGCCACACGTAGCCTGGAAGCTACCCTGGTTCCCCTGACTTGGCCCTGATGATGTTTCTGCTGCTTGGAACCCTAACGTGGCCCCGGACCCTAATCCTGTCCCCAGAGCAGGCTGAGCGCGTGCTGCACGAGGCAGGGCCATGCAGAGGTGGAGGGAGACAGCCAGCCGCTCAGGCCAGCTCCATGTGTCTGGGTGTGCAGAGGGCCCCAAGCAGGCCCAGTAGCCCAGCAAGCTGGCGCTGGCCAGGGCCCTGCCAGCTGTAGCCCCGTCCCGCGCTGGGCCTGTGCATCCCGGGGGAGGCCCTGGCCTGGGGCTGCATGGAGAAGGGCAGCGGGAGCCCTGCCTCTCGCCCGCAGGGGCAAGGGCAGCCCGAGGGGAGAGCGGGGCTTCCTCCACAAACTCACGGCCAGGGAAGAGACAGGCGAGGCCGTTTCCTCGGGCAGCCGCCAGTCCTGCAGCGCAACGAGCAGCTCCGGCAGCACCCGCTCCGCGGCGCCAGGCCTGGACACCAGCACCTTCCACATGGCCCTGGCGGCGCTGCGGGCCCAGAGCGCTTTGTCAGCGGCTGCCGCGGCTGCAGCCCCGTGGCCTGCGAGGCCGCAGCCCTGTCCCTGCCCACTGCCCCTGGCCAGCACAGACCTGTCACATGAGGGGCAGCAGCTCAGCAGGCTCGCAACCACCTTGTCTGGGCACGTGCTGCTCAGCAGGAGAAGAGCCCTGTCCAGGCTGAGCCGTGCAGATGCATCTCGCACGGCCAGGATGTTTTCCCACACGTTCTTCACGAGCCTTGGTGCCTGCAGACCACATGGCAAAGTGTGAGGCTGCTGCCGCACTGCAGCCCTTTGCCCAGCTCCCACGGAGAATGCCTGCCCTTGCCACCACTCTGGGCTGGCCACAGAGGCAGTTGGGTGCTGGTACACGAGCACTCAGGGGAAAAACAAGCCCCCAAAGGGCCTGAACCCCGGCCGTGCCACCCGCAGGCTACTCACATGCTCCAAAAGGCACGCGTCATCCATGACAAGCTCGTCCAGCATGTGAGCAGCCGCCTGCGTGTCATAGCTGCTGCAAGCTCTCATGCCCCTGATGGCTACGAGGATGGCCTCTGCCTTCTCGTCTGGCTGGAGGTGTTTCCCAAACATCTAGGGCACAAAAGAAGGCAGCCCCGAGAGAGATGTCACAGCCAGGCTCCCAACTGTGTTGCCTGGCTGAGCAGCTCGTGGCCCTGGAGAGCGACATGGGGCAGCGAGTCCCTCCAAGCCAGGAGCTGGGGCTCTGCTGGCTTGGGTGATGGTGCTGGGATTGGGCTGGGTGCTTGGGGTTAAGGTCTCCACCCGCTGCTCCTGCAGGGAAGCAGGGCTTGCAGGATGCAGGAAGGAAGCCCCTGGCTAGTCCTGGCCTAATGAAAGTGCAAGCCCTCTCCTCAGCCCCACCTGGCAGCCACCCCTCTCTGCGTCCAAGTTGCAGGCTGACCCCACAGCTAGAAGTCCCAGCCAGGGAGGTGCTCCTTACCCTGCTCATTTCCCTGGAGTCCTTGGACCGGGAAAGCCTCAAGGTGCCTGCAGTTTCCCACTCCTCTCGGAGCTCTTGCTGCCAGGCACTCTCCTGTGACGGCTCCCTGCCTGCACAGGAAGGGAAACACAGGGCATTCAGCATGAAGGCTGCACAGCTGGACACAGCCCACGAAAGGCGTCAGGGACAAATATCCCCTGGCAGGCGAAAAGGCCCTAGCAGGGAAGAGTGCGCAGCAGGACGCCCAGGGAGGCGCTGGGCCTATTGCAAGGGGTGGGCAAGGGGAATTGCTTGCAACCACACAGAAATTCTTACTCTCTCCCTGCACCTCATAGAGGTGCCACAGGGCCTCCGCGGCCTCATCGCTGCTTCCCTCGTCCTTGCAGGCGCTGCACAGGGTGAGATGTCCCACCAGCTGCCCCAGGACTGGCACACTCTTCTCCAAGAAGCTGCCACAGCTGGCACCGCCTACTTGGAAGCATTCGCGCACCTGGGGGAGGGAGGCAGTGCTGACACGAGGCCAGAGGGGCAGCGCTCAGGATCAAAGCCCTGGGCCCATGCTCCTTGCAGGCTTGGATCCGGCTGAGCCAGAGCCTTGGTGGCTTCCCTTGGAGGCAGCCTGGAGCTACAGGACATGGCTGCACACTGACAAGGGACAGGCAGTGGCTGCAGCTTGCCTGCACCATAGGCTCCTTACCGACACCAAAGAAGAGCTGGTCAGGAGATCCCCCAGCTTCACAAGGCGTCCCACAGCCCTCTCGTGCACAGCTGCTTGCCGGCACTCAGCGTAGGGCAGTAGGAGCTGCAAGGAGAAAAGCTGCTGCTCTGTCCTGTGTCCCAGAAAATGCCTGGCAGGTTTGTGCCTTGGAGCACCGGCAGAGCCCGGAGAGGGGATCTTGCATCCAGAGTCCTTTGTGACTGTGGAGCAAATCTCCCAGACAGGCCTGATGTGACAGCAGGAGCCCATGGGGGTTGTAATGAGTGCAGGAGCGGGTTGAGGAGGAGGGGATGTTGGCTGTAGCCAAGGGACACTGGACTCACACAGGAGAAATGTGGGGATCCCCATTGCCATGAGGGAGCTTGTCCCTTCTCAGCACTGGGCTTTCTCCAGTGGCTGCTGGACTACTCCCCCCTGTCCCACCACAGGGCCTGGAGCTGACAACTCTGCTCCTGGCAAATAGCAGACCTGCAGGATGGTCTTCATGTCCACCACGCTGGAGGAAGGGCTGCCAAGCATCAAGGCCTTCAGCATGCCGTCCATGGCATCCAGCAGCTGCAAGGGGGACAGAGGGTTGAGGCACTTCTTCCTCAGTGCCCCACAGCTGTCAGAGAGGGCTTTGAATTCCTCCTGTGCCAGGGGCACATGTAGAGTAGTGCTGAGGGCAGGAGAGCCCTCAGGACAGGGGAGCTGCTGCTGCTGCTGCACAGGGCGCAGCTTGGTGACACTGCCCATGGCCCTGTCCAGGGCAAGGGGCAGAGGGCATGGGCGAGGGAGAGGCAAGCTGGGAGCCTGCCCTGAGCCTCACTTAAGCAGCCAGCACCCACCTGGGAGTAGAGAGCAGGATCCAGATGCTCCCTTGGAGGCAGGGAGAAGACGCTGGAGAAGCAGGCTTCCAGCAGGCTCTCCAGCTCGCTCTCCAGAAGCAGCCCAGCTTTGCTGCAAGCACAGAGAGGGGCCTTTCAGTCCCTGGGGCTGAAGCAGCCAGCAACACCCTTCTGTCCTGGGAAGGTGGATGCACCCAGGGCTTGGGAGGCCCATGAGGGCTAGCCACGCCAGGTGGGGAGGGAGCCCCATAGAGAGTCACCTCTTCTCACTAGCATGCTGTCCAGGGACAGAGGACACAGCTGGCAGGTGGGGCCCAATGATCTCCCCACCTCCCGCCTCACCCCTGGGGAAAGATCCCGCACCCACGGGAGAGCTCCAGGGCCCTCTCTGCTCTCCCGGCTCCAACCCTCTCTGTCCCACCAGATGCCAATGGGAGACTCCCTCAGGAGGAGGGAAGGCTCCCTGCCAGGACTGGGGCCCTATGGGATATCTGCTGGGGAGGCTGTGGCCAAGCCAGGCTCTGGGGCAGCTACCTCATGGCACTGATGCTGAGCATGACTTGCTGCCGCACTGCCGTGCCCAGGTGGTTCCTGGGCTCCTCTTGCAGCAGCACCTGGAGAGCACAAGCGGGAAGGCTCTTACGGAGCTGCCAGGGCCCCACAAGTGGCTCTGCCCACCAGCCAGCACCCCACACCTCCCCGCACTCTTCTGCCTGCAGAACTGGGCCGGTGCCCTCCCAAGCAGGCCTCTGGGAGTCCCGCGCGCCCTCACCTCCAGCGCCTCTGCCAGCTGGGATTTGCACTGCCACAGCTCCTGGCGCAGCAGCAGAGCAGGCAGGCTAGGCGAGCAGGACGCTGTGCAGAGGGTGCAGATGCAGGCCAGAAACTGCAGCTTCTCGGCCTCTTCCTGCTGCCAGGAGAAGAGGGACGAAGAGAGAGCGTAAGAGGGGCAGGCACACGGCCAGCAGCACCAGCACACGGCAGGGGCTGCAGCGACACGTGGGCACCTGGGAGGGAGCAGCCCCCAGCGCCAGCAGCCACGTGGGGTCGTCTGAGCGTGGAGCGCCCCGAGGGAGACGGCAGGAGATGCCGGTGCAGCCCCGAGCGGGATGGCGACACTCACCTTCCCTCCACGCCTGAGAAAGGCGCGCACGTGCTCCAGGGCTTCCTCTGCCTCCTCTCCAGGCAGATCCGCACCGGGAGCTGACAGGGAAAGAGAGCGGGCAGAGCTGCAGGGCTGGTGCGGAGAGGGCAGGAGGCAGCGGAGCGCTCTCCCCCAGCGCACGCTGCTGCCAGCCGCACAGCGAGAGCTCGTGGCCCCCGGCGCGGCCAGCGCTGCCCCCGCACTCACCCGACGGCGCCTCCTCGGGCGCACGGCTCGAGTGGGGCTCCAGGTCGCACACGCTCGCTGCAACCGCCCCATCCTCCTCCTCCTCAGCAGCCACTGAGCGGTGGCTGGGGAGTCGCTCCGCCATCCTGGCCGCGTGGCCAAACTCTGCGGAGCTGCCCGGGGGCAACAGGGAAATTCTTGGGTGCGCTCAGGGGGCTTTTTGGCCAGCACCTTCGCTCCCGTCCTCTCCCGTTGCCGTCGTCCCGAACACTGCGGGCCGAGCCCCCTGGGCCAGGATGTCACAGCAGCGCAGTCACAAAGGGCCCCGCTGTCACCTGAGGCCACCTGTGACCCCGCAGCGGGTGTCCCTTCAGGGGCGCACACCTGAGGGGTGGCTGCAGCAGGCTGGAGACCTTCTTGCCCGGGCACATGCTGCTCGGCAGCAGAAAGGTCCGTGCTCGGCCACGCAGACGTGTCCATTGGACGTTTCTGCACCCGCGCTGCACCAGCCTTGGCACCTGCAGCCAGGATGGGCTGCTGAGTGTGGGGCTGCCACCAGGCTGCAGCCATTTGCACAGCTCCCACCGCCAACGGCAGCCCTTGCCACCCCTCTGGGCTGGCCCCGGAGGCTGCTGGGGGCCTGATATTCTGGGCACCAGCTTGAATGTCAAAGTTTCTGAACAGACAGTCAAAAAAAAAAAAAAAAAAAGAGTAGGGGTGGATTTTCAACCCTGGCAAAATAATCCAAGAAACTGAATACCCACCAGCTGACTCTTCCATGCATGAGTTGACAATGGTATAGAATCACAGAATCATAGAATGCTTAAGGTTGGAAGGGACCTCTAGAGATCATCTAGTCCAACCCCCCTGCACACACAGGGTCACCTACAGCATGTGGCACAGGGCTGCGTCCAAGCAGGTTTTGAAGATCTCCAGAGAAGGAGACTCCACAACCTCTCTGGGCAGCCTGTTCCAGTGCTCTGTCACCCTCTCTGTTAAGAATTTTTTCTTTAAGTTCCTGTGGAACTTTTGGTGTTTCAGTTTGTGGCCATTACCTCTAGTTCTGTGAGTGGCCACCACTGAAAAGAGGCCAACACCATCCTCCTCACTGTCTCCCTTGAGGTACTTATAGACACTGATTAGATCCCCTCTCAGCCTTCTCCTCTCCAGGCTGAACAGGCCCAGCTCCCCCAGCCTCTCCTCACAGGGCAGATGTTCCAGGCCCCTGACCATCCTTGTAGCCCTGCGCTGGACTCTCTCCAGCAGCTCCACATCCCTCTTGTACTGTGTGGCCCAGAACTGGACACAATACTCCAGATGTGGCCTCAGCAGAGCTGAGTAGAGGGGCAGGATCACCTCCCTCGACCGGCTGGAGATGCTCTTCTTAAGGCACCCCAGGATCCCATTGGCATTCTTGGCCACGAGGGCACACTGCTGCCTCATGGTCAAGTTGTCGTCCACCATGATGCCCAGGTTCCTCTCTGCAGGGCTGCTCTCCAGAAGGTCAGTCCCCAGCCTGTACTGGTGTCTGCGGTTATTCCTCCCCAGGTGCAGGACCTTGCACTTGGCCTTGTTGAATTGCATGAGGTTTTTCACTGCCCAGTTGTCCAGTCTGTTCAGGTGCCTCTGGATGGCAGCACAGCCCTCGGGGGTATCACTTACTCCTCCCAGTTTGTTATCATCAGCAAACTTGCTGAGGGAGCACTCTGTGCCTTCATCCAGATCATTGAGGAATAAATTGAACAGAACTGGACCGAGGACTGACCCCTGGGGGACACCGCTAGCTACAGGCCTCCAACTAGACTCTGCACCGCTGATCACCACCCTCTGAGCTCTGCCATCCAGGCAGTTCCTAATCCACCTCACTGTGCACTCATCTATCGCGCACTGTCGGAGCTTGCCCAGGAGGATGTTGTGAGGGACAGTGTTAAAAGCCTTGGTGAACTCGAGATAGACGACATCCACCGCTCTCCCCTCATCTATCCAGCCTGTCATTCCACCATAGAAGTCTATCAGGTTAGTCAAGCAAGATTTCCCCTTGCTGAATCCATGCTGACTACTCTTGAGCACCTTCTTGTCCTCCATGTGCCTGGAGACAACGGCCAGTATGAGCTGTTCCATCACTTTTCTGGGGACAGAGGTGAGGCTCATTGGCCTGTAGCTGCCTGGGTCCTCCTTCTTGCCTTTTTTGAAGACTGGTGTGACATTGGCCTTCTTCCAGTCCTCCAGCACCTCCCCTGTTCTCCAGGATCTTTCAAAGATGATGGAGAGTGGCTTAGCTCTGACATCCGCCAGCTCCCACAGAACTCTGGGGTGCATCCCATCAGGGCCCATGGATTTGTGGGTATTGAGTTTCCTTAGGTGCTCTCTGACCCCATCTTCCTCTAACCAAGGCAAGACTTCCTCTCTCCAGGCTTCTTGTCTTGTCCCTAGGGCCTGGGACTCTAAAGGGCTGCCCTTGGTAAACACCAAAGTAAAGAACGCATTCGGCAACTCTGCTTTTTCTGTGTTATTTGTAACCAGGGTGCCCATCCCCTTCACCATCGGACCCACCTTTTCCCTAATCTTCTTTTTGCTGTTAATATATTCGAGGAAGTTTTTCTTATTATTTTTAACGTCCCTTGCCAGATTGTGTTCCAAATGTGCCTTAGCTTTCATTGTCACATCTCTGCATTCCCTGACTGCGTTCCGGTATTTCTCCCAGGGCGTCTGACCTTTTTTCCACATTCTGTATACCACCTTCTTCTGCTTGAGCATTGCCACAAGCTCCCTGCTCATCCACGGAGGTCTCCTGCCCCCTCTGCCTGACTTCTTACACACAGGGATGCACTGTTGCTGGGCATGGAGGAAGTGCCGCTTGAAAACCAACCAGCTCTCTTGGGCCCCTCTTCCTTCTACAGCTCTAGCCCATGGGATTCTTCCGAGGAGGTCTCTGAAGAGACTTAAGTTGACCCTCCTGAAGTCCATTGTTGCAAGGCTACTTACAGCCCTGCCTCCTCCTCATTGGATCCTTAACTCCACTAACTCATAGTCACTGCAGCTGAGGCTACCCCCCACCTTCACATCTCCTATAAGTCCCTAATGTCAAAATGTCAGTGATGGAGAAGAGCACTGTGGTCTCGACAAGGTTCTGCCTGGAGAAGGTATGAGAAAGGGCTCCTGAGGGCAGGCCCCAGTGCTGACCCCTCAGCAGCGACGGCTTCCCTTGCTGCGGCCAAGCCCAGGAGGGAGCAGGCTGCTGCGGTGCTCTGGCTACAGCAGCCAAGCCAGCTCCCATGCTGAGAAACTTTCCTGCAGCAGGAGGCAAGGCTGTGCCCCTTGCTCTCCCCTGCAGTCTCCCCTCCTGCACTGCGAGAGCAGGAGCCGCTGGGCTCTCCTTTGCACACCAAGGGCTGCGAGTGCCTGTGGCTCAGCACCACAGAACTTGCCCAGAATTTGCAGGCACTTGTGCATCACAGCCTAGAGCTCTGTCTGGGCACTGGAGGCTCCAGTGTCTCCACGGAGGAAACTCTTCACTGCCACTGCCTGCAGAAGCCAAATGCACCAGCAGGAAGATATTGGAGTCCCTCCTTTGCAGTATTTGCCCAGAGATTTGACACCTTTCAGATGAGGTTTTGGCACCTCGTGATTTCTCTCCTACAAGGCCCTTCTTCTTCAAGGCTACACTGTGGTCTCTCCCCACCCCACAGGGCATGACTGATCAGCCAGAATTCAAGCAGGAATCCTTATGTGGCCATGCCTAAAGGAGATCGTGTCACCCCATCCAGGAGGCATCAGGCCTCCAGGGCCCTTTTACAGCCAGTGCTTCTCAGTACATCAGTGTCATAGGGAGGAGGCCTCATTGTACCCAAGGGGTCAATGTGAAGGGCTCAGCAGACAGATGTTCAAAGTTCTTCTTGCAGAGAAGTAGATAACATTCTCAACTCATGCATGAAAGAGTCAGCTGGTGGGTCTTCAGTTTCTTGGATTATTTTGCCAGGGTTGAAAATCCACCCCTACTCTTTTTTTTTTTTTTTTTTTTTGACCTGTCTCTTCAGAAACTTTGACATTCAAGCTGGTGTCCAGAATATCAGGCCCCCAGCAGCCTCTGAGGCCAGCCCAGAGGGGTGGAAAGGGCTGCTGTTGGCGGTGGGAGCTGTGCAAATGGCTGCAGCCTGGTGGCAGCCCCACACTCAGCAGCCCATCCTGGCTGCAGGTGCCAAGGCTGGTGCAGTGCGCGTGGAGAAATGTCCACACTGCCACGGACACGTCTGCGTGGCCGGGCACGGACCTTTCTGCTGCCGAGCAGCATGTGCCCGGGCAAGAAGGTCTCCAGCCTGCTGTAGCCACCCCACAGGTAGCTATTTCCACCTGCCAATATTGAAACATTTTTTTTAAAAAAGATTAAATTATCGGGGTTCTTTAAAATCACTATAGACTACAAAATAGATGGTATACCAGATTAAGTACATATTGTTTAATGCCATGTATCCTACTTAAATACTGAGATCATAGTGGATTCTTCTAGCTAAGAATGCTATCAGCTTCTTTATATGCGCTAATTACTAGTCCCCCCCCCCTATTTTTTTTTTTTGAATTCTGCATATAAACGAGGACTTTATTTCACCCAAGGACTTTATTTCACCCAAATGTCAAGTTAAACAGTTTTTAATTATTTATTTTAATCATGGGACACAGGAGACTAAAAATCCACTAAAATGGCCAGGCAGACTCTCCCTTTAAATAAATTATCTCTATGTCTTAAGCAAATGATTTCTACTCCTCACAATTAAATAGTCTAAGATTTTTGGAGGGGGGTTCTGGCTTCAAATCCAAAGCTGAAGAATTTCAGTGGCTGAATGTCAGCCAATATCTTCATGGTCATCTCGGCACTAATCCCTGACTATTGCTCGGTAAACAACTAGTGGCTAACAGAAAGTTTTCTTAACGCCCTCAGACTATCACAGGAATAGTCACGATTATTCTCTAATTCCCACCCATCTGAAAACTCTTTAAAGCACCATTTAGTGACATGACTAATCATCAATCAAGTGAAGGAGAAATCCCAAGAGAGGTCGGAAAAGAGGTAGGATTTTTATAGGAGCGGATGACCTTCTCTGGAAAAGTCACCCCACTTCTAGGGTGCGGACGTTAAGGTTAATGTAATCACGGTTCTTTTGTAGCATTTCAGCTGCAGATTTAACATAGCACCATTCACTGTATATACTATTACACTTCCTTTTTAAAGGTATTAAATGACCAGACATAGGAAACATAGGAATATATTACCTGGTAAAGTTAAATTCCATCTCAAAGGAAAAGGGTGGAAGCATGTCTGAGGACAATGAGGTATCCGAAAGAGGTGGAATCATTTCTTCCATTGATGATGAAGCATTTTCATTGAGATATTGTCTTAATGAAGGTTCCTAAGAAAAGAAGGACATTCAAATATATTTATCTGAATCATGTATAGTCAGCTGAGAAGGAATTTCTGCCTGACTGAGGCACTTTGGTTCTAAAATTCTCCTGACTGGTAGAGGGGCAACTAATAGCTGGTAAATGCGGATCCACTTCTGCACCTACAAGCAGCTTTCGGAAAAACAACACATTAAAAAAAAATCTTTCAAAGTTAGTGTTTCCCCCTCAGCTTTTCTTGTAGATGAGGTAAGCACGAAAACCTGTTCAGCTTCAATACAGAGACAGGGAAAAAACTTCCGCACCTCCATAGGGCACCCAGGTTCAAACACTCCTGACAAACTTTCAAACGAGGAGCGACATTTAAAGGAGGGGTTTGTTTATCAGCACACAACCAATGTAAGCAACTAAAACCCCTCTAGTTCTGCTGTGTGGAAACTGGGCTGCACAACAAGCAGGGCTCCAGGGCAGGGCTCCCCGGAAGAGCAGAGTTTGGGTCTGTATCCGATGGGCCCTCCCTCACCCCGGCAGTGTGGAACATCCCGTTGGGAAGAGCCCTGCCTGGGAAGAATGCAAGGGGGTGGCAGATTTTGAAAGATGCATTAAAATCAACGAGCTTTTCCACCTGAAATTTTTCACTTAGGAGTGGTAACAGCGCGGGGATGTAGACAGCACAGACATGTAACCCCCTTTAGAACTGTGCAAGCTGGTGATTCCCAAGGTTTTGCCCTTAGGTTGTTTAAAAAATAATAATAACAAAAAATCTTTAACCATTTTGGGCTATGCAAATGGCTGACGTAATTAAGTACAAAGTAAACATGATTTCTAAGCACTGCTTTGCTTTAAAAGCCCCCCCAATGGTAACTCTACACTTTTCCCTGGAGCGTGTGTCACACCTAACTCCCATTGCCCACTGGAAAGCAGTTACAGATAAAACACTCCATGTCAAACATTATTTTTGATGTACATAAGCCATTAAAATGATACAAACTCTCCCTGTAAGTGTCACCTTGGTTATCTTAAAAGGTTTCTAAGGTCTTTTCAGGATGATTACTTTTTTTTATTATTTTTTTTCCCCCCCCCGAGGAATGAAGCTAACCAAAGCAAGCTGTGATCAGGAAGCAAATTACACTGAATTACGGTACTCAGACCTGCTTTGGAGCACTTCCTGCCGCTGCAGGCAGCTCAGGGACTGCCTATCAGCAGGGATCAGTTCAGGCTGCCTGGAGCTGCCCTCCTTGCGCAGCAAAAATGCATCAGTTTGGGTGATGCTGATGCCCTCTGCACCAGGCGGATGCAGAGCAGGGGCTTTTCTAGCTGCAGCGGCTCAAGCCCTGTGGAAACTTCCTTTAAAGGCTTTGCTTTCCCTCACAGGCAGCCCTGCCCCGGGGTACCACAGCCAGAGGGGGCGGGTGAGGGGCTGCCCTGGGGCCGCCACGGCCCCTCTGCGCGCTCCGGGCCGCCCTCCTGCAGCCACCCGCGCCCTCTGCCGCGCTCACTCCCTGCTCCTCCGCTCTCGGTGCCGGCTCCTCCATGGCACCATCTGAGGCGGCGGCAGCAGCGGGCCCGGGTGGGTCCAGGCGTGAGGGCCGCCGTGCGGTGGGGGGAGCTCATGGTTGGCCTGTACGTCCTGAGTGCTCCCCAAGAGTCACTTCTGGATTCATAGGTGAGAGGGACACGAGCATGTCCTGATGTCCCTCCACAAGGAAAACATATCCTTTTTGCCCAAGGCAACATATGGCACCGCACACCTAAAAAGTCACAGAAAGTCCAAAAAAGAGCTGCAGTCCCAACCACTCACAACTCACTCCTTGCCTCCAGAGGTTAAAGCTTTGCAGGTGAGAGCTGGCAACCAGGCACCTATAGAGGAATGGTTAGACAGCTGGGGCCATGCTCTCCCGGAGGACCTGTACAACCCAGGCCTTCAGGTGGAGACTTGCCCCTAACCTTTCCTTGATCCGGTAACAAGAGGGAATTAGGCTGCCTAAAGAAGTAAACCGGATGCCTAGGCAACCGCAAATTGGGAGGAGCCCTGTTGTAATCCAAGGCACGGAAACATAACGCCAGCCAATGATACGTATACACGAACATGGGCTGTAGCCAATAGGGAGCTGTTTGAGGCGCGTGCACACCACGTGGGCGAGGTTAAACTGTATAAAAGTGCTGTTATTGAGTTAAATAAACGAGTAAGATTCTTAACTCACATTGAGTGTACATCTTGACTCCAGCTGACTTCCAACATCTGGCACTCGAACAGAGACACTGGAACTATGCTTTAATGCAGCTTGCCTAAGCACTGAGAACCCTTGAATCTGCATCCCGAGGACATGGGTCAAGGAGACAGACGAAGGGTTGGAAGTCAGAGGCAGAAGGTCGGCCCAGATAGAGCACGCAAAAGGCACAGACCTACTGTGGTAAGACTGCCGAGAAAGGAAAAGAGAAGGGCGAGACAATGTACCGAGAGGCGGCACTCACTTTGCTGGGGCAAATTCTCGCTAAGCGAGAGGCCAGCGTGAGTATGAAGAAGCTTTATGAGCTATGCAAATGGGCACGAGACAAGGGACACTTGCAAAGCCCCAAGCTCCTCCAACATATTCTCTCTAAGAGATGAATTAAGCATGATGAACAGACCCTCTGCAAGCTTTCAATCTGGTGCAGAGAGAATGGGTTCAAAGCCAAGCCCCACCTAGTATTCGATGTGGAAACATGGGAAGACGTGGGGCGGCAGCTTTGGGATCGCATCACCAGCGAGGATAAAAATGTGAGAGACCTGACGACTACATGGAAGTTGGTCTTGTCTATCCTATCGAGCACTTCAGGCACAGGGCCACCGTGGCATTGGAAGATGCTGGTGTTTGAGGAGCAACTTGCGCCTGCTCCATCCGCGCCTCCATTGCCGGACCCTCCACCTGAGAATGAAGAACGGCCTGGCTGGGCCAAAGGCTTACTGGATCATCTTGAGACGCTTAAAAAGGGGACTGAGAGCGGAGGGGAAGCGGATATGGTAAAAGAAACTTGCTTTGATATGGGAGAAACAAGTGAGTGGGGAGTCATACATGTCATTCCTTGATCGCTTAAAGGAAGCCTTAGTGGGTGTCTCCCTGACACCTCAGGCAAGGGAGGCTATACTGATGTAATGAATATGTCATGCTCTTAAAGCAGATTGTTAGTTATACCCAAGTTAAGAGTTGTTGGCTTTGTGGAACAGGAGACCAATGTGACAACTTGTTAAGTGGATGGGGAATTTCAGGATGGTTACAATTGTTAATCCGAAGTGCAGGGATGGTGGTGTTGATATTGTGTTTTGTTGATGTTGTGTTAATTGTATCTTGCTTGTTGAAATGTATGTCTAATACGATTGAAAAGGCCTTAGGGAAGGGTTGGCTGGCTGAAGAACAAAAAGGGGACAGGGTTACTGTAGGTCATGAGCTGCAGAAAAGAGGAAGCAGCAAGGAACGAAACTGAAAGCAAGTTTGGGGAGGTGTGGCTTATGTACAGGCCAATCAAATAAACGCGTGAGCGGCTAGCAACAACCAATCCCGTGCGTCACATTGCGCAAAGACAGCTGTGTGTAACCAATCACAAGCGGCAGAGCGGCAGGGAGCAGCCTGTGGCCCGTGTCTGCTGGGCCAGGCCAAGGGCTGGGCCTGTGGTCTAGCGGGGATGGCAGAGCAGAGCGGGGGCACTGTGGTGGGGGGAATGGGGCCTTGCTGCCCTTTGGGCTGTGCTCCCAGGGGTCGGGGGCTTGCCTGTGCTGCAGGCCAGGCAGCCCTTGGCCCTGGAGGCTGCAGTGGGTTGGTCTCCTAAGCACGTCGATGTGCGCTCTCTCTCTGTGGCAGTCATCGGCCAGAAGGTGAACTTGGCAGCCCGGCTGATGGAGTGCTATCCTGGAGGGAGCCTTCCCTATGTCCTTGCTTTCCCTAGGGGATGCAGTGCTAGTGCTGTGGCGAGTAAATGAAGCCCAGGTGAGCGACACCATCAGCTTGGTGCTGAGGTGTAGCCAGCGGATCCAGCAGATGTACAGGGTGCGGAAGACAGATGTGGGCCTGAAGCTGTGCCTCAAGATAGGTATGGGGAGTGCTGGGTTGGCTGCAGCGGGCGCAGAGGCGTGCGTGGGGCTGTGCAGAGCCGCAGGGCACTTTGCAGCGTTGGGGAGAGGTGCTGATCCCTCCCTGCTCGGGCGGCTGCAGGTCTTTGCTGTGGGAGGCCCCTGTATGTTCTCAGGCAGCCATTTAGGAGCTGCCTGCATGCAAACCATGCAGAGAGTGAGCACAAGTGCCAGTGTGCTGAGCCCATGGTGGAGTTTCCAATGGAGCCTGGGAAGAGTCCAACTGTGGGGGGCTGGGGAGGTGCAAAGGCTGTGTGCCTCAGCTCTGCCTGTCTCTCCCCAACAGGGATCTCCGCAGGGCACATGTCCTATGTGACTGTGGGAGATGGAAAGGAGAGGCGCTTCCTGATCCTTGGCCAGGCTGTGGATGACGTTTGGCAGGCCCAACATGCTGCCAATGCGAGCGACATTATCCTGTCAGCCCGCTGCTGGGAGCTCTGTGACCTGAGCAGGATCAGGACAAGGAGACTTGATGGATTTGCAGTGAAGGTGGGTGGGATGGCCTCTAGAGCAATTTGGAGGCCCTAGATGTGGGCCTGAGTTTGGAAGGTGTGAGAAGGCTGAGGAGATGAAGGTGGATGGAGTGGCAGGTGTTGATGTAGATGGGGAGCTGTAGCTATTGCCCTTCTATCTCAGGGATAGCACTGGACTCTGCTTACTGGGTTTGAGGAGGGGGTCGGGGCACCTGGAAGGCTTTGGCCTTCGTCCTCTGTGGGTCATGGAGCTGTTCTTGAGCCCTTTTTGTTCTCTGTGCCTTTAGGCTACAGGCATGGACCAGGTGTTTGAGGGTGAATATGAAGACATCTTGCCCCAAGTGAAATGAGGCCGGCTGAACTCCTCTGTGCCTCAACGGGCAGGTAAGGGCCAACTCTGTGCTCTTCTGGGGCCACCCAGAAAGATAGGGGTGGGCTTCTCCAGGGGCCAGCGAGGAATGCCCTGTGCCCTCTCTCGCTTGCGCTTAGTGCTCATGCCTGTGAGCTTCATCCAGGGGCTGGCTGCTCCCTCCTCCTAGAAGGGGGCTGCTCTGGCTGAGCACCTGCAAGAGGAACAGAGATGCCAGTGGAGAAGAATTGTTTTCCCTGCGTTCCCGTGCCAGCCCCTGCTTCCCAGCACCCTCCTAGGCAGGCTCATGGCACCATGGCACCCGTGACCACGTGGCTCTTCCTCCCTTAGGCATCCTGAGGCCTGCTGTAACCCTACCCCCTTATAATGTTCTGGGGAAGCAGCTGCACAAGTACATCCCAGCAACTGTTGTGCGGAAGGTAAGCCTGAGCTGCTGGGAGATGCATTTTGGGAGGGGAGGAGGGCTTGTGCACTGCACAGAGGGAGTTCTCGAGAAAGCAGGCAAAGAAAAGGCTGGCTTAGAGAGAGCCTGGGGCTATTGGGCACTGAGTGGCCCATGCCAGGAGCCTGCCCGCCCGGTGCTCCTGCAGAGAGAGGTGGGTGGTGGGAGGTGGATTTCCCTCTGCGTTTTCCAGTGCTACGGCTCTGGACATGCCTGTGGGCTAAGAAGGAGCTTCCCCTGGATTCCTAAGAGCATCACTGAGGGTGGCCTGTTGTGTCCATACCTGTAGCAAGGTGGTGTGTTCCTGGCAGTCATTTCTCTGCTTAGTGATTCATTGCAGGATTGTGTTGCTTGTGCTGATGCTGGCTTTGCCCAGAGGGGAGGATTTATTCCTTGCTCTGACAGCACCTGCTCCTGCCCAGCCGTGCGCTCTGCCCTGGTCACTGCTGCAGGCAGCGGGGCCTCAGGCAGAGGCGGCTGCTGAAACTCTCCTGCTCTTGTCCTCCACATCAATGACGGACAGACGCTGGACTGCTTATCTGAGCTGCGTCCGATCAGCTGCCTCTTTGTCAAGCTGCACTTTGCAAGGGACGTCAGCTTAGAGCACATGTGCAAGGGGATCCAGGACAGCAGCGTCATTATATCGGATATCATCTGTCCTTACAAGGGCGAGATCAACAAAATCTGCCTGTTTGACAAAGTGAGTGTGGGGGAGCTGTGCACCCCACAAAAGTGTGGGCAGCGAAGCAAAGGGAAGTGGCTCTGCCTCTTGAGCAGTGGGCAAAAGCAAAGCAGCTCTGCCTTGGTGCTGGGATCAGCAGGCTTTTGCTTGAGGCTGCTCTGAAGCTCCACTGGGCTCCACGGAGCCTGGAATCACTTGGAAAGAGCTGATTGCTGTCGCCCTTGTCTCAAGGTGCGCTGCCTCCATCCTTGGCAGGGCTGCACGCTGCTGTGTGTGTTTGGACTCCCTGGAGACAAGGTGCCCAGCAAGAGCATCCACGCCTTGGAAAGTGCTCTCCGAATCTCCAAGGCGTGCGTCTCGAGGTTCACGAAGATCGAGTGAGTGGGCAGGCGTGAAGGGAGGTGGGCAGGCGTGAAGGGAGGTGGGCAGGCAGGGCTGTGCCCGGACCCTGCTGAATCCCTGTCCCTCTCTGTGTGTGCCAGGGCGGTGTCCGTTGGGGTCACGACCGGGACGGTGTTCTGTGGAGTCGTCGGCCACCGCGTGAGGCACGAGTACACAGGTAGGACTGGGTCACCCGAGGAGCGCGCGCCTGGGGGCTCTGTGCAGGCAGAGCCGCGCGCCAAAGGAAGCGGCGGAGCGGCAGGGAGCAGCCCGTGGCCCGTGTCTGCTGGGCCGGGCCTAGGGCTGGGCCTGTGGTCTAGCGGGGATGGCAGAGCAGAGCGGGGGCACTGTGGTGGGGGGAATGGGGCCTTGCTGCCCTTTGCGCTGCGCTCCCAGGGGTCGGGGGCTTGCCTGTGCTGCAGGCCAGGCAGCCGTTGGCCCTGGAGGCTGCAGTGGGTTGGGCTCCTAAGCATGTCGATGTGCGCTCTCTCTCTGTGGCAGTCATCGGCCAGAAGGTGAACTTGGCAGCCCGGCTGATGGAGTGCTATCCTGGGGTAGTGTCATGCGACACAGCGACCTACGCTGCCTCTCAGCTGCCCCATAGCTGCTTCAAGGAGCTGCCCGAGGTGAAGATGAAGGGCGTTGTTGATCCTGGCCCCATCCATCAATATCTGGGCATCTCGGAGGAGCTGTGAGTGTCCTTGTTGAGCAGGCTGCTTGGGGGCACGTGGAGTCATGGGTCAACTCTTGGTCAGCACAGAGCAGCTGTGCAGAAAGAGAGCAAGCTGGGCCCTGCCTGGGCCTCCGTCCCTGGGGTTGAGAACATAGAAAGCCAGGACAAGGCTCTGCTTTTGGCCTGCCTACCCATGGGTCTCCTGCTCTTAGGAGACTAGGAGTGATGCCGTAGGGATGGAGAAGGCTGGTGGGTGTCTGTAGGCACACAGGGCCTTGCAGCCCCTCTCCAGGTAGCAGGTGCTTTCCGCCTGTTGTGCTTGCTGCATTTGAATGTTATCCTGGCTTGAACAGATAGTTTTTTTCTCTTGTTCGTCTTCACCTTTGCAGCATCTGCTGTAAGGCCCTGCTTCTCCAAGTTGCTCCTTGTGAGCAAAGTCCAGGGAAGCAGTTGGCAGGAACAACTGCTGGAGTGTGGGCAGCACACGAGGCCACTGCAAAGAAGAGTGGGCACCCAAGGGCACACCCACAGCTCCATGCGTGACACTACACCCTCCAGCTTCTGCCTACTCAATTGACTTTATTTTTTCTCTTTCTCCTGCTAGCATGTTTGGCATGGAGCTCAAAAAGGAGAGGCCCAAGAATTCCCCCTTGCTCGGTAGGTAGAGAACACCTTGGTCTCCTGAACGCCCATCTCCTGCCCTTGAGACCAGCTAGTCCCACAGAGGAAATGGGGAGGCAGGGAGGGAGGGCATGTGCCATGGTGGCAAGAGGGAAGGGTGCCAACGGTTCTTTGCTTTTGAGCTTGCTGCAACTGCCTGCTCTCTTGCTTGCCTTTGCAGGCCGGGAGGAGATTGCCCTCTTTCGAAGCTATGTGCAAGGCTACGTGGCTAGGAAGGAAAGCTGCATCCTGGCACTTGAGGGCATGAAAGGCTCTGGAAAGAGCCATTTACTCGCTGAGCTTGCCAATTTAAGTCGGGCTGCTGGGCACAGGTGAGTGCAGTTGAGCAGTGTGGGTGCATTGCCTCCCCTGCCTTCCTACTGATACTCACAGGATCCTCAAGGTCCCCTGCCAGTGTGCCTGGCCCTTGGGCTCTAGCAGCCCTCATAAGGCAACGTCTCCGTGCGCCTGGGAGCAGAGCAGCCGCGTGCTCCCCTCCTAGGTCTTGAGGCCTTCTGCAGCCCCTGCTGTTGAGCTTTGGGCCAGGCACAAAGCGAAGTAGAGCCTGAGCCCATGGCATTTCCTGCAGCTGCAGATTGAAGGGAAGAAGCCCAAGTGGCCTGCCTGACAAATGCTGCAAGCACTGAGGGGCTGGCCTGGGGCTGTATGTCCAGAGTGCCCTTGTTCTCAGCCCCACATTGTGCCTCTCCCTAAGAGTGTTGCTTTAGAGGTCTGGGACTCTTGGGGGCCTGTCTGAATCTCGGTGCCTTTTGCTTTTGCGCAGCAGGGTAGTGGCTGTGGAGCTGACGGAGCTCAGCCTGAAGCAGGACTACTCCGTCGTACGAGTGATGCTGGCCATGGCAATGGGTCTGCAGGCCTGCAAATCCTGCAGCGCCAGGCAACTCGTACTGCAGGAGAATGTGGAAGAGTGGCTGGCTGATCAGGGACATCTTGGGATACACAACCCGTGCCTTGTCAAGTAATGTACAGGGGGGTGGCAATGATCTGTGCTTGACCAAGGTGAAATAAGGAAGCTGCTGTTTCTAAGCAAGCAACTTGCTGAAACTTGCCCGTACCAGTTAAGGAAGGAGGCTTGTGATTGGGCCATGCAAATGCAGTTTAGCAATCTGCTAAGCAACAGCCAACAGCCAATCCTGTGAGCTTGGGAAAGCCCCTGGATACCTGTAGGGTATAAATGTTCACATGCCTGGGTTAATAAACGGAGCAAGATGGAAAACTCACACTGAGTCTCTATCTTGTAATCCGGGTCGATCTCCTTCAGGAGAAGCTCAAAGGAGTCCTGGAAGAGAGCAGCTACTGCCTCCTCAATGCCCCTTTCCTGGTGAAGGTGAGAGCGAGAGCCCTCTCTGGCCAGGGCCAAGGTCTGCTTGTGAGACGTCCCACGGCATTGGTAATTTGGCTGCTCTCCTAGGCAGTGGCCTTAGCTTCTGGTGGAAGAGCCGGGGGATAGCACACAGCTGGTGTAGTCCCAGCGTGCAGCTCCCTGTTTGGAGTGAGTTGAAGTGCCAGGCTGCTGCTGGCAGTTCAGCAGCCTGGAAAGGCCATTGCAGAGAGGCTCTGAGATGGGGCTTATGAGCTACTGCTGAGCTCGCCACTGCCTGAGCGCTCTACCCCATCCCAGAATACCCACTGTGAGGAAACAAGCTCTTCTCCTCTTGCCACCCTCTGCCTTCCTCCCTCACTTCCAACACACTGGCTAGAAGCCCTCTGCCAGAGAGCCTCAGCAGGAGCTCTTCTCTAGGCTCAAGCTGGCGTCCACACTGTCTCCTCCCCATTGTGTGGAGGAGAGCTAAGAGGCTGAGGGCAGCACCGTTTTGTTCGGTTGGGCTTGCGTGCTGGGTTGTCTTGCTGAAATGCCCTGAAAGGCTGTTTCTCTGTGCCTGTGCTTTTTGGCCAGTTCCCCGTCTCAGAGGTTTCACAGATGAGCGGCGCTCAAAGGGCAGTAGAAGAGGAGCTGGCTTTTAAGAAAGTGCTGCAGAAGGTGAGCAATTCTCTCCCTCACGGACCAGAGAAGGAAAGCAAGCCAACAGGTTGAGGGTTCTGCAGCAGAGTGCTGGGAGGTGGCAGGAGGATGATGTACTGGAGTCATTGCCCATCAGAGGCTAAACGTCCCGTGCCAACCCCCGGGTAACTTTCCTCCTGTCAAGACAGAGGACTCGTAGTCAGGAGGAGGAATGGAGTCTTTCTGCACCCCCTTGTCCGAGAGACCTTCAAGTCTCAGAGAAAGAAAGAGTTGGGGAGATACTGAACCGCTAAGTAGCTAGGGAGAGGAAAGAGGCTGCAGAGCGTTCTCTGTCTGGAGAGGGGCTGGCCAAAGTCCCTCCCAGTGAAGATGCATGAGAATTGCTCAGAATCCAGCTTGAATAACCTGTTTGTTTCAGACTTTTGAAGACAACATCCTCTTTCTTGTTGACAACGCGCACCACATCGACTCTTCCTCCTGGGCTGTTATGTCACACGTGCTCAGAGACGTCCCAAGTTTTATGGTCATGGGCTTTGCTCCTGATCCCTGCAGAGGACAGAGGCTCTGCAAAGCTGCAGCAGACATCATGAAGTTGCAGCAAACAACCTGTATTCATCTGGAGGAGCTGAACCCTGCAGCAGTCGTGCAGAAAGCCTGCCAGTACCTCGGAGTGGTCAGTGTGCCCCATGACCTAGAGACGTAAGTGGCAGGCAGGGCCGCTGAGCTCTGTTTTTTCTGTGGCTTTCAGCAAGCGCTGTGTCTTCAGGACAGCTCACGTGCCAAAGACAGGGGGAGTCACAGCTGGTGAAGAGGCTGCTCTGAGGAGGGTCCTGCCTTCCTTTGCCTGTGTCAGTCCCAGCTGCATCTGCTCCTTTCCAGGTTCCTGATGCAGAGAAGCAGTGGGATGCCCTACTACTGTGAGGAACTGCTGCGCTACCTCCACGAGCACAACATGCTCTTGCTCCGTCCCCTACGGAAGGATGATGGAACGGAGGCCAAGTGGGAGACCCTCTTCAGTAAGCACCTTTGTGTCTGACTGCCTAGTTGGTGTGGTCCATCTTCCACTGCCCCTTCTTGTCGTGTTCCCCTGTGAGTTTGGCACGGCCAGATGGGGCAGGAGTCCAGAGCCTGGTCTCCATCAGGTGTGGGTTCCTGTGTGCCTTGCTGCTGCAATAGGCCAAGCACATGCTGGGGACTGGGGTGGCTTTGCGAGGGTCAACAGCAATGCCAATGTGGCAGAAAATGTCAAATGGCGAGAAGAGGTGCTCCCTGGCACTAAGCTAAGCCCTGCTTTGGTCAGGAACGAGCATGAGCTGAGGTGGTTCATACCTGGAGCAGTGCTGCGAGTCCCGTGGCTGCAGTTTCCCTTGTCTGCAGCCCTGCAGCCAAACATGGCAGGATTCATCCTGCTGCTGCCAGGCCTCGGCTGCTCTAAGCCCTGCTGGGGGTGAATGCGAAAGAGAGGAGGATGGAGGGAGGGAAGATCCGTAATCCTCACAAGCTCAAGCTGCGGGACGAAGGGTCTCCCTCGTGATAACCGCTTTATCCTGCTCTCTTGCTCCGCTCAGCTTCTGTGATGGAGGCTCCTCGTGTCGGCCCATCCAGAAGGTCCAGCATGCGCCAGGACTGCAGGGTGTGCACCATCAAAGCTGATGTGAACCTGCAGCACACCGTGCTTCCACCCACCCTGAAAGGTGAGGGGCTGAGCCCTGCTGTACCTGCAGCATTCGCTCGGGGGTTTCTCCTTTCCCCGGTCCCTGCTCCGTGTGATTGCAGGGGAGCTGCGCCGTGTTCAAGATGTGTGCCTTGCATTGCCCTTGACCAATGGGTTTGGTCCCAAGGAAGCAAGGCTAAATGCCAGTGCTTCCTGCATTGAAGAGAATGCAGCCTCGCTGGGCTCAGCCTTGGGAGAGGGCAGGAGACAGATGCCTGTCCTGTTTTTGTCAGGGATTGCGCTGACTGAGCTGGACAGCATGAATTTCTCAGAACGGATGGTTCTGAAGTGTGCAGCCATCATTGGGCCGATGTTCACCACGGAGCTGCTGTTCCACATCCTTCCCAAGTGGACCAGGGCCAAGATGAATCAGATCCTGACCATGTTGGTGAAAAGCAACATCTTGAGGTGGCAGAATTCCAAAACGGTGGCAGAAGACAGCAGTGTTTCCCTCAAGTGGTCTGCCACAACTCAGGAGGAACAGAAAGGTAAGTGGTGATAAGAGGAGCCCAGGAGCACCATGGGCTTCTGCTGCTCCTGGCACTGCTCCTGCTGGGGCTCCGCAGGGCACGGCGCACTGCCCCTCTGGCCGTGTGTAATGGCCAGGGCAGCCTCACTGTTGGGGTTGGGTTGGGATGGGGAGCATAGCAGGGAGGGACTGCTCTTCAGAGATTGCAAAGCAGGAGCTGTCTGAGGCTTCCTTGTGCTGATGGTTGCAGTGCAGCTGACTGCTGTCTGTTGGGACGCAGAGCAGAGCAGCAGCCTGTTGCATGGGCCATGCTAGTCTCAGCGAGGCAAGGGGACCCTTTTGCTCGAGTGCGGCGGGGCACTGAGTGCAGGAGCGCTGCTTTCCTGCCAAGGATCCCCGCCGAGGGCTCCCCGTCCTTCATGCGCTGGCTGTGACGGCCCTGAGCCGTGGCCCCAGCTCTGGCTGTTGCAGCACCCCGTTGCCTTTCAGAGGAGCAGCAGAGCGAGGAGCTGCAGGCTGACGTCCTGGCCTTCCGCGCGCCGCTGCTGCGGGAGGCCGCCTACGAGCTGTGGCCCAAGGCGCAGAGGGCGGCCATGCACCGCAAGTGCGCAGCCTTCCTGGAGGAGCAGGCGCACAAGTGCCAGTGCTGCGGCGGAGGGGACTTTGTGGCCTTCCACCACTTGGCCGTCAGCAGCACCCAGGAGGGAGAGAGCTGGGACAACGATGCTGGCAAAGGCTGTCCTGCCAGCTGGACAAACGTGGAGACCGTGGGGGATGAGCTCCTTGCCACTACGGGTATGCTGCCTGCGTGCTCTGCAGCCTGGGCCTTCCCACGGTGCTTGCACTGTTCCTGGGGGTGCTCCTCTGTCTCCAGCCGTGTCTGCAGAAGCAGTTCCCCGAAACACAGGGGTGCTTTCAGTGCCGTGCACATGCTTTCCCAAGACTAGCTGAGTCCTCCCCTGAGCACAGCTGCACAGCTCAAGGCATGCTGTGCACAGAGCAGAGAGCATCTGTCCCCTTGGGCACCCTCGTGCCTTTCCCTCGAATCACCAGAGAGCAGCCCCTCTCCCGGCAGTGACAAGAGCCTTGGGGTGCACCCCGCAGCCCAGCAGGTCAAGGTGCATTTCCTGATGGGTGCGCTACCCTTGCCCAAAACATAACACACCTGCAGAGAAGGGAGATCTTGGGGAAAAGTGGCCAGGAAAGGAGGTGCCGTCCATGCCGTGGCTCTCCTTTCTTGCTGACAGATTATGCAAGATGCAACTTGTGCCCCTTGAGAACTGAGGGAATATTTAACTCACGCTTTGTTTGCAGATCCTGCAGGATCCCAGCAGAATAAAATGAGCTTCTGGGATGAGACCTTACGGTGAGGAGAGCAGCATTTGATTATTAGTGGAAGTCAGTGGCCTCAGGGTCTCCAGCGGGGCATTGGAGTTCCCAGCTTTGCCTACTGGCTGTGACCCCAGCCGAGGAAAGGGCCAGCCTGCTGGGTGGGAGCTGGGATGTGATGGCTTGAGGAAGCCGGGGGGATCACAGTGAGGACCGTCCCATTGTGGTGCAGCAGCCCTGGCATCCTAGGGTTTTCTGGCTGTAAGAGAGCCCTGCTGCAAGCTGGGCATTGCAGTGCTAGAATGCGAGTGTCAGGTGCGCTAGGACGTGCTCTTCCTCGAGGCAGGCAGAGCAGGGCAGGTGATGCTAGCGTGTCTCCTCTTTCTCTGTGATCTTGTCTCCAAACAGAACCACAGAACAGTTTATGGCCAGGACAGAGCCGACGGTGCCCAACAAGACCAAAGAGATGCCTGGTGCCACCTGCTCCTGTGAATGCAAGGCCACTATGGACTTGGTGCTCGTGCCCTTGGCTCACCACCACCTGGAAATGGGCAATGATGCCAGGGCAATTTATTACCTGCTGGAGAGTGCTGCTGCCTACTTGCACGTCTCCAACAACTACCTGGTGAGCCGGCCTGCTTGCCAGAGCCCCCTGCACATGGAGTCCTCCCAGTTGCCTTGCCCTGGGCAAGCCCATTTCCCCCTTGAGAAAGGACAGGCCTCTGTGGCACCTGGGCATGAATGACTGTGCTCAGACCCAGGCTCTTCCTCCTGCTTGCCTCTCCTGTGGCAAGAGGAGCACGACCTTGGCACGAGGTGCACCTGCAAGGAGTGCTGTGCTGTGTGTGAGGGTGGGCATTGCTGGGGCAGAGGTGACCCGTCCTCAGAGAGATGCGGGAGGCAAGCAGGTGGCAGTGGTGGGGCTTCATGCAGGATCCGCACCGACGCTCACCTGCTCTCCGTGTGCTTGTCCAAAGGCCTTCACCAGCCTGAAGAAAGCCGAGGCCCTGAGGAGCTCCTTGAGTAAGGAAGGCAAGGGGCTGGCCAGCTTTGAAGAAGCCGCCTTCCTCAGCCTGAAAGGGGAGGTAAAGTGACAGAGAGGACCTGAGGGCTCTGCTGGCGGGAGGACTTGCACAGCCTCCTGGGGGCCCTGGGGCGGTTGTGGGGACATTCCTGGCATTTGGAGGCACGGGCGGCTGCTCTGCACAGTGTCTTCTGTGAGCCCTTCGCCCTCCAGCCAAAGGCAGTCAAGGCCCTTGGCCCTGAATCAGCCACAGCCTTGAAAGTTGGTGTGTCCTCAGTGGGAGCCCCTTGGGACTGTCCTTACAGCCCTTCTCCCATGCAGGTCTGCTACAATATGGGGTGCATGGACTTGGCAGAGAAGACCATCAGAAAGGCACTGAGCCTGCTGAAGAGGAAATTCCCAGTCACCTCGGCGGGTGTCTTCTTCAAGTCTCTGCTGGAGAAGTCACCCCATGGCTCTTATAGGAAGAGCAGAGACTCCTCCACCCCTCAAGAAGCAGGGTAAGACCCTGACGGGAAAGGGAAGGCAAGAACGAGCCATTTCCGTGCTGGCCTGAGGCCCTTGGCCCACACCTGCCTCAGCTTCACTGCAGAGCGTAGCTCTTAGCATGGGGAAAGGTGCAGAAGGCCCTGGAGGCTGATGGATGGTGGGGTGGCCTGTGCTGGGTGTTCGGGATGGTGTGCGTGAGAGCAGGGAGCTGTTAGCCGGGGTAGAGGCTGCAAAGGCAGTAGCCAGTGACCAGGCTGCCATGCAGCAGCCCTTTTGCTCCCTGCACCGTGGTGCCAGCACGTCCTTGTGAGCAGTCATCTTTCCCCGGTGCTGCTTATTGCCCCCCTCCCACAAGCCCTGCCTGCCTGAGCAGCCTCCTGTGCTCCCCGGCTGCCCCTGGCCCCCTCACTCAGCCCCCTGTAGCTCGTAGCTGGGCCCAGCAGCTTCTCTTGTGCGGCAGGAGGGAGAGGCTCCCCTGGCTGTTCCGGCAGAGCCGCTGCCTTGCCCTCCTGCGGCAGCTCTTCAGCCAGCGGAACACGTCCAGCGGGCAGAGGCTCTCGCGCCTGGCAGCGCGCATGAAGCTCCGCGCGGACGTGGAGTCTGCGCACGCGAGTCACGTGAGTGCTGTCTCTCTGCAGCAATAGCAGACGTGTTTCTGACAGAGCTCCTTTGCCCTGCTGGCAAGAAGAGGCCAAATGCCACGGGGATGGCCACATGGTTGAGGTTTTTTTTTTGCAAGCCTCTAGGAGGCATGGGTGTTGTTGGTTTGGGTTGCTCCTCCCATGGGACTGGTTTCCTGATTGTAACCAGTTTCTGTACTGTGGGATTTCCTTGTGACCATTTATATAAACCTAGTGTTTAGAAGCACTCTGTGGCCCTTGTCGTGACATGGCCATAATCAGAAGAGCATAAGAAGAGTTGGTCATCTGAGACCAACTCTTGGGTGAGAGGCTTGTGAGTAAAAGAGAAGAGAGAAAGCGCCCATTGGATTCATGGCCTGTGTCCCCTAGGCCAGAGAATCCCCTTGGGGAGATTTAGTGTTTTGCACACTCACCTCTTTGGACCATTTCAGATCCTGCGGTCCTACATGGAGCACGCGCAGCACTGCCAGGAGCTGGGCAGCCTGGATGAGTGGCTGCAGTATGGGTGGGCGGCCGTGCGGCTCAGCGCTGACGTGGAGCCTTTTGAAGGAGGGGTGCTCAGTGCTGCGGAAAGGGCCCAGGCCCTGTCCCATCTGAACCTCAGCCTGGGAAATCTGCCCCTCTCTGTCACCGTCGGTAGGTAGTGCCCGCACTCCCTGTGAGAAGAGCTCTCTGCAGAGAGAGCCTGTGCGAGTCTGCTTCTGTCTCGCCAGGCTATCGCGCCATGAGCCTGAGCATGGAGCTGGAGAAGCCCGACCTGGACTCCAAGGTCCTCAACCCGCTCTTCACCGCGCTCTTTCTGCAGATGAGGTAATCCTGCTGCTGCACACCCTGCCCTTGCGCGGTGTCAGGGGGTCACTGCAAAGGCCAATGGAGTTGGCAGAAAGAGCAAAGGAGGGAAAGGGCGGGAAGATGGGAGGGGAATGGGAAGCATTTGGAGGTGTTGGCTTGGATGCCACACCAAGGAGGTGCTCCATGGAGTCTCGTTGTGTTCCTACGCAGGTACCCAGAGTGTGCAGAAGTGCTCTCCAGGCTAGAGAAGCAGGTGGCTGGAGAGCACAGGATCTCTGGGCAGGCCTGCTTCTTCTCCTGCTGCCTCGACCTCCTGCTTTATGCTGGTAAGTGCTCAGTGAGGAGGTCTGCAGAGAGGCAGGAGGCTTGCAGAAATGGCTTTTCTCCTGATACAACACTGAGCCCAGAGGCTCCAAGCAATCCTTTGGCTCCTTCAGCAGTGTGCTTGCCCATTTGGCTCTGTGGGTGTCTCTCTTTCCTTCCCTCTCCCGCTTCCTCTCTCTTTTTCTGCATTGTATACAGATGATCCCAGAGTAAAGGTCAAAATGCTTGCAATTCCCATCTTTGCTTGGTGTGTTTCGGGAGGTTCTCCCTTCTGAAAATTCTTCTCAGGCTCCCTCTGCTCTGGCTCCTGGGGAAGCGGGCACAGTTGTGCTCGTGTGTGCCTGACCAGGAGGTCCCTTGGAGCCCATGCACTGCAGTCACTCTCATTTGCTGATCAATGGCAACAGCTCTCGGTTGGTGCTAGCAAGCTGCTCCTTAAAAGGACACTGATGTGAAGATTGAATAGCCCTGAGGAGCTGGGGGAGAGCTCCAGGCCTTGCATTGCTCCTCTTAGTTTTTGCTTGCCCTCTGAGTGCTTCCCAATCCTAAAATGGGCCAGCTGTGCTTGAGCTTTCTCCTACTATGAGGGCCTGAGGAAAAGCAAGGCAGCGGAGGGCAGTGCTGCTTCTCTGAGATATGTTTGTATTACACAGGCTGGGAGTACAAGTCATTTGAGGAGTGCTGGAGATTCATAGAGAAGAATAAAGACAACTGCACCCTCAAGTCTCAGAATAGCATCCTGCTGCGGCTGTATTCGTCCCTGGCTCTTTGGTACGTTACACACTTGCTCTGAGTGGAGTGGCAAGAGGCCCCCAGCAGTGAGTGATTCTCATGGGGGAGGTGGGTGCTGTGGGTTTTTCATGTCACTCGTCCTGTGTCCAACAAGGCGGCTGTCCCTGGAGATGAAAAGGACTAGTGGGGAGAGGCTTTGCACTGGGAGCAAGATGGCCGGGAGAGAGCCCAGAAGAGAGCCCAATTCCTGCTCGTCTCTACACAATGCACAATGTGTGCCTGTTTCTCTGTAGGTTTGCGAGGCTTGGGCAGTGGGACAGCTTCCAGCAGCCCTTTGAAAAGGCCAAGTGGCTGCTGAAGAGAGCCGACAGCTCCTTTTTGGCTACCCAAGCCCGCACGCGGATGCTGGAGTGCTACACCCTGGTGCTGAAGAATGATCTGGAGCACAGCTTGTCGAGGGCCCATGAGAGAAGCCGAGGGGCTCTAAGGGTGAGGGACAAGGAGGAAGGGCATGTGCTGTGAGGGGGTGCAGGGAAAGCTGCCGTGGCCTAACAAGGCCGGGTGGAAGCAGCCGTGATGGGATGGAGCCAGGGCACAGGCAGAGCAGAGTGGCTTAAGAGAAGACCATGGCAAAAGCCTCCTGCTGTAATGCCTGCTCTAAAGGAGGGCTTGTGGCTCCGCAGAGCTTTGTGCACTTTGCCTGCCTTGCCAGCTGTGCACTCCTGGTTGCTTTGTGGCTGCTTTTCTCCTTGGGGAACAGGTGCTGCAGTGGAGCTCCATGCCTTATCCTGACGTTCCTCTCCCTTGTTCTCTCGGTAGCTTGCAGAAGAGGTTCTCTGTCGCTGCTTTGCATGCCCCGTCTTCTACCCCAGAGTCCAACACCTGAGAGCCTACCTTTTCCATGTGCTGGGGAACAAAGCAGAGAGCCTTGCATGCCTCAACCAAGCCCTCCAAGCCTCTAAGGTGCATGGCAACCTTCTGGAGAAGACATGGCTGGAGATGAGCACCGTAAGTTGATGTTCCTTGTCTCTGAGTTGCTTCCTGGGCAGAGGAGCAGCATGCCCTAGGAGAAGGTGGCACCAAGAGCACTGCAGCAGGTGGATGTAGGGCCAGCACCCAAGAGAGCCTCAAGAGCAGGCTCTGACAGCCCTTGGGGAGCCCCTCAGCAGGAGGGCAGTGGCAGCTGCGCTGTGTCTCACGCAGGCAGGGCTGGAAGGGCACCTGAGGAAGCAGCAGGCACTGCAGCTGCTCCTCTGCGGCATCTCTGCTGTGCTGAGGAGAGGTGAAGCTGAATCTTTGCCTCTCCCTTAAGGCAGCTGTGGGAGCCTAGCAGTCGTCACTTGCTTTCCCTCTCCTTGCCCTCCCTCATGGGCTTTTGCAGTATGGCAAGAGGGTTGGGGGAAGGAACAAGCTCCCACGAGAGGCTGTGCTTCCTTTTCCAGACAGCAGTTACAGCTCCGGGGCTCTCCTGTTCTTCTCAGCTATCACTTTTTTTTTTATTTTTCCTTAGGAGTTGTGGTTCAGTGAACGGGGCCCTGTGGAAGATCTGTGGCTGAAGACAGCACCCCATTTTCCACATCTGTTTGAAGCAGAGCCAGAAGAGTGCAGCTGCAGGTACCTGCTGAAGCTGCCCACACTGCAGCGTGAGGATGCGTTCTGAGGAATTAAATAATTAAACCATGCCGTTCTCTCTGTGGTCTGTGGATCCAGGCAGAACACTGAAAGAGGACGCTGAAGGCGTGCAAGGAGTGTCTGGGGCCTGGGTGGTTTATGGAGAAAGCTAGGCTGTGGGGAAGCTGTCACTGAATCTTGGAGTCTTTAAGAGATCCAAGAACGGCTGTAAAGCAGTTCAAAGTATTGTCCCCCCGTCACTGCCTCTGTCCAAATGAGCATTGGGAAAAAGGCACCACAAAGCAGGTGGGCTCTGAGGGCTGCCTGTCTGTGTGGTGTGGATGCTCACACATCAAAGACATCCATACATCATTGCACGGAAGGCCCCCATGGAAGGCTCCAAATAGCCTGCAGCCGTGCGGTTTTGTACTCTAAGCGCGAGGCTACTGTCTGGGACAGTTGACTTCAAGGTGGCACCCTGGAGAGCTGGCTTTTTCAGACTTTCTTTTGGGCAAGAAATCTGTAATAAACTGCTCCCAGGTAGAGGAAGGCTGCTCCAAGAAGAAACAGGGAAGCCTTCCAAGTGTGGGCGCAATCCTATGTGTTGTACTCTATGTAAGCTAGCTGTGAAGTGGAAAAGCCGCTAGCCTTCTATGCTAAAGAAGGATGCTAAAGAAGGATGGCCAAGAAGCAGGAAAAAGGGCACAGTCCTGCAGCGTATGATGTGCATGGACTCCAGTATAATGAACCAAAGATGTTTTATCAAGCATCAGATACAACTTATATACCATACTAAACCAAATATAATTCCTTATTTGCAAAAAGCATGCGAAGTGCAGTTACTAAATAAGCCAATAGTATAAAGAATCCATCAAAATTATCTAATAAGCTTCTTAATCACATGCCATGTGTGCGGTTGCAGTTTTCCTCTTTTTTTTGCTTTGTTCCTTATCCGTTGATAAGATGTTCTGTACTGTCGTCCCTGAGGTGAATTAACAAGACACCTGGACTGCCACCCTTGAGGTTGGTTATCTGCTAACAAGGCATCCTGTACTGCTGTTCTTGAGGTGGGCCTCCACACATGGGGAGATCTCTGGCCCCGGGGAGATCTCCTTCCCCATCTGCCCTCGGCTTTCGCATCGTTACCTCAAGGCTGGGAATTGCGCTCCCTTGGAAAGCCAACCTTTCAGCACAGTGCTCAGCAGAGCTGCAGCAGCTGCAGGGCCCTGCTGCTTGGGGCATGTATGTGCCTGCCCTCCCCTCTGCAGCCCCACCAAGCCAGGCCATGGGCAGGAGGGCAGGACCAGACCAAGGCTGGGCTCAGCCACAGGCCACGGTGCCTGCAAGGTGCCCGGCAGCTGAAGAGAAGGAGACCAGTTTTACATCAGGGCTCCCAGGCCACTACCAACCCACAAGGGCTCTGCTGAGGACATGCACACCTCCCAGCTGGCCAGAGTTGCCCTTTGGGCTCATTGGGCTACCAGGGAACATGTCTCCACCATGGAACACAAACCTTTCTGGAGGAATCACATGGGAAGGGCCATACTGGAACAGGGACGAAGGAGCAAAAAGATGAAGAATGCTTGTGGAGGCCGAAGCAGCACGCCAAGTGGAGCTCAGTCTCGGAGGCAGGCACCCACCAACACCATCATGGGACTGCGTGAGGAGACCCCATGGCCACCCGGCAAGCCCAAGCCCACGCATTACTCTCTGCCGCCGTGCTCATCAGTGTGGGGTGAGTCCAGCACACAAACACCCTTCCTCACTGCATCCCCCTGTCCCCTGCCGCTGCCCTCTTCCCTCCCCACCTCGATGCTGGAACATCCCAGAGGGGCAGTTATCGCCATGGGAACACGGATGCTTCCCAGGGCTCCGTCCCGCTCTGCCCCAGGGCTGCCCAGGCAGCAGCAAGGCCACATGTGGAGCAGGGCCACACAGCACCAGGGGCCACCAGCGGTGCCCAGGAGATGCAGGGAGCTGCTGGGCTCCAGGGCAACCTGCACGATGGCTCACAAGGTAGGACCCAAATCCACCGCGGGTCTCATGGCCCTCAGACCACTGACATTTCCCTTTTCTCTCCTCCACTTTTCCCTCGTTCCCTTCCTGCAAAAGGGGCTGTCCATGGCAGGGAGGGAGGGAGGGAGGGAGGCTGATGCAGCTGAGCATGATCTCTGCCATGCCACACTGCTTGAGAGTGTTTTTGTTGTTGTTACCCTGGATGTTGTTTAGTTGATGATTTTTTTGATGTTTCTAAAATATCTATTAGTTACATATTTATTAAAGATATAATCTTGCAGTGTTGTGTGTTGATTCCAAGTGAGCTCTAGCACAAAAGCCTTTGCCACTGCAGGTATGTCCACAAAGACCCATTGTCACCATTTGGAACAATGGTAGAAATGTGTTAGCAGAACACCTGGTGGTTGAAAGTGCTCTTACAAGGGAAACTATGGCCTGGATGAATTAACTGAAAACTCATCAAAACTGAAAAAGGAAGCTGAATAGAGCAGCCTGAGCAAAACAAAACCATACATGGAAATAAGCAGCAAAAAGTTCATGAAAAGGACATCCGGAACCGTAATAAAGAGAATGCTTCCTAAATCTACCCTGGTGTTAATAGTTTTATTCCTGATTAGGGTGACAACCTGTTTCTTGTGCCTAACAGATAGATGACTGCAATAAACAGTTCTTTTTCTCTAATTTCAAACAACTTACATGACTGCTGTCAGGGGGACCATTCTCTTAGGTACCAACCAACAGCACCATCTTCTAAGGCACCAGGATTCAAAGGGAAGGCTAAGCAACGGATGGGGAGGTGGACTGCTCCAGGCTCTTGTCATTGCAGTTACAGTTGGCAAAACTTGTGCTTGTCTTCATATAACTGAACACTTCTGAGAACCAGATCTTTTCTCTTAATACTTCTGGACTGCAGGAGACCAGAATGGTCCTTTTGTTCAAATTCCCCCACAGTTCCAGTTCTAAGGAGCTCTCCTCCCATCATCCATTTCAGGGGAGCTTCCTGGCAAGTGCCTCGTCCCCCAGCTGAGCAGTTCTACATGCGGCATAAAGGGGATCACAGTGCCGGCAGAAGGAGTGGGCAAGAGCAATCCTCCTGCGAGGTGAGAGTCTGGGAGGAGGCAATGGAGCAAATCCTGTGTTCTGCTACTTGTGGGAGGCAGATGCGTCTCTCGGAGTGGTTGCTCCGTCCCACCACACGCTGGGCTTTCTTGCTGCACAACCAGCAGGTAGCAGTGTCAGGATCATCTCTCTCTCTTCTTCTTCATTCCAGGGGCGCATGCAAGCTCTTGCCAAGACCTCCACCCCTGAGAGCAGTCAGTTCACATGGAAGACTGAACCCAAAGAAGAGTGGGCAAGAAGAGGCTGGTGATGACAACATCAGCAAAGGTAATGTAAGACCTGGTAGGAACTTGTTCAGAGGTTTGCTCCCCTTGCTAGGAAATTCTAGTCAAGGCACTAAAGTCATGCATGGACTAGCACAGGTGTTCAGCTCTCTCTTATCCCCACTTTCAGGAAGCTCTCTTGGGTAGAGCCTGCTTCCCCAGCAGAGCCACTGTTCAGGGAGTCTGAGTGGGGTCACAGCACCAGCTGAAAGAGAAGGGAAGAGCAAGGCTCCCGTGAGGTGAGAACCTGGGAGAGGGCCCTTGACCTAATACTGTGCGCTGGTACTTGTGGCACGGGGATGTGTTTCCTGCACACATTGTCCTTCTGAATTAAGAAGGGTGGTTACCCCCTCCCACCATGCCCTGTGCTTTCTTGCTGCAGGATGAGCACGTACCTGGAAACAGTGAGTCTCTCCTCTTAGGCTGCTTTTTCTCTTCTGGCTTCCAGGTCCAAATACAAGCTCTTCCCAAGACCTCCAGCAGCAGTAGCAGCAGTGGCCCGTGCTCCTGTTATTCCCAGCACCCAAAGGAAGGTGGAAGTAGCGGCTGGTAAGGACAGTTCCAGCAAAGGGAATATAACACCTGACAAGATTTTTTAGTCCTCTTTGCAGAGTATTCAAGCCAGGACAGAAATGGTAGAGTATGGCTGATGTTCTCTCTCCTATGCCCTTTCAGGGAATCTTTCTGGGAAGACCCTCTTTTCCCATCAGAGCCATTCTTCCAGAGACGTAGTGGGCTCATGGTGACAGCAGAAGGGAGAGAGAAGAGCAAGTGTCCCAGGAGGTGAGAGCCTTGGAGAAGGCAAGAGGGCTGCTGCTGTGCTCTGATCCTTGTGGATGGGAGATGTGTGACTGGGGTGTAAAGCCCTTCTTGACTCGGAAATGCTGTTACATGCTGCCACCATGCCCTCTGCTTTCTTGCTGCATGGCAAACATCTAGCAGCATCTAGTGAAACTGTCATGAAGTTTCCCTGGGACACAAAGTCTCCCTACGCTCTGGAAGGCTATTGCCTTCCTGTCACTATGACCTGGCTTTTCCTGGTGCCAGGCAGGCAAGTGCAGAGCAGCAGGCGAGTGCTGCAGATCCTCTTTCCCAGAGACTGTCCTATCTGATGCATCGTTATATGCTTCCTCTTTCCAGGTGCGAGCTTGAGAGGTTACCAGAAAGAGCAGGCTGTAAATACACCGTCGCCTATGCTTCACCTGCCCAAGGTAGTAAGCTGCCAGATGAAGGAAGCACTGCCATTAAGGTCCCGAGGGGACAGGAGCTGAGGGCCTTGGCAGAGGGGGAAGCATTGTATGACTGTCTTCAGCTACCCAATGGGCCCTTTCTCCTGATCCATCCTTTCAGGGAGTCCAGCAAAGTGCGTGATTACCCTGAGGAGACTTCGTGCTCAAAAGTGGGCACAAGTTCATGTGCTGCCCACCATCCAGGAGGAAGCAAGGGAGGCAGCCAAAACACTAGTGTTTTTTCCCAGGTGAGAGTCTTGGAAAAATGGTTTTGAGGAGCCCTGTGTTTCCGTACAGTGTTTCATGCTCAGGATAACAGTGGCGCGGAAGCACCTCCTGTTGCAGAAGCAGGTGTGCTGTCCGGGAGCGCAAGGAGAAGAAACTCATCCCACACGCTCATGTCCTCCTCTCCTCATATGTTTTCAGATTGCCACGCTGTCCCAGCAATTCCTGAGGGCAGACAAGCCCTGCAACCCAAGGCCAGGCAGCAGCGCCTCGTTGTGAAGGATGTCCAACTACAGCACAGGTAGATCGGTTGAATGGATGGGTAGGATGTTTGTGTCAGCCTGGAGACAGCTCTGTGCACACACTTGACTGGCTGCTGAGGAGTGAGCACTTGCTTTGAGGCCACTGCAATAAGCAGTACCTTCTTCAGACTCTGATTTTCAAGATGCCACTTGTTCCAAATTTTCACGGGGTATTCTTCCTACAGATATTCTCAGGAATATCTTCAGAGCATTTTCTTTGGGCAATATTTCTCCCAGCAATATTAATCGTGAAACTTTATGTGATAGAAAATATACAGTTTCCTTGTAGATCAGTGATCGTTTAGATCTCTATTCAATGCAGAACGGGGCCCTGCACTGTGCCTTGTGAGCAAAACACTGCTGACAGAAAGGCACAAAGAGAAGGCACAGAAGAGCACAAGCTACCCCTCTGAAAAGGAAAAAAAAAAAAAAAAAAAAGATAAAATCTGAGACTCATATTCTGTGATATTGCCTTTCTGTGGCCTGCAGGAAATGTGCGCCCACTGCCTGAAGGAGGAGAAAAAGATCTTCTGGGCTTCAGTGGCCAAAGATATAAAAAGGAAGGAAAGGGAAGAAAGAAGAAGATGGCAGGAGGGGCGCAGAGCAATGTTAAATAGAAGCAATCTTCAAACAAACAGTATGTTCTCCTCTGTCCTTTTCCATTGAAGTGTTTCCTGCTTGCTCAAGAGACGGGTTAGAGAGCTTTCCAGCTGAAGGGCCTTGGTGCTGCTCACTGGAACGCCCAGTCTGTGGCAACAAAAAATTGGGAGGTCACTGGGGAACCTGGGAGGACTGTTAGAGAACCTGGGCTAAGGGAGGAACTCCTGGCCTTAGGGGCCGTTAACATGAAGTGGGGCTAAAGAGAACATTCTCCCTTGGAATTATTTATTTATCAGTCTAAACCTTTCTAAATTATAGAGTAAAGTCAAAAGAGTAAAGTGAAAGGAGCAGTAAAGACAGAGGAGCATCTCCATCAAAGCAACCTGTTTCCATTGCATTGGAGTAGGATGCAGATGTCCCTCAACTAGAAAAAAGCTCTTGATTTCTGTATCTGTTGGTGTGTACAGTGTGTGTGGGGTGCCTAGACGCTCTGAGAAGAAAGGTAGGTGAGATGTCTGAGAGAGAAGAAACAAAAGAGAAGCCAAAGAAGCGGTGAGGGCAATGCCTGTGGCTGGCTACCACAGGAATGCTGTATTTTGGCCACGAAAGCCCTTCCTTGACAAGCCTCAATCTACTTGCTTTTCTTAGTCCAAGCGGGTGTAAAAGCCCTTTGAGCCTTTCGTTTTCCTTCAGTGGGGTCAAGCACTCTCAGTGTTTCTTCTGCATTGTGCTTGCCTCTTTCACCAGCAGTCCCTCTGGATGTGGGGCAGCTTGGGTTTGCAAGAATTGGGAGGGACTTTTCTGTAGACTTCTGTAGTGTGTGGGGGGGGCACTTAGTTCCACTCTGCATGTGGAAAGACTTTCTTTTGCAAGAAACACTGCTATGGCAGTGATGCTGCGTGAAGAAAAATACTGGAGAGGCTGGTGCTGAAGTCCCATTGAGCTCTGTAAATGCAGGAAATAGCACCAGTCACTGGGGCTGAGGAGTGAGGAGGAAGAACAAACATGAGGGGAACGTGACAACTATGGAACTGCTCTCATTCCTGTGGGATATTCTCCTTCCTTCCTCAGGGAGGTGGAGCACTGCTGAGGACATGGAACACTTCTAGGGTTTACTTTGTGTTGTGAGATAGATAGGAAATTGTAAAGAAAGAGGGTAAGGGCAGTTGCTTGTCGTGTAGCACTCCTGAACTGAGAGCCTCTGCAGCTTCTCTTGGCAGCCTGAGGAAGTTCCGTGGGCAGATCCATATGGTCCAGCAAGTATAGGAATATGTAGGAAGAAAAGTAGGTGTAGCCAGGGATGAAAACAGTGGCCTAATTACTTGATGGATAAAGGATTTTCTGAGGCCAACCAATATGGGAACATATAGGATGAGAGAGAAAGAGCTGTGAGGATATAAAGGTCACCTGGGAAGGTTGTTGAAATACCCTGGATCCTGGGTTTAGAGGGAGCCTCAGTGTCAGTCCTGCTCCTCTGGCTCCCCACAATCAAGTGCCTAATGCTCCTGGATTTCAGAGGCACCTGAGAGTCACCTACTTGATAGTGAGCATTTGGAGCCACTTTCTTGCCTAGCCAGAATGCATAGCATTTCATCGCCCTTTCCCATCTCCTGCTGGTCATGGACACGGTTAACAGTCAGGAGTCTGTCTGTCTGCAAAGCCTTTATCCAAAGCAGTGCAGAGCAAAGGAAAGCAGATAGAGAGCACGCTGTCCTTGTGCTGTCCATGGGAGTGAGAGGTTTAGGCACGGGAGGGCAGAACGGTGCCTCTCTTGGTGCCGTCTCCGTGCTGTGCTGGAGGCAGCTTTCCTGCTCTCAGCAGAGAAGTGGGTGGTGGCAGGGGGACGAGGAAGAGGCGACCCGACCTGCGCAAGCTTGGCAAGGCTGCAGAATGGAGAGGCCTCTCATTTAGGTCCTTTCACCATTTTAGAGCTCTCGTTTGGATGGTATTCCCAGTGCCTTGACTCATGGCAGCTCTACGAGCTTTTTTTTGGGACTGGAATTGACGGATCCTCTTCTGACATCAGCTTGAGGAATCCCACCTATATGCAAGCATCATTGCACAGTGTTCTTCTCATCTAACAAGGCTTTTATTTGAAAATTCTAACCTTTGTTTTTAAAACTAACGTAATTTTAATTAATTTAATCCTGGCACTTAGAAAACAATTTTGATATTACAATTCTACCCCTTTGACGAAGAGCACATTTTTGTCCTTGCCAGAGTTGGAGATGGAGTAGCGATGAATGAAGCTCCATTAAATCTAGCTGCTCCACTTGTAACTAGTATTTTGTGTAATGCTTTTCATGTCATTCTCTTCTCATTCATGCTCTCATATCATTCACTCTAATCCTCAGAGTCATTTGAGCCTAATTTAAAGAAAGGCTTAATTATTTGACTGGAATGCCATTCTTCTAGGTGTGGCAGAATGTCCCTGTACCCTCCTCCTCCTCCCCCAAGAGCTTGCTTAGGAGCAGTTTTTACATAGCCGATAGTCGACAGACAAAGGAACACACACGAGAGGGTAAGTTGATAACAACACCAGTCATTTTATTTGGAAAACGTAAGGGACTATCTAGAAAGGAAGGGGAAAAATAAAAAAACGAGAGTTTCTGGAGGTGGCTGAGGCAGCAGTGCTGGGAAGGGCAGGTTGGGTGCAGATGCTCAGGGGCTGGCACGCTGCAGAGAGCGGCAGCTCGCCGTAGCAGAGGGAAACCCTTGCTTCCCTCCTGGCAGCAGGAGCGATAGCGCTTCTTCGGCGGGAGCTGTTCAGGACACCTTTCCTCTGGAGACTGCTCCGTAGGTGTGGGAGGGGAGGAGGGGGAAGCGAGGCTCCTCTTGCGATTCCCTCTTGGATTCTGCTTGTGGCTGCTGCCTGATGCTGCTCCCAGCTCAGGCTGAGGGTGGTCGGTGTCTTTGCTGGCCACAGTCCATAGCACATTGTGTGGCTGAGCAGCAGTACTGGGTGTGCTGCAGCCTCAACACGACAGCAGTGCTCTGGTGGGAGTGGAGTGCTGTTTTTCACCTCTGCGGCCCTTTCTTTGTCACGACGCACCTCAATATACATCTTCCTGTTGTGGGGTAACAGCCTTGGTCTCTTCTTGGTGGAGGTTGAAAGCATCAAATCTGTAATGCAGATTTGGACAAGCTCCTCCTTTTCCAAGGGATCTTTGAATTCTTCCTTGGAGATGTCTTGCAAATCCTCTTTGCAGGAAGGGATGTTTAGTGGCTTGTCGCCTGTTGGAAAGGGGTTGGTCTCGTGAGCCGATGTGCCATCTGTATGCTTGGGAGAGCCCGGTGATTCTGAAAGAGATGGGGGTGTCAGATCCCAGGGCTCTTCTAATTCTTCTTCAGAAATTTCCTCCAGATCCTCAATGTGGTTGAAGACAATGTTCATGGGGGCATTGCCTGTGGGATCGGGATGCATCTCGGGAGGCAATGTGCCATGTGTGTGCTTGGCAGAGCCCGGTGCTCCTGGCAAAGCTGTGGGCGCCAGATGCCAGGGCTCTTGTGGAGCTGGCACCTGGAGCTGGTCAGCCCTTGTGGTGGAGCTGCAGCTGGGCTGCTGCCCCTCATGGGCAGCACAGAGAGGTGCAGGCGCGGGTGCTGGCTGCAGCTCTTGCGTGGAGGTGCCGCTGGCTGCCTGGCTGGCTGTCAACGGAGGAGCAGAGGAGCTCTCGCCCGGCTCCTGCTCCTGCTCTCCAGGGCAGGCACGCATGCTGGCGCCTGCTGCACCTCGGCCGCTGCGCTCCGTTTGCTCAGCCCTTGCTTTAGCCAGGCCGCCTGTCCCTTGGAAGGCTCTTGCTGGCTTGAGATGGGAGGGAAAAGGAGCAGTTGTCCTTTAAAGAAGGCAGGGCAAAGTAGCGATGCTCCAGCTTAGGGAGGAAACGGTGTCGAAGCACAAGCGCTGTCCAGGGAGACTGCAGGTTCCAGAGCAAACATTCCGCCAGAGCCGCTGGCAACCAGCTGCGGGGGCCAAGCAGCCCTTTGAGCCTTGGATGTCACAAACACAGAGCCATCGGTGTGGTGCCTTTGCGACGTGCCATCCCTGAGCAACGGCCTCTCCAGTAGGATGGAGGCTGCTCCCAGCCATAGCAAGTGCTTTGCCACCAAAGGCACCTCTGTCAATTCTGCAACAACAGCTCTCTGCTGTGTTTTGTTTCAAAAGGCCAGTCCAGCTCCCCACTGCAGGACTGAAAGTTACGCCTGACCATGTCTAAGGGACTTGTCTAAGGGTAGCTTAACCTTTAGCTTCAGTGCTTCCATATTTCATTGACTTAAAACAATTCTGTATGAAACCTATCTAGCTTTCAGCTAGAGAGAAGCCACCCTAGGTATGAAACGCACTGCAAGGAAAACAGGGACTGCGTCTGCCTTAAAGCCACCCTCATCCCTCAGTGTGTGCAGGGGAAGGAGAGGAGGATTGAAGCACAAGAAAGCACATGCCCTTTAGCTGTGCTCTCCCTAACGCAGGACTCAAGAGGTAGGAAGATGCCATTGAACTACCCTTGGGCCTTTCTAGAAATGCTCCAGAAATGTTCCCACTGCTCTCATCACTCCATCGGTTACTCACCAGGGTTATGGCTGTGGTTACTGATCTGGCAGGATTAAAGTGAGGCAAGGTTTGCAGGGCCACCTATCTTCCCTTTGCTTTTTCTGCACTCATTCGACACAGAGGAGCAAAAGGGATTTTTTGTATCCGATAGCCAAGAAGGAGCACACACCAGAGTGTAACTTAAAAACGCCAGTCATTTTATTTAGAAAACATAACGAACTTCCTAGAAAGGGAAGAGAAGAAAAAGAGAGTTTGCTGGAGGTCGCTGAGGCTGCGTGATGTATGGCAGGAACAGCATTGGGACTGTCTATGAATACTGTGATAATGAAATCCAAGCAAAACAAGACACACACACACCCCAAAGGAAAGCAAACAGAGCAGCACCGGCTCCCATCACCCCCAGCTACCACCAAACAGGAGTGTCCTGCATCTATGCACAGTGTCATCACTCTGATTAGAGAATGGCATTCAACATGGGGAAGTACAAGTAAGCTCATCATTCCAAGGCCCTTTGGCCCTATTGCCCTAGGGCTTTATCCTGAGCCTTTAGTCTTATCCCTTTAGCCTAAATTTCTAACTCTTTCTTCCTATCTCTTTAGCCCCAAGCTGTAGCCCTAGCCCTTTCATCCTAGCCCTTTCCCACTGCTTCTCCCATCCTAGCCCATGGGGAAATCACAGAGGAGCAGGAACAGCTCAGCAACCTCTTCTAACTTCAGGGTTTCGGTATTTCTACAACCTTCTTACCTGGGGTGCCAATAACCCAGTGACCAATCCCAGAGAAGGGCACTCCCTAATCTTCTACAGGTGACCTTTATATCACCACATCTCCTTACCTTCACGAGGTGATCCTTATTAACCTTTCCTCCTAACTATTCCCATAATTATTGGCCTCAGAAAATCCTTTATCCACCAAGCAAGCAGATAATTGTTTTCATCCTTGGCCATAACAACCTTTAATCTATATATTCCTATACCCACCTTTTTGCCCTTCATTCCTGTCCTAGCCCTTTAGGCCTAAGCCCTAGCCCTTTAGCCCTAGTACTAGAGCTTTTTACCACCAGCCTTTTTGCCCTGGACTTTTAGTCACAGATCTAGTGCCCTAAGCCCTTTAGCCCTGGGCCTTTGGCCCTAAGATCTTGTTAACCTTAGCCCTTTAGCCATTCCCTATAGCCCTTTACCACTAGGTCTTTCTCCCTAAGCACTATCCTTGCAGTCCTAAGGCCTTAATCCTAAGGCCTTTAGCCCTAAGCCCTTTTCCCTGTAACCATAAGCTCTTTAGTCCTAAGCCTCTTAGCTCTCACACTTTAGCCCCAAGGCCTTTAGCGCTAACTCCCTTAGCCCTTTAAGCCTAGCCCTTTAACCCTGAGTCCTAGCCCTTCAGCGCTGGCCCTAAGACCCTTAGCCCTAAACCCATTTAGTCCCAACTGCTAGCCCTCTAATCCCAGCCATTTAAAGCTAGCGTTGAATGGTACCCTTTTAAGTCTAACTCTATAGCTTTTTAGGCATTTAGTGCTAACTGTTTAGCGCTAAGCCCTAGCTTTTTATACCTGGAGCATTTAGCTTTTTCCCTTTAGTCTCAGTCCTCTAGTCCTAACCCTTTAATCTTTGCCCTTTAGCCCTATAGCTTGTTATCGCTAGCCCTCTAACCCTAAGCCCTAGCCATCCAGCTCTACCCCTTTAAGCACTTTCACTCTAGCCCTTTAGCTCTTGGCCCTTTAACTGTTGCCCGTTAATCCTCACCACTAGCGCTTTAGCCCAAACCTCTTCAGCCCTATCTCCTTAGCCCTAGTCCTGTAGCCGTAAACCTGTTAATCCCAGCCCTTTAAGACTAGCCCTTGAATCCTGGCTCTTTAACCCAAGTCCTTCAGCTGTTTGGCGCTTTAGCCCAAGCCCTTTAGCCCAAGCCCTTTATCCCCACCCCTTTAGCCCTGAGCTCTAGCCCTTTGGCCCTATCCCTTTAGGGCAGCCTCTACTTCAATGAAGGCAACAAAACAACACCTCTATCTTTATTTGAAATGAGACACCACACAAACATCTTTATTTGAAATGAGACACCACACAAACATCTTTATTTGAAATGAGACACGCACTCCAGCACTTTCTGCATCTTTATTGCTCAAAAGAACGTACAACCGTGCCATTCTCGCAACCTACTTCGCAAATCTAAACTTACCCTATAGACTTAGGAGGATCCTATAGGGATGCTATAAGGCTGAGGGCTCTGAGCCTAACGGGCTAAAGGGCTGACGCCAACAGGGCTAGGGCGAAGGGCTTGGCCTGAAGGGCTAGGGCTGGAAGGCTGAGGCCTATAGGGCTTAGGATCTTCCTTTCCATTTGGCCCCCCATCTTCTGCACCTGCAAAACCAAAAAACAGGTCAGTTAGCATGCGTGTTCCTTTTTAATGTAAAGCCTAACAACCCCCCAGGGTGCATCAGCGGGACATCTCCCTCAACAGCCACCTCTGCAGCCTCACCACTACTACTCACAGCCCCCGGCACACACTCTGCCTTCCTGCTCTAATGGGCAAAGGCCACCGGATTCCCAGAGGGCACCTGGGAACGGGGTAACCGAGTGCCTCCAAAACCTCCCTGCTTAGAAAACCCCAGCTCCAGGACGGAGCTCCCTGCAGGCGCTGGAGACGATCGACACCTCGCAGAGCAGCCAGGACAGAGGGAAAAGCCCCGACTGAGGTTAAAAAAAATAGATCTATTCCTTACCTTATTTCTAATGCTTAAACAATTCTAAATGCTATCTACAACCTGGAAAAGAAAAAAAAAATCACTGCACACAAAGTTAGACCAAACAACCTGCAACACCCGTCCATCCCCACAGCATCACAGCCAGCAGCACTCTACCTTCCTGCTCTAAGGGGCAAACACCACCAGATTTGCAGAGAGCACCCGGGAATGGGCTGACCAAGCGCCTCCGAAAACCGCCCTGCCTAGGAAACCCAGCTCCAGGACCCAGCTCCGTGCAGACACATTCAATAGCAAAAGCAGCCAAAGCGCAACTGCCCACCAAAGCTCAGCATAACTCCTGCTATTAGATCCACCTGCTTCCAGCATTTGCTACATAAGAGTGTATTGGCATGGTGGGGAACACCCCAAAATGACAACCAAAGATCAATCAGTCAAACAAGCAAACAAAATCTTTAACCCCAACCTAAACCCTAACCCTAAACCCTAATTCTCCAATGGTTTTTGCTCCAAGGCAAAAAGGATAATGATGCTGCTCGGTTCTTCTTGTCTGGGAAGAGGGATCACTCCTCTGCCGACCTGTGGTCCCGCTCGTCACTCTCCAAAAATCCACAGCACGTTGACTCCTGAAGCACCGAGACTGACGCGCCTGCAAAAAGAACATCACAGTCACAAACCAGCGGCAAGTTAAAGCTCCTGTTTACACCCCATCTTCCTTACAAGGAAAACTTCTTCATCTGCAGCTGGCACAAGACCAAGGAGAAACCTAAAACGTTTCCCGTGTGCTCACGCTCACCCAACTGACACAGTCCTACAGAACGGCTGCCCTTACTTAAAACGCCAGCAGGATTTTAAAACCGTCACCGCCGTCCCACGGAGCAGCCTCACGGCACCTCAGCACCCAAAGCTGCTGCTCAGCTCTCGCCGGCAGCACGAGGGGACCCACGGGGAGACACTTACCCGAGCATGCCCGATTCCCTGGTCTTGATGATGTAGAGGAACAGGAGCAACGCGTGGAGCAGGTTGTTTCTGCCCTGAATGCGTGGGAAGAGAGAAGACTTTGGGAGCGACTGCAGGGACAAGCACTCACACCACTATCTTAGAGAGAATGTCTTATGCAAACGAACGGGCACATCCTGCCCTTAGCTTAGCCACAGCTGTACAGCTTTTCCTTCAAATCTTTTGGCAAGGTACGTATGCAGGGGGTGTGCACCATAATAGAAAAGGTTTAATAACCTGAGATGAGGAAAGACTATAATAGAAACCTCAAAAACATGGTACAACAGCCTGGGGGATTGCCTCAATATTTACCTCTCACTTAGACAAACATCAGAAAAAAAATGATTTTTGAGGAGTTTTTTTGATGGCAACCATCCTCAAATACTCAGGAGTTCTTATGGCATTTTTCTGAAATTGGCGACCAAGTCACAACCCAGGGCTCAAGAGAGTATGAAAATGTGCAGGAAAAATCTGGTAGCTTGGCATTGAGACGAGATGGTTCCCTCCACAAACTCCTAGAAGGAAGCCTCCGGCTTGTTGGCATTCAGGAATAACAGCTCACATCAGAGCTTACAGAAATTAGGGTCTTAGAAGAAGTCATGAGAAAATGCACAGGAAGCTGCTTTCTGCACTGAGCCAGCCCACATCTAAATGTAGATGTGGCTAGTTACAATAAATAAATAAATAAATAGAACAAAAAAAAAAACCCAAATCAGTTCTGCTGAACATTTCCTGTCAGCAGAACACACCTAACATGCTCCTACCTCCTGCACGTTGTAGACGTGGCCGTGGTAGATGACCTGGTAGTGTGGTGGGTTGATGCTGCTCTGGTAGATGCAGAAGAGCTTCTCATCCGTCAGGTCTGGGAATGAAGGTCAGAAAAGAAAAGAGGGATTTTAAGGGTGCCCATGGGATGCAAGGGGCAAACAGCAGCTAAAGCAGCAGCCCAAGAATGCCAGTACCTAGTTCATGGGGTGTCTGGATGAAGTGCTGGGCAGTGAAGGTTTTGCCATCGGGATATTGGATGTTCCATGGCAGCCTGGAGTCCAGATAGGTGCAGAAGATGTGCATAAGGATCTGTGCAAAAAAACCCAAAATTCACTTGAATGCCGTCAGAAAGACCGAGGAACCAAAGGCTACAATGCAGCAGCAACTCTCTTGCCATAATCTCAGGCATGAGAACAAATACAGGACACAGTCAATCACATGACTGATTTCATGCTAGTTTAATTGGTTTAATGCCTTTTTTCTTTCTTTCTTTTTTTTTTTTTCAGTGCTGGTTTTCCTTCAAATACAGGCTAAGAGGGACAGTGTAACGATTGTTTTCCACTCCCTGGCTTATTCTGCAGTCTCTCTTTTAACTATTTCAGGTGAATTATCTCAGGCTGCTGCCCTCACAGTTACCTGTGGGACATCCCACAGGAGTCTAAAGAAGAGGCCGCCCCCAGACTAACACACACAAGTGCATTTTTGTGATCTGCACCACGTCAAGGCCCCTTTGCATTATTCAAAACTGCGATTCTGAGGATAAGCGAGGCAAAGAGGATTTGGACTTCTTGCAGCCACCCACAAATGCCTCATCCTGAAAGACGAGCAGCTTTAGGAAGTTTTACCAAGGCATCTTTGAAAACTTACAGCGGAGTCGGTGGGCAAGTCAGCTCCCCACTGCCGGCCTCTGAAATCCCCTCCTCTGCCCCAGCGGAAGCTTCCCTGGGACAGCTCTGGAAACAACAACACCTATTCAGGTACTGGCGGTGGAAGGTGCAAGGAAGACCTATTTTGCACTAGCTTTGGGAACCCCACACCTCCGTGTGCATTGCCAGGGCACCACATTCACTGGGAGAAATAACTGAACTCATTAAATGCTTGCATATATTATATATACTCAAGGCAGTTGAGTTTACAAGGGAAGTTTTATTCCTAATTAACAAAGAGATTGAATAGGACACTTCTTGCCCGGCTCCGATTGAAATGAGAAATAAAACCTTCTAAAACCAGTCCCGGGCCCACACCACCACATTGCTACGAGCAGAGAAAGCTGTCAAAACACCCAGCGCTGCTCCTTGCAAAGCAGCTCTCTGCCCTGCTGGGACTGCAGCCCGAGCGTCTCCACTGACGGGGCATCTGGCACCACCAGTGCTTGACCCAGCTCAGCGAAACGCTCCCGAGTCTCCAAGGGGAGCACGTACCTTTGATCCGTTGAACCAGGTACTCCTGGTTGGCCGTGACGCCCAGGTACCGTGTGATGGTGAGCAGGCTCTGCCGAATGGCTGTGGCTTCAGCCAGCGCTGCCTGTTTCATGCTGCTCGTGCTGACTTGTGCGCGGAAGAAGAGCCAGCGCGTCACCTGCACCCACGACTCGAACGGGATCAGCCGCCCTGCCAAGGGGTCAACAAACGCACTGTTACAAAGAGGAACTGCCTCCTCTGCTCTAACTACTTGCTAAGCTCAGAGCTCAAGCTCACACCTTAGGCAGTGCCCCACACGCTCCCTACCCGGCCCCATGGAGCACTCGCTGCCTCCCTCCCAGCACAGAGCAGAAACCCTGTGCAGGGCTGGGCAGGCACAAAACCCTCCCTTGAAGGCTGCCTGGCGTAAGGAAGGAGAAACAGAGAGAGGCTGGAAAGGGAAGAATCAAAAGGAATTTTTAACAGAGAGCAGCAGAGGAACAGGGAGGTGCACAAGAGGCCAGCAACGGGGCAGTTCTTCACAGGCATCACAAGGGATGCGGGTCTCAGTGGAGACTACAAACCGGAGCACAAAAAAGCAGCCCATGTTGAAATGCAGCCAATCGAACCCTGCTCTGGGGGAAGGAGATGTCCGTGTGAGCTGCCCATGGAAGGGGCCCCTTCAGACTTGGCCTGGGAAACTGCAGCTGCAATTTCAACTCAGGGAAATGGAAAAACAAATAAACAAAATACCCTCAAAACATAAAAACACCCAGAACAAACCCAAAATAACAAAGCCACCACCAACAAAAAACAAAATTATCCCCAACAAAAACACCATTTCTTCCTACCCCCGACCAAGACCATTTCTTCTAATGCTCAGAGCTCTCTCAAATCCACCTCAGATTGCCCTGCCCAACCCCATCAGCATGACAAAAATCTACTACCAAGATCTTAAAGATGCTACATAACAGACAGGAAGAGCTCAGAGACAGCTCTCCTCATAACACAGAATTGTGTTTGGACACTTGAACTTCCACATATCTTAGGAATAACCCTTCCAGGAAAACACAATGCAACCCCATGGCTCCTCCTATCATCCTACCTCCGCTTGGCATTGCGGGGTACCCCATTCTTCTCAGCTGAGCGCTCACAGACTCCATCTCTTGGACAAGGGGCTCTAGAATTGTCTGCAAAATCCACTAGCAAAGAGAAATGCAAGCAGTGAAAAGGTTAGAAGCAACAAGGTGCTCAGGAAGCTGCTAAAGGACACCATCTCAGATCTCAAGAATCTTTACTGTTCAACCCCCCCACTCCTTTTAAAACAAACAAACAAACAAACATGCAATTGTATTTCCTTTGCTACAATGACTCCTGCTCCCAAGACTAAAATGTTCTTTTTTTTGTTTGTTTTCATTTCTTTCTTTATTATGCTCCTCGAGACTGTCAGGAAAAGCCACTGTGCTGGCATTTTCCATGCTTTACTTGAGCCCAGGAGAAGGAGGTTGAAAGTCAGGAGGAAAAAAAGCAGTTTGGAAATCTGCATTTTAGAAAGAAAAAAAAGCAGTCTTATCACATGCAGTGTGCATTAAGATATATTTGTCTCCTGCACGTGGCCTCCTCCCATCGGCATCTCCCCCACAGCGCGTCCGACTGCTCCTGCTCCAGCGCTGCCAGGAAAGAGCTCTGGAAGAGCAGCGCCAGCAGGAGCTGGGGGAAGAACTTCCCTAGCTCGTGCAGGCAGGGGGGCTGCTGGAGGATCTCGTGCACGCGTTGCCTGCAGAGAAAGCCCAGAGACAGCCCTTGCTGCTGACATGTCCCTCCCGTGCTGCTGGAGCTCGGGGTGAGGCTCCTCGCAGCACCCTGCGCCTTGGAGGGGCTGCCTGGCCAGAGCAGAGCCACGGCAGCTCCTGGGGCTCGGGTGCCACAGAGCCACCGTGAGCCTTCCTGGGCAGTGGGAACATCCCCCTGGAGGGCCACACGTAGCGTGGAGGCCACCCTGGCTGCCCTGACTGGGCCCTGGTGACGTTTCTGCTGCCTGGAGCCCTCACGTGGCCCTGGCCCCTAGTCCTGTCCCCAGTGCAGGCTGAGCGCGTGCCGCACGCGGCAGGGCGATGCAGGGGTGCAGGGGGACACGCACCTGCTCCGGCCAGCTCCGTGTGTCCGGGTGTGCAGAGGGCCCAAAGCAGGCCCAGCAGCCCAGCAAGCTGGCGCTGGCCAGGCCCTGCCAGCCGCAGCCCCCGTCCCGCGCTGGGCCTGTGCGTCCCGGGGAGCCCCCACTTGGGGCTACATGGAGAAGGGCAGCGGGAGCCCTGCCTCTCGACGCAGGGGCAAGGGCAGCCCGAGGGGAGAGCGGGGCTTCCTCCACAAACTCACGGCCAGGGAAGAGACAGGCGAGGCCGCTGCCTTGGGCAGCCGCCAGTCCTGCAGCGCAATGAGCAGCTCCCGCAGCACCGGCTCCGCGGCGCCAGGTCTGGACACCAGCACCTTCCACGTGGCGCTGGCGGCACTGCAGGCCCAGAGCGCTTTGTCAGTGGCTGCCGCGGCTGCAGCCCCGTGGCCTGCGAGGCCGCAGCCCTGTCCCTGCCCACTGCCCCTGGCCAGCACAGACCTGTCACATGAGGGGCAGCAGCTCAGCAGGCTGGCGACCACCTTGTCTGGGCATGTGCTGCTCAGCAGGAGAAGAGCTCTGTCCAGGCTGAGCCGTGCAGATGCATCTCGCACGGCCAGGATGGTTTCCCACATTGTCTGCACCAGCCTGGGCGCCTGCAGCCCACATGGCAGAGTGTGAGGCTGTGCCGCACTGCAGCCCTTTGCCCAGCTCCCACAGAGAAGGTCTGCCCTTGCCATCGCTCTGGGCTGGCCACAGAGGCAGTTGGGTGCCTGGTACACGGGCACTCAGGGGAAAAACAAGCCCCCAAAGGGCCTGAACCCCGGCCGTGCCACCCGCAGGCTACTCACATGCTCCAAAAGGCACGCGTCGTCCATGACGAGCTCATCCAGCATGTGAGCAGCCGCCTGCGTGTCATAGCTGCTGCAGGCTCTCATGCCCCGGATGGCTACAAGGATGGCCTCTGCCTTCTCGTCCGGCCACAGGTGCTTCCCAAACATCTAGGGAAGAGAATAAGGCAGCCCCGAGAGACGTCACAGCCAGGCTCCCGACTCCATGGCCTGGCTGAGCAGCACGTGGCCCTGAGAGCGACACGGGGCAGCGCTGGCACAGCGAGTCCCTCCGAGCCAGGAGCCGGGGCTCTGCTGGCTGGGGTGACGGCGCTGGGATGGGGCTGGTGCCTGGGGTTAAGGTCCCCACCCGCTGCTCCTGCAGGGAAGCAGAGCTTGCGGGATGCAGGAAGGAAGCCCAGGGCTAGTACTGGCCTAAGTGCAAGCCCTCTCCTCAGCCCCACCTGGCAGCCGCACCTCTCCGCGTCCACGTTGCAGGCTGACCCCACAGCTGGAGGTCCCAGCCAGGGAGGCCCTCCTTACCCTGCTCATTTCCCTGGTGTCCCTGGACCGGGAAAGCCTCAAGGTGCCTGCGGTTTCCCAGTCCTCTCGGAGCTCCTGCTGCCAGGCACTCTCCTGCGACGGCTCCCTGCCTGCACGGGAGGGGAAACACAGGGCACTCGGCATGAAGGCTGCACAGCTGGACACGGCCCACGGAAGGCATCAGTGACACACCTCCCCTGGCAGGGGAAAAGGCCCCAGCAGGACAGAGAACGCAGCAGGACGCCCAGGGAGGCGCTGGACCTATTGCAAGGGGTGGGCAAGGGGAATTGCTTGCAACCACACAGAAATTCTTACTCTCTCCCTGCAGCAGGAACTCATAGAGGTGCCACAGGGCCTCCGCGGCCTCGTCACTGCGCCCCTCATCCTTGCAGGCACCACACAGGGTGAGATGTCCCACCAGCTGCCCCAGGACTGGCACGCTCTTCTCCAAGAAGCTGCCACAGCTGGCACCGCCAACTTGGAAGCATTCGCGCACCTGGGGGAGGGAAGCAGTGCTGACACGAGGCCGGAAGAGCAGCGCTCAGGATCAAAGCCCTGGGCCCACGCTCCTAGCAGGCTTGGATCCCAGCTGAGCCAGAGCCTTGGTGGCTTCCCTTGGAGGCAGCCTGGAGCTACAGGACATGGCTGCATGCTGACAAGGGACAGGCAGTGGCTGCAGCTTGCCTGCACCATAGGCTCCTTACCAACACCAAAGAAGAGCTGGTCAGGAGATCCCCCAGTTTTGCAAGGCGTCCCACAGCCCTCTCATGCACAGCTGCTTGCCGGCACTCAGCGTAGGGCAGTAGGAGCTGCAAGGAGAAAAGCTGCTGCTCTGTCCTGTGTCCCACAAAATGCCTGGCCAGGTTTGTGCCTTGGAACACCTGCAGAGCCCAGAGAGAGAGATCTTGCATCCAGAGTCCTTTGTGACTGTGGGGCAAATCTCCCAGACAGGCCTGATGTGACAGCAGGAGCCCATGGGGGTTGTAATGAGTGCAGGAGTGGGTTGAGGAGGAGGGGATGTTGGCTGTAGCCAAGGGACACTGGGCTCGCACAGGAGAACTGTGGGGATCCCCATTCCCATGAGGGAGCTTGTCCCCTCTCCACACTGGGCTCTCTCCAGCCACTACTGGACAACTCCCCCCTGTCCCACCACAGGGCCTGGAGCTGGCAACTCTGCTCCTGGCAAATAGCAGACCTGCAGGATGGTCTTCATGTCCACAACGCTGGAGGAAGGGCTGCCAAGCATCAAGGCCTTCAGCATGCTGTCCATGGTGTCCAGCATCTGCAAGGGGGACAGAGGGTTGAGGCGCTTCTTCCCTATTGCCCCACAGCTGTCAGAGAGGGCTTGGAATTCCTCCTGTGCTAAGGGGACATGTAGAGTAGTGCTGAGGGCAGGAGAGCCCTCAGGCCAGGGGAGCTGCTGCTGCTGCTGCTGCTGCACAGGGCGCAGCCTGGTGACACTGCCCATGGCCCTGTCCAGGGCCAGGGGGAGAGGGCATGGGCGAGGAAGAGGCAAGCTGGGAGCCTGCCCTGAGCCTCACTTTAGCAGCCAGCACCCACCTGGGAGTAGAGAACAGCATCCAGATGCTCCCTTGGAGGCAGGGAGAAGACGCTGGAGAAGCAGGCTTCCAGCAGGCTCTCCAGCTCGTTGTCCAGAAGCAGCCCGGCTTTGCTGCAAGCACAGAGAGGGGCCTTTCAGTCCCTGGGGCTGAAGCAGCCAGCAACACACCTGTGGGGTGGCTGCAGCAGGCTGGAGACCTTCTTGCCGGGGCACATGCTGCTCGGCAGCAGAAAGGTCCGTGCCCAGCCACGCAGACGTGTCCGTGGCAGTGCGGACATTTCTCCACGCGCGCTGCACCAGCCTTGGCACCTGCAGCCAGGATGGGCCGCTGAGTGTGGGGCTGCCACCAGGCTGCAGCCATTTGCACAGCTCCGACCACCAACGGCAGCCCTTGCCACCCCTCTGGGCTGGCCTCAGAGGCTGCTGGGGGCCTGATATTCTGGACACCAGCTTGAATGTCAAAGTTTCTGAAAAGACAGGTCAAAAAAAAAAAAAAGGGGGGGGGGGGCGGGTAGGAGTGCATTTTCAACTGTGGCAAAATAATCCAAGAAACTGAAGAGCTGACTCTTCCATGCATGAGTTAAGAATGGTATAGAATCATAGAATCGTAGAATGCTGAAGGTTGGAAGGGACCTCCAGGGATCATCTAGTCCAACCCCCCTGCACTCGCAGGGTCACCTAGAGCACATGGCACAGGACTTCATCCAGGCGGGTTTTAAAGATCTCCAGAGAAGGAGACTCCACAACCTCTCTGGGCAGCCTGTTCCAGTGCTCTGTCACCCTCACTATCAACAATTTTTTCCTTAAGTTCCTGTGGAATTTTCGGTGTTTCAGTTTGTGGCCATTACCTCTAGTTCTGTCAGTGGCCACCAGGGAAAAGAGGCCAGCACCATCTTCCTCACTGGCTCCCTTGAGATACTTACAGACACTGATTAGATCCCCTCTCAGCCTTCTCCTCTCCAGGCTGAACAGGCCCAGCTCTCTCAGTCTCTCCTCATAGGGCAGATTTTCCAGGCCCCTGATCATCCTTGTAGCCCTGCGCTGGGCTCTCTCCAGCAGCTCCACATCCCTCTTGTACTGTGGATCCCAGAACTGGACACAAGGAATCTGCTCTCCTGAGACAGGCTCCACAGGCCCTGTGCTTTTAACCGTGCTCAGCAAGGTTCCTTGGTTTGTGCTACCTGAGCTAGAGATGCTCTGTCAGGAAAGAGCAGACGTGCCCTTAACTCATTCCTTCCTTCCTTCCTTCCGGAGGGCTTTAGCTGGGAGGCTGGTTCCTGCCATGCTCCAAAACTATGACTCATGCCAGGATTTTTGTATCTCATGAATATTTCCCAGCTTTCCTTTGTCTGATGCCTAGGAAAGCCATTTCTCATCTTGGGCCTGCATTTCAGCTTGGTCACAAGTTGGGGAGATGACTGTCTCCCAGCTCCCCAACTGCTGAAGCTTGTGAGCATCCCCACAAGCAACATCCCTCTCCTCCATGTCCTTGCACAGTCCTGGGGCCAATCTTGCAGAAGAGAAACCCCATCCCCCTTGAATGCTGTCAGAGCTGCAGCTTTGCAAGCCACTGCAAAGGACAGCAGGACCTTTACTCATTTCTTTGGGTTGCTTATTTGGCCTCTAGCACCCTGTCTATGTCACAGGGGGCTGCACTTTACACCTGGGGCCTCTCCCCTTTCTCTCCCCTTTCTCCTGTGTGTGTGCTCAGCTTCCTCTATGCACCAGGATCATGGGAAATACTGGTTTGGGCGAGTTTCCTTGAAGCTGTGACAAGTTGTGGAGCTGAAGGCCTCATGGAGGGAATTCTGGCACATGGCTGTTTCCCCATGCTCCCTCCTGCTCCCAGCCTGAGGGCTTCAGAAGGTCTCCAGGAAGAGCAGAGCTTTTGGTGTTGGTGGCTTGGGCTTCCTTTGACATCCCCAAGTCCTGCATGGGTTCCTCTGAGCAGCCAAGGAAATCTCTCTTCTCTAGGGTCCTGCATCAGAGGTTTCTCCCTACTTTTGCACAGAAGCGCAGGCGACTCCAGGATCCCCATGAAGAGCATTTGCCCACATCAGGGCCCAGGACTCCCAGGAGCTGGTGGCTCTCCCAGTCCCATATGTCCTGCTTAAGCTGACAAATTCTAACATCACCTTTCATCTACCCTCCCTAAACCTTTCCAATTAGCTGTACAAGACTTGGAGAACATTACAGGAGGAAACAGTTGGCCAGAGCTTTTTGCTTTTCAGTGAGCCCTATGGCATATTTTATGCTGAGTTCATGAACCTCTCTTGGTGAGGGGACAATGAACAAAACATTCAAGAATTCAAAGTCAGGCGTTGACTCCTCCAGGGCGGCCAGTTGCACCACAGCACTAGCCTTCAAGTGACATTTCTTCATCATAATGTTCAGTCTGAACTTTCCAAGCTGTTTTATTATTGTTTTTTTCTCCAGACATTTTCCAATCTGCTTCCCACTATCAAGGAAATCTCTTGGCCGTCCCACAGTGTTGGGAACAATATAACCTTGTCTATCAGGACAGACTGGAATGTGAGGAAGTGGGGACTGGCCTGAGGAGAAGAGCCTGGGTGTTAGGAGCAAGGCCATATGAGCCAGTGGTGCGTGTGCATGTGAATAAGGTGTAAGGGACTGTTTTGGAGTGTGTTTGTCTCAACATGGTGGCTGTACCATTTAGGACTTCTTGACCTTCCTATTGCTGTTAGCAATATGGAAATGTAGAATGCAAGAGAAGATGACAAACAGCTCGTCCTAGAGACCATCTCTAGGCACATGAAGGAAAAGAGGGGGCTCAGGAGTAGTCAGTGTGGATTCCCCAAAAGGGAGTCATGACTGGCTGGTTGGATGAGAGGAGAGCGGTGGATGTTGTCTGCTTTGACTTCAGCAAGGCTTTCGACATTGTCTCGCACAACATCCATGTGGGCAAGCTCAGGAAGTGCGGGTTAGACGAGTGCACGGTGAGGTGGACGGAGAACTGGCTGGACGGCAGCACTCAGAGGGTTGTGATAAACGGTGCCTAGTCTAGTTGGAGGCCTGTGGCCAGTGGCGTCCCTGAGGGGTCAGTACTGGGCCCAGTGCTGTTCAATATATTCATCAGTGCTGTGCAATTTATTCATCAATGACTTGGAGGTGTGGACAGAGTGGCCCCTCAGCAAGTTTGCAGATGATACCAAACTGGATGGAGTGGTTAACACTCCAGGAAGCTGTGCTGCCCTTCAGAGGGACCTCGACATGTTGGAGAGTTGTTCAAAGAGGAAGCTCATGAGGTTCAACAAGGACAAGTGCAGCTCCTGCACCTAGGGAGGATTAACCCCAGGCAGCAGTGCAGGTTAGGGGCTGACCTGCTGGAAAGCAGCTCTGGGGATAGGGATTGGGAGTTTTGGTGGGCAACAAATTCACCATGAGCTAGCAGTGTGCCCTTGTGGCCAAGAATGCCAATGGGATTGAGGCCTGCATTAGAGCAACCAAAAGGATCAAGGGACTCGAGCGTCTATCTTACAAGGAAAGACTAAGCGAGCTTGGCCTGTTTAGCCTGTTTAGGAGAAGACTGAGACCTTCTCAACATGTACAGGCATCTGAAAGGAAGATGTAGAGAGGATGGGGCCAAACTGTTTTTGGTGACGACCAGTGCCAGAACAAGGGGTAATGGGTACAAACTGAAACACAGGAAGTTTCATCTCTATGTGAGGAAGAACTTCTACTACCGTGAGGGTGACAAAGCTCTGGAACACGCTGCCCAGGCAGGTTGTGGATTCTCCTTCTCTGGAGATATTCAAAAACTGTGTGGATGCAACCCTGCGCCACGTGCTCTGTGGTGTCCCTGCTAGAGCAAGGGGTGTTGGACTAGGTGATCTGTAGTGGTCCTTTCTGACCTCAACCATTCCATGATTCTGGGATTCTGGGAAGGAGCCTTGCTCCTTGTGCTCTTGGCCCTGTGGCCAGTGCGGAGCTGAGCGTATGCGATGCCCTGTGCTCCCTTCTCAAGGGGACGCCTGGAGTGCCCGCTCTTAGGATGCTGACTAGGCCAGTGTTTGTGCTTGGGGAATGCAGGAAGCAGCTGCTTCAGGCACAGGCAGACATCAGTGAGCACGTGAGCCTCCCTCCAGCTCCATACGGGAGACGCCAGCATTGCGCTGGAGTAAGGAGGAAGTTGGGCAGCTCTGCAACACGGGCTGGTGAAGCAATGCCTTGCACAGGTGATCTCTGTTAGCCAGACCTGTAGCGTGGTGTCAGCTTATGGGTAACTGCTGACACGTGGCCGATGTCACTGTGAGCCGCTTGTGACCCTGCGTTGGTGGCAGAGGGCTGGCCGTGCCTCACAAGGGCCCGGGCTCAGTGCGCGAGTCTGCACAGCGCTGTCTGGTTGTCCTTCCTGCTGGGCACGGTCGTCTTCTTCTGAGGTACCGCAGGTACCACAGGGCGCTGACGATGGCTTGTGCTTGGAAGCAACGCTCAAAGCGCTGCTCGCTGCTGGGGGAAGTAGTTGCTTTCGTCCCCGACTTGGTGTTGGCTGAGGACTTGAAGCATGAGATCCGCCTTGCTCAGGGCTTCCATGGAGTCCTGCTCTTTGCGGATGTCTCAGGTGGGTGCAAGTGTTACGATGGGTAGGCATTGAGGAGAAGTCAGCGGCCCGTGCCACTGGGATTTAGTGGGCCTTTTGGAGCATCGTAGTGAATGGCTCAAAGGTGATCTCTTTGCTGCTGAGGTCTTCCCTTTGGGAGAAGTACCACTTGGATATTGCATGGCCATAGGCATGAGGTGAGGTGGCTGGTGGGACATGCTAGAGAGCCCCAGCCAAGGGCTGGCGCTTGCTTATAATGTCTAGGGGTGAGAAGGGGCAAGCCATGCGCTCATGAGTGCGGGTGGAATGAGGCGGCTGTGCCCGCTGCCAGGGGCCCCTGCCTGTTCTCCTGGCTTGTGTCTCTCTCTTGAGTGGGTGCAAGTGATGTGGGAAGTGCCGTGTCCTTGGTCCATGGAGACACTTGCTGATTTCTCTGTGCCGCTGTGTCCTTGTTTCAGGCTTCACTGCTCTGACAGAGAAGTTCAGTCAGAGCACCAGCCTCGACCGGGGTGCGGAGGAGGTGACGCAGACCCTCAACCTCTATATGGGTGACATCTTGGAAGGTAAGTGCTGCTCTGCAGGCGTGTGTGGGATTGGGCCATGAGGAGATGATGGTGCTGGGCAGCTGCTGCTGCCTCCTTGAGCGGGCTGGGCCTTTCTGTGGCCCTGAGGGCCAGTGAGGACAGCTGGGCAATGCTTCTCCTGCTTTCTTTTGTGTGCAGAGATGTTGGCTTTTGGAGGGGACATCCTGAAGTTTGCTGGTAAAAGAGACTCAGCGCGGTGTGCTGCAGCTGCAGAGGAGCGCTGGGGGAAAGGAGGCCGGAGGCGCGGGGTGGCAGGGCCCGCAGGGGTGGCTCTCTTGGCTTCGTGGTGCTCGGGGGAGCTCTACATGGGGACCCAGGCTGGAGCTGCAGTGGGACAGCAATGACGGCAGCGGCTGTCAGGGCACCCTGGGAGCCTGGGCGTCGGGGCAGCCCATGGGAGAGGAGGGGTGGGGAGAGCCCTTGTGTCTGTGCTGCATGGCACCGGCTAGGAGGGAGGCCCATGTTCATCCAGCCGCCCGGGGCACCCTCTTCCTCTGCCCATGTGGCTGCTGCTGCAGCTGGCCAGGACGCGGGGAGGGTGTCCCCGTGCACAGGGTGCTGCAGTTTGGGAGCAGGTCTTCACCCAAACACTGTTTCCTCCGCGTGCCTGCTGGCTTCTGCTGTCGCGGCAGCTGCGGGAGGACTGTGTCTGATGGGAGCCTTCCCTGTGCCCTTGCTTTCCCTAGGGGATGCTGTGCTAGTGCTGTGGCGAGTAAATGAAGCCCAGCTGAGCAACACCATCAGCTTGGTGCTGCACTGTAGCCAGCGGATCCAGCAGATGTACAGGGTGCGGAAGACGGATGTGGGCCTGAAGCTGCGCCTCAAGATAGGTATGGGGAGTGCTGGGCTGGCTGCAGTAGGCGCAGAGGCGTGCGTGGGGCTGTGCAGAGCCGCAGGGCACTTTGCAGCGTCGGGGAGAGGTGCTGATCCCTCCCTGCTCGGGCGGCTGCAGGTCTTTGCTGTGGGAGGCCCCTGTGTGTTCTCAGGCAGCCGTTTAGGAGCTGCCTGCATGCAAACCATGCAGAGAGTGAGCACAAGTGCCAGTGTGCTGAGCCCATGGTGGAGTTTCCAATGGAGCCTGGGAAGAGTCCAACTGTGGGGGGCTGGGGAGGTGCAAAGGCAGTGTGCCTCAGCTCTGCCTGTCTCTCCCCAACAGGGATCTCCGCAGGGCACATGTCCTATGTGACTGTAGGAGATGAAAAGGAGAGGCGCTTCCTGATCCTTGGCCAGGCTGTGGATGACGTTTGGCAGGCCCAACATGCTGCCAATGCGAGCGACGTTATCCTGTCAGCCCACTGCTGGGAGCTCTGTGACCAGAGCAGGATCAGGACAAGGAGACTTGATGGTTGTACAGTGAAGGTGGGTGGGATGGCCTCTAGAGCCATTTGGAGGCCCTAGACATGGGCCTGAGTTTGGAAGGTGTGAGAAGGCTGAGGAGGTGAAGGTGGATGGAGTTGCAGGTGTTGATGTAGATGGGGAGCTGTAGCTATTGCCCTTCTGTCTCAGGGATAACACGGGACTCTGCTTACTGGGTCTGAGGAGGGGGTCGGGGCACCTGGAAGGCTTTGGCCTTCGTCCACTGTGGGTCATGGAGATGTTCTTGACCCCTTCTTGTTCTCTGTGCCTTTAGGTTACAGGCATGGACCAGATGTCTGAGAGTGAATATGAAGACATCTTGCATCACGTGAAGCGAGGCCGGCTGAACTGCTCTGTGCCTCAACAAACAGGTAAGGGTCAACTCCGTGCTCTTCTGGGGCCACCCAGAAAGATAGGGATGGGCTTCTTCAGGGGCCAGCGAGGAATGCCCTGTGCCCTCTCTCGCTTGCGCTTAATGCTCATGCCTGTGAGCTTCATCCAGGGGCTGGCTGCTCCCTCCTCCTAGAAGGGGGCTGCTCTGGCTGAGCACCTGCAAGAGGAACAGAGATGCCAGTGGAGAAGAATTGTTTTCCCTGCGTTCCCGTGCCAGCCCCTGCTTCCCAGCACCCTCCTAGGCAGGCTCATGGCACCATGGCACCAGTGACCATGTGGCTCTTCCTCCCTTAGGCATCCTGAGGCCTGCTGTAACCCTGCCCCCTTATAACATTCTGGGGAAGCAGCTGCACAAGTACATCCCAGCAACTGTTGTGCGGAAGGTAAGCCTGAGCTGCTGGGAGATGCATTTTGGGAGGGGAGGAGGGCTTGTGCACTGCACAGAGGGAGTTCTCGAGAAAGCAGGCAAAGAAAAGGCTGGCTTAGGGAGACCCTGGTGCTACTGGGCACTGAGTGGCCCGTGCCAGAAGCCTGCCCGCCCAATGCTCCTGCTGAGAGAGGTAGGTGGTGGGAGGTGGATTTCCCTCTGCGTTTTCCAGTGCTACGGCTCTGGACATGCCTGTAGGGTAACAGGGAGCTTCCCCTGGAGTCCTAAGAGCATCACTGAGGGTGGCCTGTTGTTTCCATACCTGTAGCAAGGTGGTGTGTTCCTGGCAGTCATTTCTCTACTTAGTGATTCATTGCAGGATTGTGTTGCTTGTGCTGATGCTGGCTTTGCCCAGAGGGGAGGATTTATTCCTTGCTCTGATAGCACCTGCTCCTGCCCAGCTGTGTGCTCTCCTCTAGGCACTGCTGCAGGCAGCAGGGGCTCAGGCAGAGGTGGCTGCTGAAACTCTCCTGCTCTTGTCCTCCAGATCAATGACGGACAGACGCTGGACTGCTTATCTGAGCTGCGTCCAGTCAGCTGCCTCTTTGTCAAGCTGCACTTTGCAAGGGACGTCAGCTTACAGCACATGTGCAAGGGGATCCAGGACAGCAGCGTCATTATATCGCGTATCATCTGTCCTTACAAGGGCCAGATCAACAAAATCTGCCTGTTTGACAAAGTGAGTGTGGGGCAGCTGTGCACCCCACAAAAGTGTGGGCAGCAAAGCAAAGGGAAGTGGCTCTGTGTCTTGAGCAGTGGGCAAAAGCAAAGCAGCTCTGCCTTGGTGCTGGGATCAGCAGCCTCGCACTTGACGCTGCCCTGAAGCTCTACTGGGCTCCACGGAGCCTGGAATCGCTTGGAAAGAGCCGATTGCTGTCGCCCTTGTCTCAAGGTGCGCTGCCTCCATCCTTGGCAGGGCTGCACGCTGCTGTGTGTGTTTGGACTCCCTGGAGACAAGGTGCCCAGCGAGAGCATCCACGCCTTGGAAAGTGCTCTCCGAATCTCCAAGGCGTGCGTCTCGAGGTTCACGAAGATTGAGTGAGTGGGCAGGCGTGAAGGGAGGTGGACAGGTGTGAAGGGAGGTGGGCAGGCAGGGCTGTGCCCGGACCCTGCTGAATCCCTGTCCCTCTCTGTGTGTGCCAGGGCGGTGTCCGTTGGGGTCACGACCGGGACGGTGTTCTGTGGAGTCGTCGGCCACCGCGTGAGGCACGAGTACACAGGTAGGACTGGGTCACCCGAGGAGCGCCTGGGGGCTCTGTGCAGGCAGAGCCGCGCGCCAAAGGAAGCGGCGGAGCGGCAGGGAGCAGCCCGTGGCCCGTGTCTGCTGGGCCGGGCCTAGGGCTGGGCCTGTGGTCTAGCGGGGATGGCAGAGCAGAGCGGGGGCACTGTGGTGGGGGGAATGGGGCCTTGCTGCCCTTTGGGCTGTGCTCCCAGGGGTCGGGGGCTTGCCTGTGCTGCAGGCCAGGCAGCCGTTGGCCCTGGAGGCTGCAGTGGGTTGGTCTCCTAAGCATGTCGATGTGCGCTCTCTCTCTGTGGCAGTCATCGGCCAGAAGGTGAACTTGGCAGCCCGGCTGATGGAGTGCTATCCTGGGGTAGTGTCATGCGACACAGCGACCTACGCTGCCTCTCAGCTGCCCCATAGCTGCTTCAAGGAGCTGCCCGAGGTGAAGATGAAGGGGGTTGTTGATCCTGGCACCATCCATCAATACCTGGGCATCTCGGAAGAGCTGTGAGTGTCCTTGTTGAGCAGGCTGCTTGGGAGCACGTGGAGCCGCGGGTCAACTCTTGGTCAGCACAGAACAGCTGGGCAGAAAGAGAGCAAGCTGGGCCCTGCCTGGGCCTCCGTCCCTGGGTCTGAGAACATGGAAAGCCGGGGCATGGCTCTGCTTTTGGCCTGCCTAGCCATGGGACTCCTGCTCTTAGGAGACTAGGAGTGATGCCGTAGGGAGAGAGAAGGCTGCTGGGTGTCTGTAGGCACAGGGGGCCTTGCAGCCCCTCTCCAGGTAGCAGGGGCTTTCTGCTTGTTGTGCTTGCTGCATTTGAATGTTATCCTGGCTTGAACAGATAGTTTTTTTTCTTGCTCATCTTCACCTTCTCAGCATCTGCTGTAAGGCCCTGCTTCTCCAAGTTGTTCCTTGTGAGCAAAGTCCAGGGAAGCAGTTGGCAGGAACAATGGATGGAGTGTGGGCAGCACATGAGGTCACTGCAAAGAAGAGTGGGCACCCAAGAGCACACCCACAGCTCCATGCGTGACACTACACCCTCCAGCTTCTGCCTACTGAATTGACTTTATTTTTTCTCTTTCTCCTGCTAGCATATTTGGCATGGAGCTCAAAAAGGAGAGGCCCAAGAATTCCCCCTTGCTCGGTAGGTGGAGAACACCTGGGTCTCCTGAACGCCCATCTCCTGCCCTTGAGACCAGCTAGTCCCACGGAGGGAAATGGGGAGGCAGGGAGGGAGGGCAGGTGCCATGATGGCAAGAGGGAAGGGTGCCAATGGTTCTTTGCTTTTGAGCTTGCTGCAACTGCCTGCTCTCTTGCTTGCCTTTGCAGGCCGGGAGAAGGAGATTGCCCTCTTTCAAAGCTATGTGCAAGGCTACGTGGCTAGGAAGGAAAGCCACATCCTGGCACTTGAGGGCATGAAAGGCTCTGGAAAGAGCCATTTACTCGCCGAGCTTGCCAATTTAGGCCGGGCTGCTGGGCACAGGTGAGTGCAGTTGAGCAGTGTGGGTGCATTGCCTCCCCTGCCCTCCTACTGATACTCACAGGATCTTCAAGGTCCCCTGCCAGTGTGCCTGGCCCTTGGGCTGTAGCAGCCCTCGTAAGGCAACGTCTCCATGCACCTGGGAGCAGAGCAGCCGCGTGCTCCCCTCCTAGCTCTTGAGGGAGCTAGAAGGGTCTTCTGCAGCCCCTGCTGTTGAGCTTTGGGCCAGGCACAAAGCAAAGTAGAGCCTGAGCCCATGGCATTTCCTGCAGCTGCAGACTGAAGGGAATAAGCCCAAGTGGCCTGCCTGACAAATGCTGCTGGCATTGAGGGGCTGGCCTGGGGCTGTTATGTCCAGAGTACCCTTGCTCTCAGCCCCAGATTGTGCCTCTCCCTAAGAGCGGTGCTTTGGAGGTCTGGGGCTCTTTGGGGCCCTCTCTGAAGCTTGGTGCCTTTTGCTTTTGCATGGCAGGGTAGTGGCTGTGGAGCTGACGGAGCTCAGCCTGAAGCAGGACTACTCTGTTGTGCGAGTGATGATAGCCATGGCAATGGGTCTGCAGGCCTGCAAATCCTGCAGCGCCAGGCAACTCGTGCTGCAGGAGAAACTCCAAGGAGTCCTGGAAGAGAGCAGCTACGGCCTCCTCAATGCCCGTTTCCTGGTGAAGGTGAGAGCGAGAGCCCTCTCTGGCCGGGGCCAAGGTCTGCTTGTGAGACGTCCTGTGGCAGTGGTCATTTGGCTGCTCTCCTGGGCAGTGGCCTTAGCTTCTGGTGGAAAGAGCTGGGGATAGCACAGACTTGTGTGTGGTCCCAGCGTGCAGCTCCCTGTTTGGAGTGAGTTCAAGCACCAGGCTGCTGCCGACAGTTCAGCGGCCTGGCAAGGCCATTGCAGAGAGGCTTTGAGAAGGGGCTGATGAGCTGGTGCTGAGCTCGCCACTGCCTGAGCACTCTGCCCCCTCCCAGAATACCCACTGTGAGGAAACAAGCTCTTCTCCTCTTGCCACCCTCTGCCTTCCTCCCTCACCTCCAACACACTGGCTAGAAGCCCTCTGCCAGAGAGCCTCAGCAGGAGCTCTTCTCTAGGCTCAAGCTGGCGTCCCCACTGTCTCCTCCCCATTGTGTGGAGGAAAGCTAAGATGCTGAGGGCAGCGGAGTTTTGCTTGGTTGGGCTTGTGTGCTGGGTTGTCTTGCTGAAATGCCCTGAAAGGCTGTTTCTCTGTGCCTGTGCTTTTTGGGCAGTTTCCTGTCTCAGAGAAGATTTCACGGATGAGTGGAGCTCAAAGGGCACTGGAAGAGGAGCTGGCTTTTAAGAAAGTGCTGCAGAAGGTGAGCAATTCTCTCCCTCACAGACCAGAGAAGGAAAGCAAGCCAACAGTTTGAGGGTTCTGCAGCAGAGTGCTGGGAGGTGGCAGGAGGATGATGTACTGGAGTCATTGCTCATCAGAGGCTAAACGTTCCGTGCCAACCCCCGGGTAACTTTCCTCCTGTCAAGACAGAGGACTCGTAGTCAGGAGGAGGAATGGAGTCTTTCTGCACCCCTTTGTCCGAGAGACCTTCAAGTCTCAGAGAAAGAAAGAGTTGGGGAGATACTGAACTGCTAAGTAGCTAGGGAGAGGAAAGAGGCTGCAGAGCGTTCTCTGTCTGGAGAGGGGCTGGCCAAAGTCCCTCCCAGTGAAGATGCATGAGAATTGCTCAGAATCCAGCTTGAATAACCTGTTTGTTTCAGACTTTTGAAGACAACATCCTCTTTCTCATTGACAACGCGCACCACATCGACTCTTCCTCCTGGGCTGTTATGTCACACGTGCTCAGAGACGTCCCAAGTTTTATGGTCATGGGCTTTGCTCCTGATCCCTGCAGAGGACAGAGGCTCTGCAAAGCTGCAGCAGACATCATGAAGTTGCAGCAAACAACCTGTATTCATCTGGAGGAGCTGAACCCTGCAGCAGTCGTGCAGAAAGCCTGCCAGTACCTCGGAGTGGTCAGTGTGCCCCATGACCTAGAGACGTAAGTGGCAGGCAGGGCCGCTGAGCTCTGTTTTTTCTGTGGCTTTCAGCAAGCGCTGTGTCTTCAGGACAGCTCATGTGCCAAAGACAGGGGAAGTCGCGGCTGGTGAAGAGGCTGCTCTGAGGAGGGTCCTGCCTTCCTTTGCCTGTGTCACTCCCAGCTGCATCTGCTCCTTTCCAGGTTCCTGATGCAGAGAAGCAGTGGGATGCCCTACTACTGTGAGGAACTGCTGCGCTACCTCCACGAGCACAACATGCTCTTGCTCCGTCCCCTACGGAAGGATGATGGAACGGAGGCCAAGTGGGAGACCCTCTTCAGTAAGCACCTTTGTGTCTGACTTGCCTAGTTGGTGTGGTCCATCTTCCACCGCCCCTTCTTGTCGTGTTCCCCTGTGAGTTTGGCACGGCCAGATGGGGCAGGAGTCCAGAGCCTGGTCTCCATCAGGTGTGGGTTCCTGTGTGCCTTGCTGCTGCAATAGGCCAAGCACATGCTGGGGACTGGGGTGGCTTTGCGAGGGTCAACAGCAATGCCAATGTGGCAGAAAATGTCAAATGGCGAGAAGAGGTGCTCCCTGGCACTAAGCTAAGCCCTGCTGTGGTCAGGAACAAGCATGAGCTGAGGTGGTTCATACCTGGAGCAGTGCTGCGAGTCCCGTGGCTGCAGTTTCCCTTGTCTGCAGCCCTGCAGCCAAACATGGCAGGATTCATCCTGCTGCTGCCAGGCCTCGGCTGCTCTAAGCCCTGCTGGGGGTAAATGCGAAAGAGAGGAGGATGGAGGGAGGGAAGATCCGTAATCCTTGCAAGCTCAAGCTGCGGGACGAAGGGTCTCGCTCGTGATAACCGCTTTATCCTGCTCTCTTGCTCCGCTCAGCTTCTGTGATGGAGGCTCCTCGTGTCGGCCTATCCAGAAGGTCCAGCATGCGCCAGGACTGCAGGGTGTGCACCATCAAAGCTGATGTGAACCTGCAGCACACCGTGCTTCCACCCACCCTGAAAGGTGAGGGGCTGAGCCCTGCTGTACCTGCAGCATTCGCTCGGGGGTTTCTCCTTTCCCCGGTCCCTGCTCCCTGTGATTGCAGGGGAGCTGCGCCGTGTTCAAGATGTGTGCCTTGCATTGCCCTTGCCCGGTGGGTTTGGTCCCAAGGAAGCAAGGCTAAATGCCAGTGCTTCCTGCATTGAAGAGAATGCAGCCTCGCTGGGCTCAGCCTTGGGAGAGGGCAGGAGACAGATGTGTGTCCTGTTTTTGTCAGGGATTGCGCTGACTGAGCTGGACAGCATGAATTTCTCAGAACGGATGGTTCTGAAGTGTGCAGCTGTCATTGGGCCGATGTTCACCACGGAGCTGCTGTTCCACATCCTTCCCAAGTGGACCAGGGCCAAGATGAATCAGATCCTGGCCATGTTGGTGAAAAGCAACATCTTGAGGTGGCAGAATGCCAAAACGGTGGCAGAAGACAGCAGTGTTTCCCTCAAGTGGTCTGCCACAACTCAGGAGGAACAGAAAGGTAAGTGGTGATAAGAGGAGCCAGGAGCACCATGGGCTTCTGCTGCTCCTGGCACTGCTCCTGCTGGGGCTCCGCAGGGCACGGCACACTGCCCCTCTGGCCGTGTGTAATGGCCAGGGCAGCCTCACTGTTGGGGTTGGGTTGGGATGGGGAGCATAGCAGGGAGGGACTGCTCTTCAGAGATTGCAAAGCAGGAGCTGTCTGAGGCTTCCTTGTGCTGATGGTTGCAGTGCAGCTGACTGCTGTCTGTTGGGACGCAGAGCAGAGCAGCAGCCTGTTGCATGGGCCATGCTAGTCTCAGCGAGGCAAGGGGACCCTTTTGCTCGAGTGCGGCGGACACTGAGTGCAGGAGCGCTGCTTTCCTGCCAAGGATCCCCGCCGAGGGCTCCCCGTCCTTCATGCGCTGGCTGTGACGGCCCTGAGCCGTGGCCCCAGCTCTGGCTGTTGCAGCACCCCGTTGCCTTTCAGAGGAGCAGCAGAGCGAGGAGCTGCAGGCCGACGTCCTGGCCTTCCGCGCGCCGCTGCTGCGGGAGGCCGCCTACGAGCTGTGGCCCAAGGCGCAGAGGGCGGCCATGCACCGCAAGTGCGCAGCCTTCCTGGAGGAGCAGGCGCACAAGTGCCAGTGCTGCGGCGGAGGGGACTTTGTGGCCTTCCACCGCTTGGCCGTCAGCAGCACCCAGGAGGGAGAGAGCTGGGACAACGATGCTGGCAAAGGCTGTCCTGCCAGCTGGACAAACGTGGAGACCGTGGGGGATGAGCTCCCTGCCACTACGGGTATGCTGCCTGCCGTGCTCTGCAGCCTGGGCCTTCCCACGGTGCTTGCACTATTCCTGGGGGTGCTCCTCTGTCTCCAGCCGTGTCTGCAGAAGCAGTTCCCCGAAAACCCACGGGTGCTTTCAGTGCAGTGCAGTTGCTTTCCCAAGACTAGCTGAGTCCTCCCCTGAGCACAGCTGCACAGCTCAAGGCATGCTGTGCACAGAGCAGAGAGCATCTGTCCCCTTGGGCACCCTCGTGCCTTTCCCTCGAATCACCAGAGAGCAGCCCCTCTCCCGGCAGTGACAAGAGCCTTGGGGTGCATGCTGCAGCCCAGCAGGTCAAGGTGCATTTCCTGGTGGGCGTGCTACCCTTGCCCAAAACATAACACACCTGCAAAGAAGGGAGATCTTGGGGAAAAGTGGCCAGGAAAAGAGGTGCCGTCCATGCCGTGGCTCTCCTTTCTTGCTGACAGATTATGCAAGATGCAACTTGTGCCCCTTGAGAACTGAGGGAATATTTAACTCATGCTTTGTTTGCAGATCCTGCAGGATCCCAGCAGAATAAAATGAGCTTCTGGGATGAGACCTTACGGTGAGGAGAGCAGCATTTGATTATTAGTGGAAGTCAGTGGCCTCAGGGTCTCCAGCGGGGCATTGGAGTTCCCAGCTTTGCCTACTGGCTGTGACCGCAGCCGAGGAAAAGGCCGGCCTGCTGGGTGGGAGCTGGGATGTGATGGCTTGAGGAAGCCGGGGGGATCACAGTGAGGACCGTCCCATTGTGGTGCAGCAGCCCTGGCATCCTAGGGTTTTCTGGCTGTAAGAGAGCCCTGCTGCAAGCTGGGCATTGCAGTGCTAGAATGCGAGTGTCAGGTGCGCTAGGACGTGCTCTTCCTCGAGGCAGGCAGAGCAGGGCAGGTGATGCTAGCGTGTCTCCTCTTTCTCTGTGACCTTGTCTCCAAACAGAACCACGGAACAGTTTGTGGCCAGGACAGAGCCGACGGTGCCCAACAAGACCAAAGAGATGCCTGGTGCCACCTGCTCCTGTGAATGCAAGGCCACTGTGGACTTGGTGCTCGTGCCCTTGGCTCACCACCACCTGGAAATGGGCAACGATGCCAGGGCAATTTATTACCTGCTGGAGAGTGCTGCTGCCTACTTGCACGTCTCCAACAACTACCTGGTGAGCCGGCCTGCTTGCCAGAGCCCCATGCACATGGAGTCCTCCCAGTTGCCTTGCCCTGGGAAAGCCCATTTGCCCCTTGAGAAAGGACAGGCCTCTGTGGCACCTGGGCATGAATGACTGTGCTCAGACCCAGGCTCTTCCTCCTGCTTGCCTCTCCTGTGGGAAGAGGAGCACGACCTTGGCACGAGGTGCACCTGCAAGGAGTGCTGTGCTGTGTGTGAGGGTGGGCATTGCTGGGGCAGAGGTGACCCGTCCTCAGAGAGATGCGGGAGGCAAGCAGGTGGCAGTGGTGGGGCTTCATGCAGGATCTGCACCGACGCTCACCTGCTCTCCGTGTGCTTGTCCAAAGGCCTTCACCAGCCTGAAGAAAGCCGAGGCCCTGAGGAGCTCCTTGAGTAAGGAAGGCAAGGGGCTGGCCAGCTTTGAAGAAGCCGCCTTCCTCAGCCTGAAAGGGGAGGTAAAGTGACAGGGAGGACCTGAGGGCTCTGCTGGCGGGAGGACTTGCACAGCCTCCTGGGGGCCCTGGGGCGGTTGTGGTGACATTCCTGGCATTTGGAGGCACAGGCGGCTGCTCTGCACAGTGTCTTCTGTGAGCCCTTCGCCCTCCAGCCAAAGGCAGTCAAGGCCCTTGGCCCTGAATCAGCCACAGCCTTGAAAGTTGGTGTGTCCTCAGTGGGAGCCCCTTGGGACTGTCCTTACAGCCCTTCTCCCATGCAGGTCTGCTACAATATGGGGTGCATGGACTTGGCAGAGAAGACCATCAGAAAGGCACTGAGCCTGCTGAAGAGGAAATTCCCAGTCACCTCGGCGGGTGTCTTCTTCAAGTCTCTGCTGGAGAAGTCGCCCCATGGCTCTTATAGGAAGAGCAGAGACTCCTCCACCCCTCAAGAAGCAGGGTAAGACCCTGACGGGAAAGGGAAGGCAAGAACGAGCCATTTCCGTGCTGGCCTGAGGCCCTTGACCCACAACTGCCTCAGCTTCACTGCAGAGCGTAGCTCTTAGCATGGGGAAAGGTGCAGAAGGCCCTGGAGGCTGATGGATGATGGGGTGGCCTGTGCTGGGTGTTCGGGATGGTGTGGGTGAGAGCAGGGAGCTGTTAGCCGGGGTAGAGGCTGCAAAGGCAGTAGCCAGTAACCAGGCTGCCATGCAGCAGCCCTTTTGCTCCCTGCGCCGTGGTGCCAGCACGTCCTTGTGAGCAGTCATCTTTCCCCGGTGCTGCTTATTGCCCCCCCTCCCACAAGCCCTGCCTGCCTGAGCAGCCTCCTGTGCTCCCCGGCTGCCCCTGGCCCCCTCACTCAGCCCCCTGTAGCTCGTAGCTGGGCCCAGCAGCTTCTCTTGTGCGGCAGGAGGGAGAGGCTCCCCTGGCTGTTCCGGCAGAGCCGCTGCCTTGCCCTCCTGCGGCAGCTCTTCAGCCAGCGGAACACGTCCAGCGGGCAGAGGCTCTCGCGCCTGGCAGCGCGCATGAAGCTCCGCACGGACGTGGAGTCTGCGCACGCGAGTCACGTGAGTGCTGTCTCTCTGCAGCAATAGCAGACGTGTTTCTGACAGAGCTCCTTTGCCCTGCTGGCAAGAAGAGGCCAAATGCCACGGGGATGGCCACATGGTTGAGGTTTTTTTTTTGCAAGCCTCTAGGAGGCATGGGTGTTGTTGGTTTGGGTTGCTCCTCCCATGGGACTGGTTTCCTGATTGTGACCAGTTTCTGTACTGTGGGATTTCCTTGTGACCATTTATATAAACCTAGTGTTTAGAAGCACCCTGTGGCCCTTGTCGTGACATGGCCATAATCAGAAGAGCATAAGAAGAGTTGGTCATCTGAGACCAACTCTTGGGTGAGAGGCTTGTGAGTAAAAGAGAAGAGGGAAAGCGCCCATTGGGTTCATGGCCTGTGTCCCCTAGGCCAGAGAATCCCCTTGGGGAGATTTAGTGTTTTGCACACTCACCTCTTTGGACCATTTCAGATCCTGCGGTCCTACATGGAGCACGCGCAGCACTGCCAGGAGCTGGGCAGCCTGGATGAGTGGCTGCAGTATGGGTGGGCGGCCGTGCGGCTCAGCGCTGACGTGGAGCCTTTTGAAGGAGGGGTGCTCAGTGCTGCGGAAAGGGCCCAGGCCCTGTCCCATCTGAACCTCAGCCTGGGAAATCTGCCCCTCTCTGTCACCGTCGGTAGGTAGTGCCCGCACTCCCTGTGAGAAGAGCTCTCTGCAGAGAGAGCCTGTGCGAGTCTGCTTCTGTCTCGCCAGGCTATCGCGCCATGAGCCTGAGCATGGAGCTGGAGAAGCCCGACCTGGACTCCAAGGTCCTCAACCCGCTCTTCACCGCGCTCTTTCTGCAGATGAGGTAATCCTGCTGCTGCACACCCTGCCCTTGCGCGCTGTCAGGGTGTCACTGCAAAGGCCAATGGAGTTGGCAGAAAGAGCAAAGGAGGGAAAGGGCGGGAAGATGGGAGGGGAATGGGAAGCATTTGGAGGTGCTGGCTTGGATGCCACACCAAGGAGGTGCTCCATGGAGGCTCGTTGTGTTCCTCCGCAGGTACCCAGAGTGTGCAGAAGTGCTCTCCAGGCTAGAGAAGCAGGTGGCTGGAGAGCACAGGATCGCTGGGCAGGCCTGCTTCTTCTCCTGCTGCCTCGACCTCCTGCTTTATGCTGGTAGGTGCTCAGTGAGGAGGTCTGCAGAGAGGCAGGAGGCTTGCAGAAATGGCTTTTCTCCTGATACAACACTGGGCTCCAAGCAATCCTTTGGCTCCTTCAGCAGTGTGCTTGCCCATTTGGCTCTGTGGGTGTCTCTCTTTCCTTCCCTCTCCCGCTTCCTCTCTCTTTTTCTGCATTGTCTACAGATGATCCCAGAGTAAGCTCAAAATGCTTGCAATTCCCATCTTTGCTTGGTGTGTTTCGGGAGGTTCTCCCTTCTGAAAATTCTTCTCAGGCTCCCTCTGCTCTGGCTCCTGGGGAAGCGGGCACAGTTGTGCTCGTGTGTGCCTGACCAGGAGGTCCCTTGGAGCCCATGCGCTGCAGTCACTCTCATTTGCTGATCAATGGCAGCAGCTCTCGGTTGGTGCTAGCAAGCTGCTCCTTAAAAGGACACTGATGTGAAGATTGAATAGCCCTGAGGAGCTGGGGGAGAGCTCCAGGCCTTGCATCGCTCCTCTTAGTTTTTGCTTGCCCTCTGAGTGCTTCCCAATCCTAAAATGGGCCAGCTGTGCTTGAGCTTTCTCCTACTATGAGGGCCTGAGGAAAAGCAAGGCAGCGGAGGGCAGTGCTGCTTCTCTGAGATATGTTTGTATTACACAGGCTGGGAGTACAAGTCATTTGAGGAGTGCTGGAGATTCATAGAGAAGAATAAAGACAACTGCACCCTCAAGTCTCAGAATAGCATCCTGCTGCGGCTGTATTCGTCCCTGGCTCTTTGGTACGTTACACACTTGCTCTGAGTAGAGTGGCAAGAGGCCCCCAGCAGTGAGTGATTCTCATGGGGGAGGTGGGAGCTGTGGGTTTTTCATGTCACTCGTCCTGTGTCCAACAAGGCGGCTGTCCCTGGAGATGAAAAGGACTAGTGGGGAGAGGCTTTGCACTGGGAGCAAGATGGCCGGGAGAGAGCCCAGAAGAGAGCCCAATTCCTGCTCGTCTCTACACAATGTGTGCCTGTTTCTCTGTAGGTTTGCGAGGCTTGGGCAGTGGGACAGCTTCCAGCAGCCCTTTGAAAAGGCCAAATGGCTGCTGAAGAGAGCCGACAGCTCCTTTTTGGCTACCCAAGCCCGCACGCGGATGCTGGAGTGCTACACCCTGGTGCTGAAGAATGATCTGGAGCACAGCTCGTCGAGGGCCCGTGAGAGCAGCCGAGGGGCTCTAAGGGTGAGGGACCAGGAGGAAGGGCATGTGCTGTGAGGGGGTGCAGGGAAAGCTGCCGTGGCCTAACAAGGCCGGGTGGAAGCAGCTGTGATGGGATGGAGCCAGGGCACAGGCAGAACAGAGTGGCTTAAGAGAAGACCATGGCAAAAGCCTCCTGCTGTAATGCCTGCTCTAAAGGAGGGCTTGTGGCTCCGCAGAGCTTTGTGCACTTTGCCTGCCTTGCCAGCTGTGCACTCCTGGTTGCTTTGTGGCTGCTTTTCTCCTTGGGGAACAGGTGCTGCAGTGGAGCTCCATGCCTTATCCTGACGTTCCTCTCCCTTGTTCTCTCGGTAGCTTGCAGAAGAGGTTCTCTGTCGCTGCTCTGCATGCCCCGTCTTCTACCCCAGAGTCCAACACCTGAGAGCCTACCTTTTCCATGTGCTGGGGAACAAAGCAGAGAGCCTTGCATGCCTCAACCAGGCCCTCCAAGCCTCTAAGGTGCATGGCAACCTTCTGGAGAAGACATGGCTGGAGATGAGCACCGTAAGTTGATGTTCCTTGTCTCTGAGTTGCTTCCTGGGCAGAGGAGCAGCATGCCCTAGGAGAAGGTGGCACCAAGAGCACTGCAGCAGGTGGATGTAGGGCCGGCACCCAAGAGAGCCTCAAGAGCAGGCTCTGACAGCCCTTGGGGAGCCCCTCAGCAGGAGGGCAGTGGCAGCTGCGCTGTGTCTCACGCAGGCAGGGCTGGAAGGGCACCTGAGGAAGCAGCAGGCACTGCAGCTGCTCCTCTGCGGCATCTCTGCTGCGCTGAGGAGAGGTGAAGCTGAATCTTTGCCTCTCCCTTAAGGCAGCTGTGGGAGCCCAGCAGTCGTCACTTGCTTTCCCTCTCCTTGCCCTCCCTCATGGGCTTTTGCAGTATGGCAAGAGGGTTGGGGGAAGGAACAAGCTCCCACGAGAGGCTGTGCTTCGTTTTCCAGACAGCAGTTACAGCTCCGGGGCTCTCCTGTTCTTCTCAGCTATCACTTTTTTTTTTTATTTTTCCTTAGGAGTTGTGGTTCAGTGAACGGGGCCCTGTGGAAGATCTGTGGCTGAAGACAGCACCCCATTTTCCACATCTGTTTGAAGCAGAGCCAGAAGAGTGCAGCTGCAGGTACCTGCTGAAGCTGCCCACACTGCAGCATGAGGATGCGTTCTGAGGAATTAAATAATTAAACCATGCCGTTCTCTCTGTGGTCTGTGGATCCAGGCAGAACACTGAAAGAGGACGCTGAAGGCGTGCAAGGAGTGTCTGGGGCCTGGGTGGTTTATGGAGAAAGCTAGACTGTGGGGAAGCTGTCACTGAATCTTGGAGTCTTTAAGAGATCCAAGAACGGCTGTAAAGCAGTTCAAAGTATTGTCTCCCCCGTCACTGCCTCTGTCCATTGGGAAAAAGGCACCACAAAGCAGGTGGGCTCTGAGGGCTGCCTGTCTGTGTGGTGTGGATGCTCACACATCAAAGACATCCATACATCATTGCACAGAAGGCCCCCATGGAAGGCTCCAAATAGCCTGCAGCCGTGCGGTTTTGTACTCTAAGCACGAGGCTACTGTCTGGGACAGTTGACTTCAAGGTGGCACCCTGGAGAGCTGGCTTTTTCAGACTTTCTTTTGGGCAAGAAATCTGTAATAAACTGCTCCCAGGTAGAGGAAGGCTGCTCCAAGAAGAAACAGGGAAGCCTTCCAAGTGTGGGCGCAATCCTATGTGTTGTACTCCATGTAAACTAGCTGTGAAGTGGAGAAGCCGCTAGCTTTCTATGCTAAAGAAGGATGCTAAAGAAGGATGGCCAAGAAGCAGGAAAAAGGGCACAGTCCTGCAGCGTATGATGTGCATGGACTCCGGTATAATGAACCAAAGATGTTTTATCAAGCATCAGATACAACTTATATACCATACTAAACCAAATATAATTCCTTATTTGCAAAAAGCATGCGAAGTGCAGTTACTAAATAAGCCAATAGTATAAAGAATCCATCAAAATTATCTAATAAGCTTCTTAATCACATGCCATGTGTGCGGTTGCAGTTTTCCTCTTTTTTTTGCTTTGTTCCTTATCTGTTGATAAGATGTTCTGTACTGTCGTCCCTGAGGTGAATTAACAAGACACCTGGACTGCCACCCTTGAGGTTGGTTATCTGCTAACAAGGCATCCTGTACTGCTGTTCTTGAGGTGGGCCTCCACACATGGGGAGATCTCTGGCCCCGGGGAGATCTCCTTCCCCATCTGCCCTCGGCTTTCGCATCGTTACCTCAAGGCTGGGAATTGCGCTCCCTTGGAAAGCCAACCTTTCAGCACAGTGCTCAGCAGAGCTGCAGCAGCTGCAGGTCCCTGCTGCTTGGGGCATGTATGTGCCTGCCCTCCCCTCTGCAGCCCCACCAAGCCAGGCCATGGGCAGGAGGGCAGGACCAGACCAAGGCTGGGCTCAGCCACAGGCCACGGTGCCTGCAAGGTGCCCGGCAGCTGAAGAGAAGGAGACCAGTTTTAGATCAGGGCTCCCAGGCCACCAACCCACAAGGGCTCTGCTGAGGACATGCACACCTCCCAGCTGGCCACAGTTGCCCTTTGGGCTCATTGGGCTACCAGGGAACATGTCTCCACCATGGAACACAAACCTTTCTGGAGGAATCACATGGGAAGGGCCATACTGGAACAGGGACGAAGGAGCAAAAAGATGAAGAATGCTTGTGGAGGCCGAAGCAGCACGCCAAGTGGAGCTCAGTCTCGGAGGCAGGCACCCACCAACACCATCATGGGACTGCGTGAGGAGACCCCATGGCCACCCGGCAAGCCCAAGGCCACGCATTACTCTCTGCCGCCGTGCTCATCAGTGTGGGGTGAGTCCAGCACACAAACACCCTTCCTCGCTGCATCCCCCTGTCCCCTGCCGCTGCCCTCTTCCCTCCCCACCTCGATGCTGGAACATCCCAGAGGGGCAGTTATCGCCATGGGAACACGGATGCTTCCCAGGGCTCCGTCCCGCTCTGCCCCGGGGCTGCCCAGGCAGCAGCAAGGCCACATGTGGAGCAGGGCCACACAGCACCAGGGGCCACCAGCGGTGCCCAGGAGATGCAGGGAGCTGCGGGGCTACAGGGCAGCTGCACGATGGCTCACAAGGTAGGACCCAAATCCACCGTGGGTCTCATGGCCCTCAGACCACTGACATTTCCCTTTTCTCTCCTCCACTTTACCTCGTTCCCTTCCTGCAAAAGGGGCTGTCCATGTCAGGGAGGGAGGGAGGCTGATGCAGCCGAGCATGATCTCGGCCATGCCACACTGCTTGAGAGTGTTTTTGTTGTTGTTACTATGGATGTTGTTTAGTTGATGATTTTTTTGATGTTTCTAAAATATCTATTAGTTACATATTTATTAAAGATATAATCTTGCAGTGTTGTGTGTTGATTCCAAGTGAGCTCTAGCACAAAAGCCTTTGCCACTGCAGGTATGTCCACAAAGACCCATTGTCACCATTTGGAACAATGGTAGAAATGTGTTAGCAGAACACCTGGTGGTTGAAAGTGCTCTTACAAGGGAAACTATGGCCTGGATGAATTAACTGAAAACTCATCAAAACTGAAAAAGGAAGCTGAATAGAGCAGCCTGAGCAAAACAAAACCATACATGGAAATAAGCAGCAAAAAGTTCATGAAAAGGACATCCGGAACCGTAATAAAGAGAATGCTTCCTAAATCTACCCTGGTGTTAATAGTTTTATTCCTGATTAGGGTGACAAGCTGTTTCTTGTGCCTAACAGATAGATGACTGCAATAAACAGTTCTTTTTCTCTAATTTCAAACAACTTACATGACTGCTGTCAGGGGGACCATTCTCTTAGGTACCAACCAACAGCACCATCTTCTAAGGCACCAGGATTCAAAGGGAAGGCTAAGCACCGGATGGGGAGGTGGACTGCTCCAGGCTCTTGTCATTGCAGTTGCAGTTGGCAAAACTTGTGCTTGTCTTCATATAACTGAACACTTCTGAGAACCAGATCTTTTCTCTTAATACTTCTGGACTGCAGGAGACCAGAATGGTCCTTTTGTTCAAATTCCCCCACAGCTCCAGTTCTAAGGAGCTCTCCTCCCATCATCCATTTCAGGGGAGCTTCCTGGCAAGTGCCTCGTCCCCCAGCTGAGCAGTTCTACATGCGGCATAAAGGGGATCACAGTGCCGGCAGAAGGAGTGGGCAAGAGCAATCCTCCTGCGAGGTGAGAGCCTGGGAGGAGGCAATGGAGCAAATCCTGTGTTCTGGTACTTGTGGGAGGCAGATGCGTCTCTCGGAGTGGTTGCTCCGTCCCACCACACGCTGGGCTTTCTTGCTGCACAACCAGCAGGTAGCAGTGTCAGGATCATCTCTCTCTCTTCTTCTTCATTCCAGGGGCGCATGCAAGCTCTTGCCAAGACCTCCACCCCTGAGAGCAGTCAGTTCACATGGAAGACTGAACCCAAAGAAGAGTGGGCAAGAAGAGGCTGGTGATGACAACATCAGCAAAGGTAATGTAAGACCTGGTAGGAACTTGTTCAGAGGTTTGCTCCCCTTGCTAGGAAATTCTAGTCAAGGCACTAAAGTCATGCATGGACTAGCACAGGCGTTCAGCTCTCTCTTATCCCCACTTTCAGGAAGCTCTCTTGGGTAGAGCCTGCTTCCCCAGCAGAGCCACTGTTCAGGGAGTCTGAGTGGGGTCACAGCACCAGCTGAAAGAGAAGGGAAGAGCAAGGCTCCCGTGAGGTGAGAACCTGGGAGAGGGCCCTTGACCTAATACTGTGCGCTGGTACTTGTGGCACGGGGATGTGTTTCCTGCACACATTGTCCTTCTGAATTAAGAAGGGTGGTTACCCCCTCCCACCATGCCCTGTGCTTTCTTGCTGCAGGATGAGCACGTACCTGGAAACAGTGAGTCTCTCCTCTTAGGCTGCTTTTTCTCTTCTGGCTTCCAGGTCCAAATACAAGCTCTTCCCAAGACCTCCAGCAGCAGTAGCAGCAGTGGCCCGTGCTCCTGTTATTCCCAGCACCCAAAGGAAGGTGGAAGTAGCGGCTGGTAAGGACAGTTCCAGCAAAGGGAATGTAACACCTGACAAGATTTTTTAGTCCTCTTTGCAGAGTATTCAAGCCAGGACAGAAATGGTAGAGTATGGCTGATGTTCTCTCTCCTATGCCCTTTCAGGGAATCTTTCTGGGAAGACCCTCTTTTCCCATCAGAGCCATTCTTCCAGAGACGTAGTGGGCTCATGGTGACAGCAGAAGGGAGAGAGAAGAGCAAGTGTCCCAGGAGGTGAGAGCCTTGGAGAAGGCAAGAGGGCTGCTGCTGTGCTCTGATCCTTGTGGATGGGAGATGTGTGACTGGGGTGTAAAGCCCTTCTTGACTCGGAAATGCTGTTACGTGCTGCCACCATGCCCTCTGCTTTCTTGCTGCATGGCAAACATCTAGCAGCATCTAATGAAACTGTCATGAAGTTTCCCTGGGACACAAAGTCTCCCTACGCTCTGGAAGGCTATTGCCTTCCTGTCACCATGACCTGGCTTTTCCTGGTGCCAGGCAGGCAAGTGCAGAGCAGCAGGCGAGTGCTGCAGATCCTCTTTCCCAGAGACTGTCCTATCTGATGCATCGTTATATGCTTCCTCTTTCCAGGTGCGAGCTTGAGAGGTTACCAGAAAGAGCAGGCTGTAAATACACCGTCGCCTATGCTTCACCTGCCCAAGGTAGTAAGCTGCCAGATGAAGGAAGCACTGCCATTAAGGTCCCGAGGGGACAGGAGCTGAGGGCCTTGGCAGAGGGGGAAGCATTGTATGACTGTCTTCAGCTACCCAATGGGCCCTTTCTCCTGATCCATCCTTTCAGGGAGTCCAGCAAAGTGCGTCATTACCCTGAGGAGACTTCGTGCTCAAAAGTGGGCACAAGTTCATGTGCTGCCCACCATCCAGGAGGAAGCAAGGGAGGCAGCCAAAACACTAGTGTTTTTTCCCAGGTGAGAGTCTTGGAAAAATGGTTATGAGGAGCCCTGTGTTTCCGTACAGTGTTTCATGCTCAGGATAACAGTGGTGCGGAAGCACCTCCTGTTGCAGAAGCAGGTGTGCTGTCCGGGAGCGCAAGGAGAAGAAACTCATCCCACACGCTCATGTCCTCCTCTCCTCATATGTTTTCAGATTGCCACGCTGTCCCAGCAATTCCTGAGGGCAGACAAGCCCTGCAACCCAAGACCAGGCAGCAGCGCCTCGTTGTGAAGGACGTCCAACCACAGGACAGGTAGATCGGTTGAATGGATGGGTAGGATGTTTGTGTCAGCCTGGAGACAGCTCTGTGCACACACTTGACTGGCTGCTGAGGAGTGAGCACTTGCTTTGAGGCCACTGCAATAAGCAGTACCTTCTTCAGACTCTGATTTTCAAGATGCCACTTGTTCCAAATTTTCACGGGGTATTCTTCCTACAGATATTCTCAGGAACAACTTCAGAGCATTTTCTTTGGGCAATATTTCTCCCAGCAATATTAATCGTGAACCTTTATGTGATAGAAAATATACAGTTTCCTTGTAGATCAGTGATCATTTAGATCTCTATTCAATGCAGAACGGGGCCCTGCACTGTGCCTTGTGAGCAAAACACTGCTGACAGAAAGGCACAAAGAGAAGGCACAGAAGAACACAAGCTACCCCTCTGAAAAAAAAAAAAAAAAAAAAAAAAAAAGATAAAATCTGAGACTCATATTCTGTGATATTGCCTTTCTGTGGCCTGCAGGAAATGTGCGCCCACTGCCTGAAGGAGGAGAAAAAGATCTCCTGGGCTTCAGTGGCCAAAGATATAAAAAGGAAGGAAAGGGAAGAAAGAAGAAGATGGCAGGAGGGGCGCAGAGCAATGTTAAATAGAAGCAATCTTCAAACAAACAGTATGTTCTCCTCTGTCCTTTTCCACTGAAGTGTTTCCTGCTTGCTCAAGAGACGGGTTAGAGAGCTTTCCAGCTGAAGGGCCTTGGTGCTGCTCACTGGAACGCCCAGTCTGTGGCAACAAAAAATTGGGAGGTCACTGGGGAACCTGGGAGGACTGTTAGAGAACCTGGGCTAAGGGAGGAACTCCTGGCCTTAGGGGCCGTTAACATGAAGTGGGGCTAAAGAGAACATTCTCCCTTGGAATTATTTATTTATCAGTCTAAACCTTTCTAAATTATCGAGTAAAGTCAAAAGAGTAAAGTGAAAGGAGTAGTAAAGACAGAGGAGCATCTCCATCAAAGCAACCTGTTTCCATTGCATTGGAATAGGGTGCAGATGTCCCTCAACTAGAAAAAAACTCTTGGTTTCTGTATCTGTTGGTGTGTACAGTGTGTGTGGGGTGCCTAGACACTCTGAGAAGAAAGGTAGGTGAGATGTCTGAGAGAGAAGAAACAAAAGAGAAGCCAAAGAAGCGGTGAGGGCAATGCCTGTGCCTGGCTACCACAGGAATGCTGTATTTTGGCCACGAAAGCCCTTCCTTGACAAGCCTAAATCTACTTGCTTTTCTTAGTCCAAGCGGGTGTAAAAGCCCTTTGAGCCTTTCGTTTTCCTTCAGTGGGGTCAAGCACTCTCAGTGTTTCTTCTGCATTGTGCTTGCCTCTTTCACCAGCAGTCCCTCTGGATGTGGGGCAGCTTGGGTTTGCAAGAATTGGGAGGGACTTTTCTGTAGACTTCTGTAGTGTGTGTGGGGGGCACTTAGTTCCACTCTGCATGTGGAAAGACTTTCTCTTGCAAGAAACACTGCTATGGCAGTGATGCTGCGTGAAGAAAAATACTGGAGAGGCTGGTGCTGAAGTCCCATTGAGCTCTGTAAATGCAGGAAATAGCACCAGTCACTGGGGCTGAGGAGTGAGGAGGAAGAACAAACATGAGGGGAACGTGACAACTACGGAGCTGCTCTCATTCCTGTGGGATATTCTCCTTCCTTCCTCAGGGAGGTGGAGCACTGCTGAGGACATGGAACACTTCTAGGCTTTACTTTGTGTTGTGAGATAGGAAATTGTAAAGAAAGAGGGTAAGGGCAGTTGCTTGTCGTGTAGCACTCCTGAACTGAGAGCCTCTGCAGCTTCTCTTGGCAGTCTGAGGAAGTTCCGTGGGCAGATCCATATGGTCCATCAAGTATAGGAATATGTAGGAAGAAAGGTAGGTGTAGCCAGGGATGAAAACAGTGGCCTAATTACTTGATGGATAAAGGATTTTCTGAGGCCAACCAATATGGGAACATATAGGATGAGAGAGAAAGAGCTGTGAGGATATAAAGGTCACCTGGGAAGGTTGTTGAAATACCCTGGATCCTGGGTCTAGAGGGAGCCTCAGTGTCAGTCCTGCTCCTCTGGCTCCCCACAATCAAGTGCCTAATGCTCCTGGATTTCAGAGGCACCTGAGAGTCACCTACTTGATAGTGAGCATTTGGAGCCACTTTCTTGCCTAGCCAGAATGGATAGCATTTCATCGCCCTTTCCCATCTCCTGCTGGTCATGGACATGGTTAACAGTCGGGAGTCTGCCTGTCTGCAAAGCCTTTATCCAAAGCAGTGCAGAGCAAAGGAAAGCAGATAGAGAGCACGCTGTCCTTGTGCTGCCCATGGGAGTGAGAGATTTAGGCGTGGGAGGGCAGAACGGTGCCTCTCTTGGTGCCGTCTCCGTGCTGCGCTGGAGGCAGCTTTCCTGCTCTCAACAGAGAAGTGGGTGGTGGCAGGGGGACGAGGAAGAGGCGACCCGACCTGCGCAAGCTTGGCAAGGCTGCAGAATGGAGAGGCCTCTCATTTAGGTCCTTTCACCATTTTAGAGCTCTCGTTTGGATGGTATTCCCAGTGCCTTGACTCATGGCAGCTCTACGAGCTTTTTTTTGGGACTGGAATTGACGGATCCTCTTCTGACATCAGCTTGAGGAATCCCACCTATATGCAAGCATCATTGCACAGTGTTCTTCTCATCTAACAAGGCTTTTATTTGAAAATTCTAACCTTTGTTTTTAAAACTAACGTAATTTTAATTAATTTAATCCTGGCACTTAGAAAACAATTTTGATATTACAATTCTACCCCTTTGACGAAGAGCACATTTTTGTCCTTGCCAGAGTTGGAGATGGAGTAGCGATGAATGAAGCTCCATTAAATCTAGCTGCTCCACTTGTAACTAGTATTTTGTGTAATGCTTTTCATGTCATTCTCTTCTCATTCATGCTCTCATATCATTCACTCTAATCCTCAGAGTCATTTGAGCCTAATTTAAAGAAAGGCTTAATTATTTGACTGGAATGCCATTCTTCTAGGTGTGGCAGAATGTCCCTGTACCCTCCTCCTCCTCCCCCAAGAGCTTGCTTAGGAGCAGTTTTTACATAGCCGATAGTCGACAGACAAAGGAACACACACGAGAGGGTAAGTTGATAACATAACCAGTCATTTTATTTGGAAAATGAAAGGGACTACCTAGAAAGGAAGGGGAAAAATAAAAAAAAAATGAGAGTTTCTGGAGGTGGTTGAGGCGGTAGTGCTGGGAAGGGCAGGTTGGGTGCAGATGCTCAGAGGCTGGCACGCTGCAGAGAGTGGCAGCTCGCCGTAGCAGAGGGAAACCCTTGCTTCCCTCCTAGCAGCAGGAGCGATAGCGCTTCTTCGGCGGGAGCTGTTCAGGACACCTTTCCTCTGGAGACTGCTCCGTAGGTGTGGGAGGGGAGGAGGGGGAAGCGAGGCTCCTCTTGCGATTCCCTCTTGGATTCTGCTTGTGGCTGCTGCCTGATGCTGCTCCCAGCTCCGGCTGAGGGTGGTCGGTGTCTTTGCTGGCCACAGTCCATAGCACGTTGTGTGGCTGAGCAGCAGTACTGGGTGTGCTGCAGCCTCAACACGACAGCAGTGCTCTGGTGGGAGTGGAGTGCTGTTTTTCACCTCTGCGGCCCTTTCTTTGTCACGACGCACCTCAATATACATCTTCCTGTTGTGGGGTAACAGCCTTGGTCTCTTCTTGGTGGAGGTTGAAAGCATCAAATCTGTAATGCAGATTTGGACAAGCTCCTCCTTTTCCAAGGGATCTTTGAATTCTTCCTTGGAGATGTCTTGCAAATCCTCTTTGCAGGAAGGGATGTTTAGTGGCTTGTCGCCTGTTGGAAAGGGGTCGGTCTGGTGAGCCGATGTGCCATCTGTATGTTTGGGAGAGCCCGGTGATTCTGAAAGAGATGGGGGTGTCAGATCCCAGGGCTCTTCTAATTCTTCTTCAGAAATTTCCTCCAAATCCTCAATGCGGTTGAAGACAATGTTCATGGGGGCATTGCCTTTGGGATCGGGATGCATCTCGGGAGGCAATGTGCCATGTGTGTGCTTGGCAGAGCCCGGTGCTCCTGGCAAAGCTGTGGGCGCCAGATGCCAGGGCTCTTGCGGAGCTGGCACCTGGAGGCAGTGGTCAGCCCTTGTGGTGGAGCTGCAGCTGGGCTGCTGCCCCTCATGGGCAGCACAGAGAGGTGCAGGCGCGGGTGCTGGCTGCAGCTCTTGCGTGGAGGTGCCGCTGGCTGCCTGGCTGGCTGTCAACGGAGGAGCAGAGGAGCTCTCGCCCGGCTCCTGCTCCTGCTCTCCAGGGCAGGCACGCATGCTGGCGCCTGCTGCACCTCGGCCGCTGCGCTCCGTTTGCTCAGCCCTTGCTTTAGCCAGGCCGCTTGTCCCTTGGAAGGCTCTTGCTGGCTTGAGATGGGAGGAAAAAGGAGCAGTTGTCCTTTAAAGAAGGCAGGGCAAAGTAGCGATGCTCCAGCTTAGGGAGGAAACGGTGTCAAAGCACAAGCGCTGTCCAGGGAGACTGCAGGTTCCAGAGCAAACATTCCGCCAGAGCCGCTGGCAACCAGCTGCGGGGGCCAAGCAGCCCTTTGAGCCTTGGATATCACAAACACAGAGCCATCGGTGTGGTGCCTTTGCGACGTGCCATCCCTGAGCAACGGCCTCTCCAGTAGGATGGAGGCTGCTCCCAGCCATAGCAAGTGCTTTGCCACCAAAGGCGCCTCTGTCAATTCTGTAACAACAGCTCTCTGCTGTGTTTTGTTTCAAAAGGCCAGTCCAGCTCCCCACTGCAGGACTGAAAGTTACGCCTGACCATGTCTAAGGGACTTGTCTAAGGGTAGCTTAACCTTTAGCTTCAGTGCTTCCATATTTCATTGACTTAAAACAATTCTGTATGAAACCTATCTAGCTTTCAGCTAGAGAGAAGCCACCCTAGGTATGAAATGCACTGCAAGGAAAACAGGGACTGCGTCTGCCTTAAAGCCACCCTCATCCCTCAGTGTGTGCAGGGGAAGGAGAGGAGGATTGAAGCACAAGAAAGCACATGCCCTTTAGCTGTGCTCTCCCTAACACAGGACTCAAGAGGTAGGAAGATGCCATTGAACTACCCTTGGGCCTTTCTAGAAATGCTCCAGAAATGTTCCCACTGCTCTCATCACTCCATCGGTTACTCACCAGGGTTATGGCTGTGGTTACTGATCTGGCGGGATTAAAGTGAGGCAAGGTTTGCAGGGCCACCTATCTTCCCTTTGCTCTTTTTCTGCACTCATTCGACACAGAGGAGCAAAAGGGATTTTTTGTATCCGATAGCCAAGAAGGAGCACACACGAGAGTGTAACTTAAAAACGCCAGTCATTTTATTTAGAAAACATAACGAACTTCCTAGAAAGGGAAGAAAAAGAGAGTTTGCCGGAGGTCGCTGAGGCTGCGTGATGTATGGCAGGAACAGCATTGGAACTGTCTATGAATACTGTGATAATGAAATCCAAGCAAAACAAGACACACACACACCCCCCAAAGGAAAGCAAACAGAGCAGCACTGGCTCCCATCACCCCCAGCTAACCACCAAACAGGAGTGTCCTGCATCTATGCACAGTGTCATCACTCTGATTAGAGAATGGCATTCAACATGGGGAAGTACAAGTAACCTCATCATACCAAGGCCCTTTGGCCCTATTGCCCTAGGGCTTTATCCTGAGCCTTTAGTCTTATCCCTTTAGCCTAAATTTCTAACTCTTTCTTCCTATCTCTTTAGCCCCAAGCTGTAGCCCTAGCCCTTTCATCCTAGCCCTTTCCCACTGCTTCTCCCATCCTAACCCATGGGAAATCACAGAGGAGCAGGAACAGCTCAACAGCCCATTCTAACTTCAGGGTTTGGGTATTTATACAACCTTCTTACCTGGGGTGCCAATAACCCAGTGACCAATCCCAGAGAAGGGCACTCCCTAATCTTCTACAGGTGACCTCTATATCCCCACATCTCTTTACCTCCACCAGGTGATCCTTATTAACCTTTCCTCCTAGCTATTCCCATAATTATTGGCCTCAGAAAATCCTTTATCCACCAAGCAAGCAGATAATTGTTTTCATCCTTGGCCATAACAACCTTTAATCTATATATTCCTATACCCACCTTTTTGCCCTTCATTCCTGTCCTAGCCCTTTAGGCCTAAGCCCTAGCCCTTTAGCCCTAGTACTAGAGCTTTTTACCACCAGCCTTTTTGCGCTGGACTTTTAGTCACAGATCTAGTGCCCTAAGCCCTTTAGCCCTGAGCCTTTGGCCCTAAGATCTTGTTAACCTTAGCCCTTTAGCCATTACCTATAGCCCTTTACCACTAGGTCTTTCTCCCTAAGCACTATCCTTGCAGTCCTAAGGCCTTTAGCCCTAAGCCCTTTCCCCTGTAACCATAAGCTCTTTAGTCCTAAGGCTTTTACCGCTAACTCCCTTAGCCCTTTAAGCCTAGCCCTTTAACCCTGAGTCCTAGCCCTTCAGCGCTGGCCCTAAGCCCCTTAGCCCTAAACCCATTTAGTCCCAACTGCTAGCCCTCTAATCCCAGCCATTTAAAGCTAGCGTTGAATGGTACCCTTTTAAGTCTAACTCTATAGCTTTTTAGGCATTTAGTGCTAACTGTTTAGCACTAAGCCCTAGCTTTTTATACCTGGAGCATTTAGCTTTTTCCCTTTAGTTTCAGTCCTCTAGTCCTAACCCTTTAATCTTTGCCCTTTAGCCCTATAGCTTGTTATCGCTAGCCCTCTAACCCGAAGCCCTAGCCATCCAGCTCTACCCCTTTAAGCACTTTCACTCTAGCCCTTTAGCTCTTGGCCCTTTAACTGTTGCCCGTTAATCCTCACCACTAGCGCTTTAGCCCAAACCTCTTCAGCCCTATCTCCTTAGCCCTAGTCCTGTAGCCATAAACCTGTTAATCCCAGCCCTTTAAGACTAGCCCTTGAATCCTGGCTCTTTAACCCAAGTCCTTCAGCTGTTTGGCGCTTTAGCCCAAGCCCTTTAGCCCAAGCCCTTTATCCCCACCCCTTTGGCCCTGAGCTCTAGCCCTTTGGCCCTATCCCTTTAGGGCAGCCTCTACTTCAATGAAGGCAACAAAACAACACCTCTATCTTTATTTGAAATGAGACACCACACAAACATCTTTATTTGAAATGAGACACCACACAAACATCTTTATTTGAAATGAGACACGCACTCCAGCACCTTCTGCATCTTTATTGCTCAAAAGAACGTACAACCGTGCCATTATCGCAACCTATTTCGCAAATCTAAACTTACCCTATAGACTTAGGAGGATCCTATAGGGATGCTATAGGGCTTAGGGCTCTGAGCCTAACGGGCTAAAGGGCTGACGCCAACAGGGCTAGGGCGAAGGACTTGGCCTGAAGGGCTAGGGCTGGAAGGCTGAGGCCTATAGGGCTTAGGATCTTCCTTTCCATTTGGGCCCCCATCTTCTGCACCTGCAAAACCAAAAAACAGGTCAGTTAGCATGCGTGTTCCTTTTTAATGTAAAGCCTAACAACCCCCCAGGGTGCATCAGCGGGACATCCCCCTCAACAGCCACCTCTGCAGCCTCACCACTACTACTCACAGCCCCCGGCACACACTCTGCCTTCCTGCTCTAATGGGCAAAGGCCACCGGATTCCCAGAGGGCACCTGGGAACGGGGTAACCGAGTGCCTCCAAAACCTCCCTGCTTAGAAAACCCCAGCTCCAGGACGGAGCTCCCTGCAGGCGCTGGAGACGATCGACACCTCGCAGAGCAGCCAGGACAGAGGGAAAAGCCCCGACTGAGGTTAAAAAAAATAGATCTATTCCTTACCTTATTTCTAATGCTTAAACAATTCTAAATGCTATCTACAACCTGGAAAAGAAAAAAAAAATCATTGCACACAAAGTTAGACCAAACAACCTGCAACACCCGTCCATCCCCACAGCATCACAGCCAGCAGCACTCTACCTTCCTGCTCTAAGGGGCAAACACCACCAGATTTGCAGAGGGCACCCGGGAATGGGCTGACCAAGCGCCTCCGAAAACCGCCCTGCCTAGGAAACCCAGCTCCAGGACCCAGCTCCGTGCAGACACATTCAATAGCAAAAGCAGCCAAAGCGCAACTGCCCACCAAAGCTCAGCATAACTCCTGCTATTAGATCCACCTGCTTCCAGCATTTGCTACATAAGAGTGTATTGGCATGGTGGGGAACACCCCAAAATGACAACCAAAGATCAATCAGTCAAACAAGCAAACAAAATCTTTAACCCCAACCTAAACCCTAACCCTAAACCCTAATTCTCCAATGGTTTTTGCTCCAAGGCAAAAAGGATAATGATGCTGCTCGGTTCTTCTTGTCTGGGAAGAGGGATCACTCCTCTGCCGACCTGTGGTCCCGCTCGTCACTCTCCAAAAATCCACAGCACGTTGACTCCTGAAGCACCGAGACTGACGCGCCTGCAAAAAGAACATCACAGTCACAAACCAGCGGCAAGTTAAAGCTCCTGTTTACACCCCATCTTCCTTACAAGGAAAACTTCTTCATCTGCAGCTGGCACAAGACCAAGGAGAAACCTAAAACGTTTCCCGCATGCTCACGCTCACCCAACTGACACAGTCCTACAGAACGGCTGCCCTTACTTAAAACGCCAGCAGGATTTTAATCCCGTCACCGCCGTCCCACGGAGCAGCCTCATGGCACCTCAGCACCCAAAGCTGCTGCTCAGCTCTCGCCGGCAGCGCGAGGGGACCCACGGGGCGACACTTACCCGAGCATGCCCGATTCCCTGGTCTTGATGATGTAGAGGAACAGGAGCAACGCATGGAGCAGGTTGTTTCTGCCCTGAATGCGCGGGAAGAGAGAAGACTTTGGGAGCGACTGCAGGGACAAGCACTCACACCACTATCTTAGAGAGAATGTCTTATGCAAACGAACGGGCACATCCTGCCCTTAGCTTAGCCACAGCTGTACAGCTTTTCCTTCAAATCTTTTGGCAAGGTACGTATGCAGGGGGTGTGCACCATAATAGAAAAGGTTTAATAACCTGAGATGAGGAAAGACTATAATAGAAACCTCAAAAACATGGTACAACAGCCTGGGGGATTGCCTCAATATTTACCTCTCACTTAGACAAACATCAGAAAAAAATGATTTTTGAGGAGTTTTTTTGATGGCAACCATCCTCAAATACTCAGGAGTTCTTATGGCATTTTTCTGAAATTGGCGACCAAGTCACAACCCAGGGCTCAAGAGAGTATGAAAATGTGCAGGAAAAATCTGGTAGCTTGGCATTGAGACGAGATGGTTCCCTCCACAAACTCCTAGAAGGAAGCTTCCGGCTTGTTGGCATTCAGGAATAACAGCTCACATCAGAGCTTACAGAAATTAGGGTCTTAGAAGAAGTCATGAGAAAATGCACAGGAAGCTGCTTTCTGCACTGAGCCAGCCCACATCTAAATGTAGATGTGGCTAGTTACAATAAATAAATAAATAAATAGAACAAAAAAAAAACCCAAATCAGTTCTGCTGAACATTTCCTGTCAGCAGAACACACCTAACATGCTCCTACCTCCTGCACGTTGTAGACGTGGCCGTGGTAGATGACCTGGTAGTGTGGTGGGTTGATGCTGCTCTGGTAGATGCAGAAGAGCTTCTCATCCGTCAGGTCTGGGAATGAAGGTCAGAAAAGAAAAGAGGGATTTTAAGGGTGCCCATGGGATGCAAGGGGCAAACAGCAGCTAAAGCAGCAGCCCAAGAATGCCAGTACCTGGTTCATGGGGTGTCTGGATGAAGTGCTGGGCAGTGAAGGTTTTGCCATCGGGATATTGGATGTTCCATGGCAGCCTGGAGTCCAGATAGGTGCAGAAGATGTGCATAAGGATCTGTGCAAAAAAACCCAAAATTCACTTGAATGCCGTCAGAAAGACCGAGGAACCAAAGGCTACAATGCAGCAGCAACTCTCTTGCCATAATCTCAGGCATGAGAACAAATACAGGACACAGTCAATCACATGACTGATTTCATGCTAGTTTAATTGGTTTAATGCCTTTTTTCTTTCTTTTTTTTTTTTTCAGTGCTGGTTTTCCTTCAAATACAGGCTAAGAGGGACAGTGTAACGATTGTTTTCCACTCCCTGGCTTATTCTGCAGTCTCTCTTTTAACTATTTCAGGTGAATTATCTCAGGCTGCTGCCCTCACAGTTACCTGTGGGACATCCCACAGGAGTCTAAAGAAGAGGCCGCCCCCAGACTAACACACACAAGTGCATTTTTGTGATCTGCACCACGTCCAGGCCCCTTTGCATTATTCAAAACTGCGATTCTGAGGATAAGCGAGGCAAAGAGGATTTGGACTTCTTGCAGCCACCCACAAATGCCTCATCCTGAAAGACGAGCAGCTTTAGGAAGTTTTACCAAGGCATCTTTGAAAACTTACAGCGGAGTCGGTGGGCAAGTCAGCTCCCCACTGCCGGCCTCTGAAATCACCTCCTCTGCCCCAGCGGAAGCTTCCCTGGGACAGCTCTGGAAACAACAACAACTATTCAGGTACTGGCGGTGGAAGGTGCAAGGAAGACCTATTTTGCACTAGCTTTGGGAACCCCACACCTCCGTGTGCATTGCCAGGGCACCACATTCACTGGGAGGAATAACTGAACTCATTAAATGCTTGCATATATTATATATACTCAAGGCAGTTGAGTTTACAAGGGAAGTTTTATTCCTAATTAACAAAGAGATTGAATAGGACACTTCTTGCCCGGCTCCGATTGAAATGAGAAATAAAACCTTCTAAAACCAGTCCCGGGCCCACACCACCACATTGCTACGAGCAGAGAAAGCTGTCAAAACACCCAGCGCTGCTCCTTGCAAAGCAGCTCTCTGCCCTGCTGGGACTGCAGCCCGAGCGTCTCCACTGACGGGGCATCTGGCACCACCAGTGCTTGACCCAGCTCAGCGAAACGCTCCCGAGTCTCCAAGGGGAGCACGTACCTTTGATCCATTGAACCAGGTACTCCTGGTTGGCCGTGACGCCCAGGTACCGCGTGATGGTGAGCAGGCTCTGCCGAATGGCTGTGGCTTCAGCCAGCGCTGCCTGTTTCATGCTGCTCGTGCTGACTTGTGCGCGGAAGAAGAGCCAGCGCGTCACCTGCACCCACGACTCGAACGGGATCAGCCGCCCTGCCAAGGGGTCAACAAACGCACTGTTACAAAGAGGAACTGCCTCCTCTGCTCTAACTACTTGCTAAGCTCAGAGCTCAAGCTCACACCTTAGGCAGTGCCCCACACGCTCCCTACCCGGCCCCATGGAGCACTCGCTGCCTCCCTCCCAGCACAGAGCAGAAACCCTGTGCAGGGCTGGGCAGGCACAAAACCCTCCCTTGAAGGCTGCCTGGCGTAAGGAAGGAGAAACAGAGAGAGGCTGGAAAGGGAAGAATCAAAAGGAATTTTTAACAGAGAGCAGCAGAGGAACAGGGAGGTGCACAAGAGGCCAGCAACGGGGCAGTTCTTCACAGGCATCACAAGGGATGCGGGTCTCAGTGGAGACTACAAACCGGAGCACAAAAAAGCAGCCCATGTTGAAATGCAGCCAATCGAACCCTGCTCTGGGGGAAGGAGATGTCCGTGTGAGCTGCCCATGGAAGGGGCCCCTTCAGACTTGGCCTGGGAAACTGCAGCTGCAATTTCAACTCAGGGAAATGGAAAAACAAATAAACAAAATACCCTCAAAACATAAAAACACCCAGAACAAACCCAAAATAACAAAGCCACCACCAACAAAAAACAAAATTATCCCCAACAAAAACACCATTTCTTCCTACCCCCGACCAAGACCATTTCTTCTAATGCTCAAAGCTCTCTCAAATCCTCCTCAGATTGCCCTGCCCAACCCCATCAGCATGACAAAAATCTACTACCAAGATCTTAAAGATGCTACATAACAGACAGGAAGAGCTCAGAGACAGCTCTCCTCATAACACAGAATTGTGTTTGGACACTTGAACTTCCACATATCTTAGGAATAACCCTTCCAGGAAAACACAATGCAACCCCATGGCTCCTCCTATCATCCTACCTCCGCTTGGCATTGCGGGGTACCCCATTCTTCTCAGCTGAGCGCTCACAGACTCCATCTCTTGGACAAGGGGCTCTAGAATTGTCTGCAAAATCCACTAGCAAAGAGAAATGCAAGCAGTGAAAAGGTTAGAAGCAACAAGGTGCTCAGGAAGCTGCTAAAGGACACCATCTCAGATCTCAAGAATCTTTACTGTTCAACCCCCCCACTCCTTTTAAAACAAACAAACAAACAAACATGCAATTGTATTTCCTTTGCTACAATGACTCCTGCTCCCAAGACTAAAATGTTCTTTTTTTTGTTTGTTTTCATTTCTTTCTTTATTATGCTTCTCGAGACTGTCAGGAAAAGCCACTGTGCTGGCATTTTCCATGCTTTACTTGAGCCCAGGAGAAGGAGGTTGAAAGTCAGGAGGAAAAAAAGCAGTTTGGAAATCTGCATTTTAGAAAGAAAAAAAAGCAGTCTTATCACATGCAGTGTGCATTAAGATATATTTGTCTCCTGCACGTGGCCTCCTCCCATCGGCATCTCCCCCACAGCGCGTCCGACTGCTCCTGCTCCAGCGCTGCCAGGAAAGAGCTCTGGAAGAGCAGCGCCAGCAGGAGCTGGGGGAAGAACTTCCCTAGCTCGTGCAGGCAGGGGGGCTGCTGGAGGATCTCGTGCATGCGTTGCCTGCAGAGAAAGCCCAGAGACAGCCCTTGCTGTGAGATGTCCCTCCTGTGCTGCTGGAGCTCGGGGTGAGGCTCCTCGCAGCACCCTGCGCCTTGGAGGGGCTGCCTGGCCAGAGCAGAGCCACGGCAGCTCCTGGGGCTCGGGTGCCACAGAGCCACCGTGAGCCTTCCTGGGCAGTGGGAACATCCCCCTGGAGGGCCACACGTAGCGTGGAGGCCACCCTGGCTGCCCTGACTGGGCCCTGGTGACGTTTCTGCTGCCTGGAGCCCTCACGTGGCCCTGGCCCCTAGTCCTGTCCCCAGTGCAGGCTGAGCGCGTGCCGCACGCGGCAGGGCGATGCAGGGGTGCAGGGGGACACGCACCTGCTCCGGCCAGCTCCGTGTGTCCGGGTGTGCAGAGGGCCCAAAGCAGGCCCAGCAGCCCAGCAAGCTGGCGCTGGCCAGGCCCTGCCAGCCGCAGCCCCCGTCCCGCGCTGGGCCTGTGCGTCCCGGGGAGCCCCCACTTGGGGCTGCATGGAGAAGGGCAGCGGGAGCCCTGCCTCTCGACGCAGGGGCAAGGGCAGCCCGAGGGGAGAGCAGGGCTTCCTCCACAAACTCACGGCCAGGGAAGAGACAGGCGAGGCCGCTGCCTTGGGCAGCCGCCAGTCCTGCAGCGCAATGAGCAGCTCCCGCAGCACCGGCTCCGCGGCACCAGGTCTGGACACCAGCACCTTCCACGTGGCGCTGGCGGCACTGCAGGCCCAGAGCGCTTTGTCAGTGGCTGCCGCGGCTGCAGCCCCGTGGCCTGCGAGGCCGCAGCCCTGTCCCTGCCCACTGCCCCTGGCCAGCACAGACCTGTCACATGAGGGGCAGCAGCTCAGCAGGCTCGCAACCACCTTGTCTGGGCACATGCTGCTCAGCAGGAGAAGAGCTCTGTCCAGGCTGAGCCGTGCAGATGCATCTCGCACGGCCAGGATGTTTTCCCACATGTTCTTCACCAGCCTTGGTGCCTGCAGACCACATGGCAAAGTGTGAGGCTGCTGCCACACTGCAGCCCTTTGCACAGCTCCCGCGGAGAAGGTCTGCCCTTGCCACCACTCTGGGCTGGCCACAGAGGCAGTTGGGTGCCTGGTACACGAGCACTCAGGGGAAAAACAAGCCCCCAAAGGGCCTGAACCCCGGCCGTGCCACCCGCAGGCTACTCACATGCTCCAAAAGGCACGCGTCATCCGTGACGAGCTCGTCCAGCATGTGAGCAGCCGCCTGCGTGTCGTAGCTGCTGCAGGCTCTCATGCCCCTGATGGCTACGAGGATGGCCTCTGCCTTCTCATCTGGCTGGAGGTGTTTCCCAAAAATCTAGGGCACAAAAGAAGGCAGCCCCGAGAGAGATGTCACAGCCAGGCTCCCAACTGTGTTGCCTGGCTGAGCAGCGCGTGGCCCTGAAGAGCGACATCGGGCAGCGAGTCCCTCCAAGCCAGGAGCTGGGGCTCTGCTGGCTTGGGTGATGGTGCTGGGATGGGCCTGGGTGCTTGGGGTTAAGGTCCCCACCCACTGCTCCTGCAGGGAAGCAGGGCTTGCAGGATGCAGGAAGGAAGCCCCTGGCTAGTCCTGGCCTAAGGAAAGTGCAAGCCCTCTCCTCAGCCCCACCTGGCAGCCACCTCTCTCTGCGTCCACGTTGCAGGCTGACCCCACAGCTGGAAGTCCCAGCCAGGGAGGTGCTCCTTACCCTGCTCATTTCCCTGGTGTCCCTGGACCGGGAAAGCCTCAAGGTGCCTGCAGTTTCCCACTCCTCTCGGAGCTCTTGCTGCCAGGCACTCTCCTGTGACGGCTCCCTGCCTGCACAGGAAGGGAAACACAGGGCATTCGGCATGAAGGTTGCACAGCTGGACACGGCCCACGGAAGGCATCAGTGACAAATAGCCCCTGGCAGGCAAAAAGGCCCTAGAAGGAAAGAGTGGGCAGCAGGACGCCCAGGGAGGTGCTGGGCCTATTGCAAGGGGTGGGCAAGGGGAATTGCTTGCAACCACACAGAAATTCTTACTCTCTCCCTGCAGGAGGAATTCATAGAGGTGCCACAGGGCCTCCGCAGCCTCGTCACTGCTCCCCTCATCCTTGCAGGCACCGCACAGGGTGAGATGTCCCACCAGCTGCCCCAGGACTGGCACACTCTTCTCCAAGAAGCTGCCACAGCTGGCACCGCCAACTTGGAAGCATTCACGCACCTGGGGGAGGGAGGCAGTGCTGACACGAGGCCGGAGGGGCAGCGCTCAGGATCAAAGCCCTGGGCCCACGCTCCTTGCAGGCTTGGATCCGGCTGAGCCAGAGCCTTGGTGGCTTCCCTTGGAGGCAGCCTGCAGCTACAGGACACGGCTGCATGCTGACAAGGGACAGGCAGTGGCTGCAGCTTGCCTGCACCATAGGCTCCTTACCGACACCAAAGAAGAGCTAGTCAGGAGATCCCCCAGCTTCACAAGGCGTCCCACAGCCCTCTCGTGCACAGCTGCTTGCCGGCACTCAGCGTAGGGCAGTAGGAGCTGCAAGGAGAAAAGCTGCTGCTCTGTCCTGTGTCCCAGAAAATGCCTGGCAGGTTTGTGCCTTGGAGCACCGGCAGAGCCCGGAGAGGGGATCTTGCATCCAGAGTCCTATGTGACTGTGGGGCAAATCTCCCAGACGGGCCTGATGTGACAGCAGGAGCCCATGGGGGTTGTAATGAGTGCAGGAGCAGGTTGAGGAGGAGGGGATGTTGGCTGTAGCCAAGGGACACTGGGCTCGCACAGGAGAACTGTGGGGATCCCCATTCCCATGAGGGAGCTTGTCCCTTCTCAGCACTGGGCTCTCTCCAGTGGCTGCTGGACAACTCCCCCCTGTCCCACCACAGGGCCCTGGAGCTGACAACTCTGCTCCTGGCAAATAGCAGACCTGCAGGATGGTCTTCATGTCCATGATGGTGGAGGAAGGGCTGCCAAGCATCAAGGTCTTCAGCATGCTGTCCATGGCATCCAGCAGCTGCAAGGGGGACAGAGGGTTGAGGCACTTCTTCCCCATTGCCCCACAGCTGTCAGAGAGGGCTTTGAATTCCTCCTGTGCCAGGGGCACATGTAGAATAGTGCTGAGGGCAGGAGAGCCCTAAAGCCAGGGGAGCTGCTGCTGCACAGGGCGCAGCCTGGTGACACTGCCCATGGCCCTGTCCAGGGCAAGGGGGAGAGGGCATGGGCGAGGGAGAGGCAAGCTGGGAGCCTGCCCTGAGCCTCACTTAAGCAGCCAGCACCCACCTGGGAGTAGAGAGCAGGATCCAGATGCTCCCTTGGAGGCAGGGAGAAGACGCTGGAGAAGCAGGCTTCCAGCAGGCTCTCCAGCTCGCTCTCCAGAAGCAGCCCAGCTTTGCTGCAAGCACAGAGAGGGGCCTTTCAGTCCCTGGGGCTGAAGCAGCCAGCAACACCCTTCTGTCCTGGGCAGGGGGATGCACCCAGGGCTTGGGAGTGATAGCCACGTCAGGTGGGGAGGGAGCCCCATAGAGAGTCACCTCTTCTCACCAGCATGCTGTCCAGGGACAGAGGACACAGCTGGCAGGTAGGGCCCAATGACCTCCCCACCTCCCAACTCACCCCTGGGGAAAGGCCCGCACCCACGGGAGAGCTCCAGGGCCCTCTCTGCTCTCCTGGCTCCAACCCTCTTGGTGTCACCAGATACCAATGGGAGGCTCCCTCAGGACGAGGGAAGGCTCCCTGCCAGGACTGGGGCCCTCTGGGATATCTGCTGGGGAGGCTGTGGCCAAGCCAGGCTCTGGGGCAGCTACCTCATGGCACTGATGCTGAGCATGACTTGCTGCCGCACTGCTGTGCCCAGGTGGTTCCTGGGCTCCTCTTGCAGCAGCACCTGGACAGCACAAGCGGAAAGGGTTGTGGGGAGCTGCCAGGGCCCCACAAGTGGCTGTGCCCACCAGCCAGCACCCCACACCTCCCCGCACTCTTCTGCCTGCAGAACTGGGCCGGTGCCCTCCCGAGCAGGCCTCTGGGAGTCCCATGTGCCCTCACCTCCAGCGCCTCTGCCAGCTGGGATTTGCACTGCCAGAGCTCCTGGCGCAGCAGCAGAGCAGGCAGGCTAGGCGAGCAGGACGCTGTGCAGAGGGTGCAGATGCAGGCCAGAAACTGCAGCTTCTCGGCCTCTTCCTGCTGCCAGGAGCAGAGGGACAAAGAGAGAGTGTAAGAGGGGCAGGCGCACGGCCAGCAGCACCAGCGCATGGCAGGGGCTGCAGCGACACGTGGGCGCCTGCGAGGGAGCAGCCCCCAGCGCCAGCGGCCACGTGGGGCCATCTGAGCGTGGAGCGCCCCGAGGGAGCCTGCAGGAGACACCGGTGCAGCCCCGAGCGGGATGGCGACACTCACCTTCCCTCCACGCCTGAGAAAGGCACGCACGTGCTCCAGGGCTTCCTCTGCCTCCTCTCCGGGCAGATCCGCACCGGGAGCTGATGGGGAAAGAGAGCGGGCAGAGCTGCAGGGCTGGCGTGGAGAGGGCAGGAGGCAGCGGAGCGCTCTACCCCAGCGCACGCTGCTGCCGGCCGCACAGCAAGAGCTCGTGGCCCCCGGCACGGCCCAGCGCTGCCCCCGCACTCACCCGACGGCTCCTCCTCGGGCGCACGGCTCGAGTGGGGCTCCAGGTCGCACACGCTCGCTGCAACCGCCCCATCCTCCTCCTCCTCAGCAGCCACCGAGCGGTGGCCGGGGAGTCGCTCCGCCATCCTGGCCGTGTGGCCAAACTCTGCGGAGCTGCCCGGGGGCAATGGGGAAATTCCTGGGTGCGCTCAGGGGGCTTTTTGGCCAGCACCTTCGCTCCCGTCCTCTCCCGTTGCTGTCGTCCCGAACACTGCGGGCCGAGCCCGCCGGGCCAGGATGTCACAGCAGCGCAGTCACAAAGGGCCCCGCTGTCACCTGAGGCCACCTGTGACCCCGCAGCGGGTGTCCCTTCAGGGGCGCACACCTGTGGGGTGGCTGCAGCAGGCTGGAGACCTTCTTGCCCGGGCACATGCTGCTCGGCAGCAGAAAGGTCCGTGCCCGGCCACGCAGACGTGTCCGTGGCAGTGCGGACGTTTCTCCACGCGCGCTGCACCAGCCTTGGCACCTGCAGCCAGGATGGGCTGCTGAGTGTGGGGCTGCCACCAGGCTGTAGCCATTTGCACAGCTCCCACCGCCAACGGCAGCCCTTGCCACCCCTCTGGGCTGGCCTTGGAGGCTGCTGGGGGCCTGATATTCACCAGCTTGAATGTCAATGTTTCTGAAGAGACAGGTCAAAAAAAAAGAAATGGGTAGGAGTGGATTTTCAACCGTGGCAAAATAATCCGAGAAACTGAAGGCCTGACTCTTCCATGCATGAGTTAAGAATGGTATAGAATCATAGAATCGTAGAATGCTGAAGGTTGGAACGGACCTCCAGGGATCATCTAGTCCAACCCCCTGCACACGCAGGGTCACCTAGAGCACATGGCACAGGACTGCATCCAGGCAGGTTTTGAAGATCTCCAGAGAAGGAGACTCCACAACCTCTCTGGGCAGCCTCTTCCAGTGCTCTGTCACCCTCACTGTCAACAATTTTTTCCTTAAGTTCCTGTGGAATTTTCGGTGTTTCAGTTTGTGGCCATTACCTCTAGTTCTGTCAGTGGCCACCAGGGAAAAGAGGCCAGCACCATCCTCCTCACTGGCTCCCTTGAGGTACTCACAGACACTGATTAGATCCCCTCTCAGCCTTCTCCTCTCCAGGCTGAACAGGCCCAGCTCTCTCAGTCTCTCCTCATAGGGCAGATTTTCCAGGCCCCTGATCATCATTGTAGCCCTGCGCTGGACTCTTTCCAGCAGCTGCACATCCTCTTGTAAAGTGGGGCCCAGAACCGGACACAATACTGTGGATGTGGCCTCACCAGGGCTGAGTAGAGAGGCAGGATCACCTCCCTCGACCTGCTGGAGATGCTCTTCTTAATGCACCCCAGGATCCCATTGGCCTTCTTGGCCATGAGGGCACACTGCTGCCTCATGGTCAACTTTTCGTCTACCATGACGACCAGGTCCATCTCTGCAGAGCTGCTTTCCAGAAGGTTGGTCCCCAGCTTGTACTGGTGTCTGGGGTTATTCCTCCACAGGTGCGGGACCTTACATTTGGCCTTGTTGAATTTCACGAGGTTTCTTATGGCCCAGTTGTCCAGTCTGTCCAGGTCCCTCTTTGTGGCAGCGCAGCCCTCGGGGGTATCAGCTACTCCTCCCAGTTTGGTATCATCAGCAAACTTGCTGAGGGAGCACTCTGTGCCTTCATCCAGGTCATTGAGGAATAAATTGATCAGAACTGGGCTGAGGACTGACCCCTGGGGGACCCCGCTAGCTACAGGCCTCCAGCTAGACTCTGCACTGCTGATCACCACCATCCGAGCTCTGCCATCCAGCCAGTTCCTAATCCAGCTCACTGTGCACTCATCTATCCCACACTGCCGGAGCTTGTCCAGGAGGATGTTGTGAGGGACGGTGTCAAAAGCCTTGGCAAAGTCGAGATGGACGACATCCACCGCTCTACCCTCATTTTCTTGCCTTTTTTGAAGACTGGTGTGACATTGGCCTTCTTCCAGTCCTCTAGCACCTCCCCCGTTCCCCAGGATCTTTCAAAGATGACAGGATCGCAGTGGCTTTTCAACCCTGGCAAAATAATCCAAGAAACTGAAGACCCAGCACCTGACTCTTCCATGCATGAGCTGAGAATGGTATAGAACAGGGATCCTCAAACTACGGCCCCCCCCAGGGTCCTCAATCCAGCCCGCCGGTATTTACAGAACCCCCCCTCACCCTTTAAATAAGGAATTATGTATTCAGACACCAAAAAACAGATAGTCGAAGACATCTCATACCTTTTTGACAAACTATAAAGCCCAGTGCCAGTAATTACAACAAGGAAGCACATCACTGTTCTGGGAGGGAAAAAAAATATATATATTTACAAGATAATTTCCCCTTTAAAATCTATCCAGTCAGCCTTTTTTCCAGTCAATTAAAGCAAATACTTCATGAGAGAGAATGGACAAAACTTTACACCAGGTGCCCACCATAACTTCTCCCATGATATGTTGGCTTTCTGTGGCTATTTAAAGAGATTCCTCAAAAACAATGCTTTCCCCACATCATTTTCCAGAAAGGGACTGCATTTCGATGCATCACATTATTTCATCCTTTTGGGTCATTTCGTTTTCAGGGGAGAGGGAGAGAAGAGACCTATCTGTAAGGACAGCCACGTCAGTCTCCTCTGAAATATACATCTAGAGTCTCTAAAATATACAAGTGTAGTCTACAGTCGCCCAGGGAGCTGCTGGAGAAAGATACCACTTGGATGAGGGCAATTCAGTCCAATTCTCCACATATCCAGAAAAGGGAGGGAGGAATCACTTCTTAAATGCAACTATCACTGCTGAGTCCAGAAGCTACATTAGACACCAAACACATCAGCAGTTCATCCAGTTCAACATGAAAATAACAGAAATACCTTGTGCACTGGCCAAACTTGGCATTGTTCTCTCCAACTGCTTCAACACTCTTCCCTAGCTTACCTCAAGAAAATGTCATTTTGGGAGTGCACAAAGACAAGACAGACAGTAGCACACTTCCACAACCCTTTGGTGAAAATTAAAATGGGAGAGAGGTTCTTCCCTCTTCTCTCCCTCTTCCTTTCATTATTGTTTTCATGGGGCTATCATTATTTTTCATCATCTTCTATGGCCTGGCTTACGGCTATGAGACCTCACGCCAGTGGCTTTTTACATCTGCCGTCACCTTTCTGAAGAATGCCTTACCTTTCCAACCCCTAAAAATCCTGTTCTTCTCAGCCCTCAGTGCAATTCTGCCAAAATATTGTCAAAGCATTGAGTGGCCAACTCAGGAAAATTATTCTGAAATCACACTCGACAAAGCCAAGAAGACTGAAGTTGAAATGAGAGAGATGCACTGTAAGCTTACGAAAATCTTTCCCTTCACTTACATCGCAGACCAGCTTCACAGCATATGCCAAGAAAAGAAAGATTAGTTCCAGTATCTCAGCTTAGGGTTGGAGTCACTACTGTTGCTTTTTGTTTTTTCAAATATTACAAGGTTGAAGATGGGAGCAGCTATTGGGAAATCCTGCCTCTGCCAAAGAGGGTATGAGCGGATCTACGCTAATCTATACTGAGAGAGGACTAAAAAAGGTGAGTGTTCTAAAAATGCTGATAAAGCCTTTGCTCCTCAAAGCATTAGGCATAAAAGACAAGAGGATCATTTATTGTGCTTTGACCTGGCACAGTGAAAATAGGAGTTCTTAACACTGCATTTGTATGTGTGTGAAACTACCTCAAGGGAGGCAGTGAGGAGGATGGTGGCGGCCTCTTTTCAGTAGTGGCCACTGACAGAACTAGAGGAAACAGCCACAAACTAAAGCATCAAACATTACACAGGAACTTAAGGAAAATTTTCTTAACAGTGAGGGTGACGGAGCACGGGAACAGGCTGCCCAGAGAGGTTGTGGAGTCTCCTTCTCTGGAGATCTCCAGGGGCCGCCTGGACGCAGCCCTGTGCAACGTGCTCTAGTGACCCTGTGTGTGCAGGAGGGTTGGACTAGATGATCCCTGGAGGTCCCTTCCAACCTTAAGGATTCTATGATTCTATGATCTCATTGCAAACCAATGCCCATTTGCTTTCTTTTATTGCACGTGCATCTTTCCAATAATGAGCAGCTTAGAATAAGAAGCTGTAACCTGTGTACATTTAGTCATAATGTAGCAGAGATGACTTACACCCTAATGCTTGCTTCAAATGGGAGATGCGTTTTCTTAACATTCAACTTCCTTAAGTACGCCCTGCTGTAATGGCAATGTATGACTATTGCTTTTTTTCTCCTCTCAACCCTGGGCTTTTCACTCATAACTGCTTTTTTATCTTGGTTCCTATTTTTTACGGAGGAGAAAGTAGAAGCCAAGTATTTCTCAGTGAACAAATAACAGGCAACTGCAGAGAAAGATTGGATGCCCCTTGTGGGATAGCTGATGGATAGCCATGTGTCAGACAAACAGAAATCATCATCTGAGAAAGTGTTTTCATTCCAGAAACTTACATGCGTTGTGAGAGTCCAGCGGGATGTTCTCAGGCAGAACAGCAGCAACGGATGAACAGGGAGAAAGCCATGGGAATTCCTGAAGAGCCAGATGCCACAGTTGTGAGGGATTACAGCAAGCTTGTGGTATGTCTGTTTTCAGTGTTCTTCAGTGTTTCAGTGTCTCTCTCCCCTCGCTGCTGTGAGGGAAGCAGAGGTTGATGGGCAGTTGTGGGCACTATTTCCACTTGCCTGGTTGCTGTCGGTGGGTCCGACAGCCTCACTCCACGCACAGCTCCTGAACAGTGTTGGCAGTCAGTTGTGCTGTGATGTGATTGTTTAGCTCCTGAAGACTTAAAGAGCTTTTCCAGAAGGTCTTATGCTATTTTAAACTTGTGTTGTCTCCATTTTGTTTTCGGCATCTGCTGGATGGTGTCACTAAGCTAGCAAGGAACTTCCACATCTTTTACCTGGAAAAAATATATGCTCTCTTCAGCCAGTGCATTTACCAGCACTGGAACAATTATGACAAAACTAAACTCTTTATGGTCAATTTTATATATATTTTCTAATGCTTATATATAGTATTCTATCACTGTTACACAGTCCGCAGGCACTCTGGATATCATGCTTATTTCATATTAATTGATTTAGTGCTTAGTTGTCATAAGACTTAGTCATTTTTGTATGGAAGACATTTATCCATATTGCAAAATCATTGTTAAATTTGGCATCATTATTTGGAGTTTCAGCAGGAGAAAAAAAAGATTGGACTTGAAGCCAATGGTTCCACCCGCACAACTCCTTCAAAGCAATTAACCTTGGAGGCTGTGGAAAGCTTTTCTTGCTCTTTTTTTTTTTTTCTCTCTCTCTCTCTCTTTCTTTCTCTCCGAAAATAGTCACGTTATCCAGGACTTGTGGGTTTCTGCAACTTAAAATTGGAATGCTCAAATGAAATGTGCCTGGATCTCTTTGTTTTCTCCCTTTTCCTTTGGCTTTAAGTACGATTCTCTCTTCTTCTGAGTGCCCTGGGCAAGTAGCAAAGGTAAATTAATTACTGAGAATTCACAAAGTAACTTTCTCAGCTTTTAGTTGTGGTTTCTCAGGGAGGATCTCTTCCTACCTGTTGAAACAACTGTTGCTCCAGGCTCTGTATCCTCTACTCTTTTGGACACATAGGGATGTCTTTGAAACTGCAGAGAATATAGAAGCATTGTGATGCTTTTAGCACATGTTTTTGCTGAATATCACCAACAGTTGGATGCATTTACAGATTCTTTAACTTTGTGTGTAGAAATAAACTATCAGATTCTAAAACTTTTATTTGTGCTTATTGATAATTTGTTTTTTTATTATTAGGAAATGAAGAAAATAATTAGAAACTTCCACTGTGCTTCATAATGTGGTCTTCAGAATACTTCATTTCTACTTTATTAAAAATAATTTTTAATTGTATTCTGTTCTGTTAGATGTATATAGTTCAGTAAAGAGTACTCTAAACATATATTATATATATGTAAACATATATAAACATATATGTAAAACATATATGTTTGTATACACATATTGTTATACATATAAAATATATACACATAAATATTTATATACATCCATATATAAAGAATATACTTCGAGATATATTTGTTTTATGCATATGGATGTATATAAAGCATATATATATTATTTGAATTGCATTGTTCGAATATGTTTTAATAAAAAGTAAAACATCATTTCAGCTTGTCTGTTTTAATTGTAGAATAATTTCAGCATTAAAAAATCTTTCTTCTAACTGGTATATTAAGTACGTCGTGTGAAATTTACCCCCTTCTTGGTTTATCAGTTACATAACTAAAGCAAACAAGAAAAATGTGTAGTAATAATACAGGAAGTTCTCATCTTGCCTTGGCTTGATCTCTAGCTTAGCTGGCTGCTGCCATAGATCGACAAGATTAGTCTATAGGGATCTTAGAGAATAGGATGACTTTAAATAAATAAACAAACAAACAAACCAACCCTGTGCAATAGGAGTGAAGCTGGGAAATTACAGGAATGATGCCTGAAAGTAGCTTCTGAGAAGTGCAAGAGAGCACACACTAAAAATGTCCATTTTTGCTTCCCTCCTCGTTTCCTTTTTCCCCGCCCTTGTGTTTCTCCTCTAGCTGGGCTCTGCAGGTTACATTTTTGGGATGTTAACTCGCACATCAGGGCAAGCGAGTGTGGGCTCAGCTTCCCAGGCTGATCTGAGGTCAAGACTGCCCATTAAGAAAAGGGAAGAGTCCTGCATTACAGCAAATCTAGCCCTAAGGCCACCAAACCCTGCTTTTTATGCTGGGGTCATCGTTGCACTGCATGAAGCTTCCTTTTCTGGTTGAAACTTCTAATTCTAAGCAGAGTTGCTGTGTTAAGAAAGAGGTATTTCTTACATTCCAGCTACTCTATGAGCATTTATTTTAGAGATACTTACTTTTCTTTCATATAAGTGTATTTTTTAAATGAAATGCTTGATTTTATTAGCTGCCCTGTAGATAAGAACCTTCAGGAGCTTGTGTGAGAAGAACCACAAGTTTTTGCCACTCACATCCTCTGATACTTTCCATTTAACCCACATCAGGCTCAAGCAAGAAGAACAAGAGCAAGAGGAAGAAAGCAAGATGGTAGAGGGAGTTCTGCTGGTAGAGTAGGCAGTGTTCATTGCAGGAAAATAAGAGGAGAACATGCAGGATTCTCTATTCTGCCCAATAAAAGAGGGATACACTGCTGAGAACAGGAGTAAACAACCACGGAGACCCTATTGGCAGGGAACTTGATGGTCCAATGAGAGCCTCTAGCAAAAAGGAGGAGCACTAAATGAAAGCACATAGACAAATTCTGAAAAGCCAGAGGCCGTGATGCTTTGAACAGGCAGGTCTGCAGAGACATCCTCACTTCTCTGCCACCAACCCAGCTGTTCCACTGGAAACATGGAGCTTATGACCCCCAACTCAAGGAGAAAAAAACAGAGCCCATCCCCACCAAGCAGCAGCAGGGGCAGCTCCATAACCACAAGTGGGCACCAAGAATCCCAGAACCACAAGCGGGCACCGCTCGGACCCCCTGCTCTGCCCACCCTGCTCACACACCCTGCTCTGAAACCAGCCTCTCCCAGCGGGAAGCGGAGCGTTAACTCCAGCCTGCCGGCACCGCTGCAGGCCACGCTGGGCACTAAGTGCTGAGCTCAGCTCGCCCACGCACACAGAATTCCCTGAGGCCGGACGCCTCGGCTAGGCAGGGAAATTAAGCCCCATCACCAAATACACTAACAGGAGCTCTTCCCAAAGCATGCACCCATTTTACACCCTACCTTAACAGGAAAACAGAGATGACTTTCACCAAGAGATTCTCCAAAATTCACACATCCCAGTCTTTGGCCCACTCTCAGGGGAGCCCCTGCCTCCCATGCCCACTGCAGCCCTGGAAGAACCACCTCCCCGTGGGCTGGGGCCTGACCCCCACCGAGCCGGGCCCGGCTCTCACCTGCTCTCTCCTGCTCTTTGCTTCACCAGCCCTGCTGAGCTGGCGGCGCTCCACCTGCACCACTGCTTTTGGCATCAGCAGGAGCAGCTCAGACTGGGACATGCGAAAATGAAAACGCCGCTAGCGAAGGACCCTGCTGCGTCCTGGCACTGAGCAGGCCACAACGGCGCATTCCTCCCGTTCCCAAAGCCGTCTGCCCTCATCCTTCTGTAGGAAATCTCCCCGACGGATCCTCCCAGCAGAATCTACTGGTGGATATAGGAGCTCTGTAAAGGAGAAACAAAGTGACTCAAGGCACTAAGATTACTAACACCCTCAACATGGCTATTTAAACGTTGCAGCTTGAGCCAGCTTTGCAAGAGGAACGATTGCTATTTTTTCTACTTTTTCTTTCAAAGTTAACATCTGGACCCACTAAAGGAAATACTTAAAGAACACTGAAGGATAGCCAAACTTAAAAGGTCTTCATTACCTTTTTCTTCATTAGAATTTCTGAGAGACGGGATTTAGTAATTCAAGGACAAGGACAGGGAACTTCTTCCACTAACTCCACAGGTTGAAAATACTATCTACTTACTCCCCAGAGCAATGCTGCCCCCCAGCCCTCATTTTAGCAGGTCACACATTTGGGTCTCCTCCTTAATGTCACTGCCTGGACACTCATTCCAACAATTCCACTCATTTCAGCAAGAACATAACGCTACCTTACTACTGCAAGAAAGAACCATGAGAAAACTTTTATTTTTATTTGGGCCACAGGAAGAACAGCAGTAACTGGCTTCTCTTTGACAACAGTGATAGCAAAGGGAAAAAAAAAATCCCAACTTCAGATATTTGCCTAGTACACACCAATAACTTTTAAGAAGAGTTATATATTTCTCCAAAGTTATTTTGCTACATTCATTTAAGTGGAGCCTGCTTTAGATGTTGCAAATACGAAACAAAGCCAAAAAAACCCCACTATCTCTAAAAGAATATGTTTGCTTCAAAATATTATTTATAGAGCCTATATTATTTATCTTCCCCCAACTTATCCAACTAGAAAGTTATTCTTTCCCAATAACTTCCCCCCATAAAATAATTATCTCTCAACATCTCCCAAGAAAATTTCCCCCAAAACATTTTCCTATTCCCAGCTCAAAAATTCCCTCAAAAAATATTCCTTCTAAAAAGAGGAATGTTTACCCCCAAATGTTTCCTTCTGATTTTTTTCCCTCCAAATCTTTTTAGCTTCTGAAAAAGTCACCCATCCACCCTTATTTTTTTCCCTCTGCCAAAATCATTTCCCTTCCAAAGAATTTTTCCCCTCCCAAAGTCTTACACCACCAAAGAAGTTACAGATTTTCCCAGTTTGTACCAGGAAAAAACAGCCCTGTTGACCACGGAGCTGCTGCTCGGATCTGTGTCAGCCCCGTTCTCTGCTGGAGCAAACTTACTTTGGTGGCCACTTTTGTGGCCCCACGGCCGAGCTCACTCCGCTCCACTGGGGCTGCCCACAGGTCGGCCCTGAGCCCGCACTGAGCCCAGGGCAACGGCAACGGCAGAAACGCTCCCGCCCGCTGCACACAGGACATCCTCTTCGGACACGCTTCCGTCCTCTGCACTTGGGAATCACAAATGAACATGAACACGTCCACGAAAGACACTTTACCAGCTAATACACTGCTCCGTTTCCAATGTCTGCTCAATCAACACCTCTACAAAGGCAGCAGCTCCCAGATCCCGACACCAGCAGCAGCAGCGACGGCATCGCGACGCCCCGGCCGCTTCTCTGCAGCGCGGCCCCCTCCGCGGAGCTGCCCTGCAAACCCACCCCAACGAGGGCTCGGGTTCCTGTCACCAGCCCCCAGCGCTCTGCAGCGGCAGGAGCCGCCCGGCCCAAGGACGCCGAGCGCCGGGGCCACGTCCTCCCCCGCCGCCCCCCCTCTCGCTGCTCCCCGGCCTCCCCCCGCCCCGGCCCCGCGCGCAGCCCTCCCGGGACACCCCGCACACGGGCAGGCCGGCCCCGCGCCCCGGCCCCCCGGCCCCGCCGCCGCCTCCGCGCGGCGCTGCCCCCGCCGGCAGGACGCGGCCGCGGCCGCCCCACGGGCCGCGAGCGCCGCCCCCCCGCGCCCTTCCCGCGCGCTCCCGCCGCCGCCGCGCACCTGCCGCCCGCCGCGCATGCGCCGCGCGCCACAAGGGGCCGCCGACCGCACTGCGCACGCGCACGCGCCCCGCTCCTGCAGCGCCTCCGCCCCGACACGCGGGGGCAGCAGCGAGCGCGGCAGAGCGCACTGCGCATGCGCGCACCCCCCCCCACGTGGCGGCCCCGCTCCTGGGGCGCGGGGGGCGGCGGGGGGAGGGGGCGGCCTCTGCCCAGCGGTGGCACCGACAGAGCGAGAGGAAACGGCCGCAACCTGAAACAGCGAAAGTTCCGCAGGAACTTAAGGAAAAACGTATTAGCAGTGAGGGTGACGGAGCACGGGAACAGGCTGCCCGGAGAGGCTGTGGAGTCTCCGTCTCTGGAGATCTCCAAGGGCCGCCTGGACGCAGCCCTGTGCCACGTGCTCTGGGTGACCCTGCGTGTGCAGGGGATGGACTAGATGATCCCTGGAGGTCCCTTCCAACCTTAAGGATTCTGTGATTCTGTGAAGGAAAGAGTTAAGAGCTGGAAGTGCCCCCTGGCAGCAGCTGTGCCCGTGCGGAAACGCTGGGGGCTGCTCCCAAGGCCGAGACGGGGAAGCGGGAGGTCTTGCGGGGAGGGCCGGTCTCGCTGCGCTGGAATTGGCAGCGGTGCCTGGCTGGCCAGAGAGCCGATAGCCCCTGCGGAGGGATCCCAGAGCCGTGTCGCTGGCGCTGCCGGGAGCAGACACCCTCCTGGGAGTCGTCCGCAGCGTGAACCTGGCCTGAGCCTGTCCTGGGGCCGGGTCCCGGCCCTCCTGGGGACGCTGCCTGCGGCCCCTCGTCCCCCGCCGCCCTGGGCCTTTTCCGTGCGCGCGGCGGGCGCGGGAGGCAGGGCCGTGGCCGTGGCCGTGGCGCGGGTGCCGCGGGCAGCGAGGGCAGCGCGAGCCCGGGCGCCGCTGCCCGCGGGACGGGACGGGACGGGACGGGACGGGCTGCGTGAGGGCGGCGGCTGCGGGGGGACCCCGTCCTGTCCTGTCCTGTCCTGTCCCGGTCCAGCCCAGCCCAGCCTGTTCCGTCCCATCTTGTCCCAGCCTATCCTATCCCGTCCAATCCCATTCCCTCATTTGTTTTTCTCTTTTCCCCCGTTTTTTCTTTTTTGCATTTTTATCTTTTTGTTTTCTCCTTTTTAAGCTTTCTTCTTTCATTGTCCCCCTTTAATCTTTTTCGTTTGTTTTTATGCATTTTATCCTTTTTTTCTTATTTTTCAGCTTTTAGATTTTTTCCTTTGTTTTTACCCCTTTTAACTGTTTTCATTATTTTTCCCTCTTTTAGCTTATTTTTTCCTTCATTCTTTGCCCCCTTTCAACTTTTTTTCTTTCCTTTCTCTCTCTCTTTTAGTTTTCTCTTTGGCTCTCCCTTTTGTCTTTTTTCACGTTTTTTTCCTCTTTTATATTTTTTCCTTGTTTTAGCGTTTTCCTTCATTTTCTCCCTCTTTCAGCTTTTCTCTTTCCTTCCCCCTCTATTTTTCAGCCTCCTTATTCCATTTCCCCCTCATCCTTAGCTGTTTTTTCCCCTTTTTTCCCCCTCAAAGCCCCATTATTTCGCTGAAGTCACTTTTACAGGTTTATGTTCCTCTTCGGCATTGGGGAACTCGAGGCGTTTTTAAGCCGTCGGGGCTTGGCAGGAGGCTCGGGAGGGCCTCGTGGGGCCGGGAGGCTCAGGAAAAGTCCCCGTCGTCGGGGGCGTCGTGTGTAATTTGTGGGGCGCCGAGGCGGGACGTGGAGGTGCAGAGGGGGCAGGAGGCAGCGGTGCAGGCGGGACGTGTCGCTCGCGGGGCCTCCCGGAGCGGGGGGATGTTGAGCAGGAAAGGGGAAGGCAGCGCTGCCTGGGCCCCCTGCGGAATGTTGGTTTTCAAAAGTGCCCTCGGAATGGGAAGGGGGCCCTGTGCCCTGCAGCCCGTTGGGGAAAACGGACGTGCTCTCCCTGGAGAGGGTGACGGCGCTCACAGGCTTTGCAGGAGAGTGTTGCTGGCCAAAAGCCCTGCTCCCCGCTCGGGAATCGGGACCGGGAGCTCCTCAGGTGAAGTCCTTCTGTCCAGGTTGCTCTTGGTTCTTGCTGTTCTCCTCAGCGTGGTGCTGAGCCAGGATGTGGCTGTCTAAACTGTGGGGTGTTTGTCTCCCTCTTGCCGCAGACCATGGCAGCCCCAGGGCTTTCGGCAGGTGCCCTCCTTGACAGGAGCATGAGGATGAGGAGAGAGGCTGGAGAGCGGAAGGTGCTCTGGGCCTGGGGGCTCCTCAATATCTGCACTGCCGGCATGATCTGCGTGGACATGTATGTTGGCTGCGAATGTGACTGCGTTACAGAAAACATCCTGCCTTGTGCAGGCCTCGGTGCTTCCCAGAACCCCATTACTGCCCCTTGGTAACTTTTCCTGTTTTATTGTATTTCCTTACCAGGACTGGAAAACTTCTCAGCACGTATTACAATATCCCCTTCTGGCCACTCTGCTTCATTGGTGAGTTGTCGCTGCCTGTGGATGTGTTTTGGGAGGAGAGAATATTTCGCACTTCTGTTTTCTTCCTGAATAAGTTGTTTTAAAGACAGCTTAAAAAAAAAAAAAAAGGCACAACTTGATTTCATTTTCTTTTACCCCTGTTGGAGCTGTGGGAACTTCCTCACTGCAGTGACAGGGAAGAGTCTCTTGGCGGCCCTGTTGTGGGGCTGTGTGACATTTCCAGGTAATGAAAGTTCCTTTCAATGGAGTAGACTCCAAAGGAGCTGTATCAAATCCCCTTGGAGGATGGAAAGGAGGAGGAGTGAGGCAAATGCAGATATGAGGGACAGAAGGTTTGATGGAAGAGCCTTGCTAAAGAGCGTGAAACTTCCTTGTAGAGATTTGTGTTCTCCCTGGAAAATACCTTGCACTTTTGCAAATAAGCATTAAAGCCCCATAAATGAATTTTAGCCACATAAATGAATTTTAATGTAGAAAGGAGATTTGTCTCAACTGGTTCTTGAATAAAAAGAACCCATGAAGAAGCCTTATCTCTGTCCTCAGACTAGCACTTACAGGAGCAGGTTTTTTATGCATTTTTAACCTGGTTTTTAATATTAACAATAAGTTATTACTCATGGTCATGCCATCTAGCATGATAAAACCTTTTTTTCTTTATTCTAGAACTTGCACTTGTGTCTCTGTTCAGCCTGAATGCCGTGTTTGATCTCTGGCTGTATTTCAAATACACGAGGGCACCAACTCACCTGGTTATGACTCAGAGGCAGCAGGTCCTTCTGGGGATGCAGAACTCAGGTAGGTAGTATAAACGCGTGTTTATCTGTGTTCTTTGCAGTTGGTGTCTTGGTCAAGTACAATTCTCAGCTTCTTTGTCTGAACACAGCAGTCAGACAAATTCCCTGCAGCATGTTAAAATTTAAAGTAGTAGTGCAAAATTGGTGAAGGATTGAGGGGAGAACTGAAGAGGGAAGAAGCCCTAACAAAGGAGGGGACAGCAGCCTGTTAAAGGGCAGCTGGAGAGACTCTCTGTGAAACTGGAGAAGGAATTTGTGGCCTCCCCGTGGAGCTGGGAAGAGGGCTTTCTAGCACCGTTGAATTTCCTTCAGGGCAAGCTGCGTGTCTGTGTTTTGCAGTGTGGATTCAGAGGAAGCAGGGGAGTTGGAGGCTGCTGCATGTGCAGGGCTCACTGTGTTTTTGTGCTTCTTGCAGCGGTGCCGATAGCTCCAGTGCAGGAGCCGTCAGCGAGGAGAGTCCCTTGGTGTGGGGCTGCGATGCAGGGCCAGAACGTGTTGAGCTACAGCCCAGGCCGCCCCCGCGGGGCCCGTCCCAGCTTGGCCTCGGCTCCTGCCCCAGACTGTGACCCTCAGCTGCCGGCTCTGCCCGCCAGCAGAGCCTCTTCCAGCAGTTCTCTGAGCTCCCGTCCCAGCTTGGCCTCGGCTCCTGCCCCAGACTGTGACCCTCAGCTGCCGGCTCTGCCCGCCAGCAGAGCCTCTTCCAGCAGTTCTCTGAGCTCCCGGCCCAGCAGCAGCTGCATCCAGGTAAGGACGGCGCTGGCTGCGAGGGAGCGCCTTGGCTTGGCTCCTCGTGTGCTCGTGCTGCGCCCTGAGCTGCTGGAGGTGCCCGGCAGCTGTCTGCTCCCTTTGCACATTCGCCCTTCCAGGATTCGTCCTTTCCCTAGAGTTAATTTATTTGTTTTGGAGGAGTTGGTGGGTTTCAGACAAAAAGCCTGAATGGGGAATGCAAATGTAAATGCTGAGGAGTAGAAAACCAATTCCCCTGATTCAGACTAGGCTTAATAGCAGCAAACTCCAGAGCCATAAATTCATCTGTTGAGTCAATTGACTCCTGCAGTTTGTAAAATCAAAGTGTAAGTCTTATCTTCCTCATATGACACAAGTGTCTGCTTCTGTTTGCCCAAGCTTCCCAGCTTCAGCCCTTCTCCTGCGGCTTCTTCACATGATATGAGTATTGAAGCAGTGAGAAGTGAGCTCAGGAGCCGTCACTGCCCTTCACCAGTTCGGCCTCGTTTCCTCCGGAGCCAAGAGGAGGAGATCACAGACCAGAAGTCCCTGCAAAGATACCTGCAAAGGGAAGAGGAGAAAGAGCGCAGCCGTCAGATGGGTAAAGAAATCCCTTTGCTTGGCCTGAAAGGATGGGTGAGGAGAGGATGTAGGTTTTATTAGTCGTTATTGGAGAGAGTTGTGGGTGAGAATAGCTGGAAGGGATTTTGGGAAAGGGAGAGAGCTCCTGAAGTGCTAGTAAATAAAATGACGTCCCTGCTATGGTATTCCCCCTAGATGTGGTCAAGGTGGCTGCTGACCACTTTAGTCTTCTAGGCAGTAATTGAGACAGGAGGCAGAATTTTGTAAATTCTCCACATCTCGGTGCCTCAGGGACTTCAGAAAATTCTCCTCCCTTACCATAATTCGTGAGCTCATCTTTCCAGTCAGAGTTGAATCTGTGCAGTTATTGCCTGCCCTATTGCGTGATTCTTGTCCTCCTGCTTGTACTAATTGTGCGTGCCTTGAATGTCATTTCAGCAAATTCAGTTTACAGCAGCTCCCCATTCGGCTGCCCAGCGTTTTGCAACCTGACTCGTTTGCTGGTGGAGCAGGCCAAGGTGCTGCGGAAGTTCCAGTACCAGGTGTCATGGTGTCCCCTGGGCCGCAGGGAGGAAGGTCGTCTGGACGTGCCACAGGCTGGCGAAGAGGTAAGTTCAGCACCAGAGGAGCCCAGAAGCATAGAGCTCCTCCAAAGGGTTGGCCATGATCTCCATCACACTCCTTTACACTTGTGTCTGGACAAAGTCTCATTCAAAGGGGTAGGGTTAAGGGAGCTTTAATTAAATTGGATCCATGTCTTGATCTCATCCCTTAATCTAAGAAAGCTTCTTCTTCAAGTACCTCTTTCATGTGTCCTGCACCTCTGCCCCAGTTTTGTTCTGCGAGATCCGGGAGCTCCAGGCAGTGACTGTGGCCTCGGGTGACATGTGGTGTCCTGTGAGGAGAGAGTAGGAGTGCAGTATGGCCAGGTGCTGAGGGCTCCCCATGCTGCAGCCAGGAGATGTGTGAGGGCTCTGGAACATCTGCAGTTTGCCCTGTGGGCTGTGGTTGAGCTCCGAAAACATCGTAGGCCCTAAAAGCTCCTTTGTTTTTCTCTCAGGTTTCTCTCTGTAGGTGGATAATGACTATGTTGTTTGTGTAGGTTTGGTCAAGGGTGCTGGCGCATGGGTGGCAGCTGGATGCCCTGGATTTCTGGACCGATCGGCTCCGAAGGGTAAGTCCTGTGCCCATAGACGGCCTGTTCGTGCTGCTCGAAGAGGTGCGGCCGGGTGGAGAAGGGCCTCATCTCTAAGAGACTTGGATCTTTGGGACTGGTGGGGATGAGGGTGGGCTTGGCCACGGAGATTCAAAGAGCGTGCTAGTACCAAAGGAGGAGTAAAACAAATTTCCCACCTCAACTTATGCCCTGGCTGACCTGGGTGTTATGTATTCTGCAAACCTTCCAGTTGTAAAGTTCACCCACCTTTGAATGGAGACAAATATATCTTAATGCACACTGCATGTGATAAGACTCCTTTTTTTTCTTTCTAAAATCCAGATTTCCAAACTGCTTTTTTCCCTCCTGACTTTCAACCTCCTTCTCCTGGGCTCAAGTAAAGCATGGAAAATGCCAGCACAGTGGCTTTTCCTGACAGTCTCAAGGAGCGTAATAAAGAAAGAAATGAAAACAAACAAAAAAAAGAACATTTTAGTCTTGGGAGCAGGAGTCATTGTAGCAAAGGAAATACAATTGCATGTTTGTTTGTTTGTTTGTTTGCTTGTTTTAAAAGGAGTGGGGGGGTTGAACAGTAAAGATTCTTGAGATCTGAGATGGTGTCCTTTAGTAGCTTCCTGAGTACCTTGTTGCTTCTAACCTTTTTAATGTTTCCATTTCTTTTTGCTAGTGGATTTTGCAGACAATTCTAGAGCCCCTTGTCCAAGAGATGGAGTCTGTGAGCGCTCAGCTGAGAAGAATGGGGTACCCCGCAATGCCGAGCGGAGGTAGGATGATAGGAGGAGCCATGGGGTTGGATTGTGTTTTCCTGGAAAGGTTATTCCTAAGATATGTGGAAATTCAAGTGTCCAAAAATGATTCTGTGTTATGAGGAGAGCTGTCTCTGAGCTCTTCCTGTCTGTTATGTAGCATCTTTAAGGTCTTGGTAGTAGATTTTTGTCATGCTGATGGGGTTGAGCAGGGCAATCTGAGGTGGATTTGAGAGAGCTCTGAGCATTAGAAGAAATGGTCTTGGTTGGGGGTAGGAAGAAATGGTGTTTTTGTTGGGGATAATTTTGTTTTTTGTTGGTGGTGGCTTTGTTTTTTTGGGTTTGTTCTGGGTGTTTTTAGGTTTGGGGGGTATTTTGTTTGTTTGTTTTTCCATTTCGCTGAGCTGAAATTGCAGCTGCAGTTTCCCAGGCCAAGTCTGAAGGGGCCCCTTCCATGGGCAGCTCACACGGATGTCCCCTTCCCCCAGAGCAGGGTTCGATTCGCTGCATTTCAACACAGGCTGCTTTTTTGTGCTCCGGTTTGTAGTCTCTGCCGAGACCCGCATCCCTTGTGATGCCTGTGAAGAACTGCCCCGTTGCTGGCCTCTTGTGCACCTCCCTGCTCCCCTGCTGCTCTCTGTTAAAAATTCCTTTTGATTCTTCCCTTTCCAGCCCCTCTCTGTTTCTCCTTCCTTACGCCAGGCAGCCTTCAAGGGAGGGTTTTGTGCCTGCCCAGCCCTGCACAGGGTTTCTGCTCTGTGCTGGGAGGGAGGCAGCGAGTGCTCCATGGGGCCGGGCAGGGAGCGTGTGGGGCACTGCCTAAGGTGTGAGCTTGAGCTCTGAGCTTAGCAAGCAATTAGAGCAGAGGAGGCAGTTCCTCTTTGTAACAGTGCGTTTGTTGACCCCTTGGCAGGGCGGCTGATCCCGTTCGAGTCGTGGGTGCAGGTGACGCGCTGGCTCTTCTTCCGCGCAAGGGTCAGCCCAAACAGCATGAAACAGGCAGCGCTGGCTGAAGCCACAGCCATTCAGCAGAGCCTGCTCACCATCACGCGATACCTGGGCGTCACGGCCAACCAGGAGTACCTGGTTCAACGGATCAAAGGTACGTGCTCCCCTTGGAGACTCGGGAGCGTTTCGCTGAGCTGGGTCAAGCACTGGTGGTGCCAGATGCCCCGTCAGTGGAGACGCTCGGGCTGCAGTCCCAGCAGGGCAGAGAGCTGCTTTGCAAGGCGCAGTGCTGGGTGTTTTGGCAGCTTTCTCTGCTTGCAGCAATGTGGTGGTGTGGGCCCGGGACTGGTTTTAGAAGGTTTTATTTCTCATTTCACTCACAGCGGGGCAAGAAGTGTCCTATTCAATCCTTTTGTTAATTAGGAATAAAACTTCCCTTGTTAACTCAACTGCCTTGAGTATATATAATATATGCAAGCATTTAATGAGTCCAGTTCTCTCTCCCAGTGAATGTGGTGCCCTGGCAATGCACACGGAGGTGTGGGGTTCCCAAAGCTAGTGCAAAATAGATCTTTCTTGCACCTTCCACCGCCAGTACCTGAATAGGTGTTGTTGTTTCCAGAGCTGTCCCAGGGAAGCTTCCGCTGGGGCAGAGGAGGGGATTTCAGAGGCCGGCAGTGGGGAGCTGACTTGCCCACCGACTCCGCTGTAAGTTTTCAAAGATGCCTTGGTAAAACTCCCTAAAGCTGCTCGTCTTCTGGCATGAGGCATTTGTGGGTGGCTGCAAGAAGTCCAAATCCTCTTTGCCTCGCTTATCCCCAGGATCTCAGTGTAGTTTTGAATAATGCAAAGGGGCCTGGACGTGGGACAGATCACAAAAATGCCCTTGCATGTGTTAGTCTGGGGGCGGCCTCTTCTTCAGTCTCCTCTGAGATGTCCCACAGGTAACTGTGAGGGCAGCAGCCTGAGGTAATTCATCTGAAATAGTTAAAGGAGAGACTGCAGGATAAGCCAGGGAGTGGAAAACAATCTTTACACTGTCCCTCTTTGCCTGTATTTGAAGGAAAACCAGCATTGAAAAAAAAAAAAGGAAAAAAAAGGCATTAAATCAATTAAACTAGCATGAAATCAGTCATGTGGTTGACTGTGTCCTGTGTTTGTTCTCATACCTGAAGATTATGACAAGAGAGTTCCTGCTGCGTTGTAGCCTTTGGTTCCTCGGTCTTTCTGATGGCATTCAAGTGAAATTGGGGGTTTGTTTGCACAGATCCTTATGCACATCTTCTGCACCTACCTGGACTCCAGGCTGCCATGGAACATCCAATATCCCGATGGCAAAACCTTCACTGCCCAGCACTTCATCCAGACACCCCATGAACCAGGTACTGGCATTCTTGGGCTGCTGCTTTAGCTGCTGTTTGCCCCTTGCATCCCATGGGCACCCTTAAAATCCCTCTTTTCTTTTCTGACCTTCATTCCCAGACCTGACGGATGAGAAGCTCTTCTGCATCTACCAGAGCAGCATCAACCCACCGCACTACCAGGTCATCTACCATGGCCACATCTACAACGTGCAGGAGGTAGGAGCATGTTAGGTGTGTTCTGCTGACAGGAAATGTTCAGCAGAACTGATTTGGGTTTGTTTTTTGTTCTATTTATTTATTTATTTATTGTAACTAGACACATCTACATTTAAATGTAGGCTGGCTCAGTGCAGAAAGCAGCTTCCTGTGCATTTTCTCACGACTTCTTCTAAGACCCTAATTTCTGTAAGCTCTGATGTGAGCTGTTATTCCTGAATGCCAGCAAGCCGGAGGCTTCCTTCTAGGAGTTTGTGGAAGGAACCATCTCATCTCAATGCCAAACTGCCAGATGTTTCCTGCACGTTTTATTTCTCTCTTGAGCCCTGGGTTGTGACTTGATCACCCATTTCAGAAAAATGCTGGAAGAATTCCTGAGTATTTGAGGATGGTACTCCATCAAAAAAAAACCCTCAAAAATAATTTTTTTCTGATGTTTGTCTAAGTGAGAGGTAAATATTGAGGGAATCCCCCAGGCTGTTGTACCATTTTTTTGAGGTTTCTATTATAGTCTTTCCTCATCTCAGGTTATTAAACCTTTTCTATTATGGTGCACACCCGCTGCATACGTACCTTGCCAAAAGATTTGAAGGAAAAGCTGTACAGCTGTGGCTAAGTTAGGGGCAGGATGTGTCTGTTGGTTTGCATAAGACATTCTCTCTAAGATAGTGGCGTGAGTGCTTGTCCCTGCAGTCGCTCCCAAAGTCTTCTCTCTTCCCATGCATTCAGGGCAGAAACAACCTGCTCCACGCATTGCTCCTGTTCCTCTACATCATCAAGACCAGGGAATCGGGCATGCTCGGGTAAGTGTCGCCCCGTGGGTCCCCTCGCGCTGCCGGCGAGAGCTGAGCAGCAGCTTTGGGTGCTGAGGTGCCGTGAGGCTGCTCATTGGGACGGCGGTGACGGTTTTAAAATCCTGCTGGCGTTTTAAGTAAGGGCAGCCGTTCTGTAGGACTGTGTCAGTTGGGTGAGCGTGAGCATGCGGGAAACGTTTTAGTTTTCTCCTTGGTCTTGTGCCAGCTGCAGATGAAGAAGTTTTCCTTGTAAGGAAGATGGGGTGTAAACAGGAGCTTTAACTTGCCGCTGGTTTGTGACTGTGGTGTTCTTTTTGCAGGCGCGTCAGTCTCGGTGCTTCAGGAGTCAACGTGCTCTGGATTTTTGGAGAGTGACGAGCAGGACCACAGGTCGGCAGAGGAGTGATCCCTCTTCCCAGACAAGAAGAACCGAGCAGCATCATTATCCTTTTTGCCTTGGAGCAAAAGCCATTGGAGAATTAGGGTTTAGGGCTAGGGTTAGGTTAGGGTTTAGGTTGCGGTTAAACATTTTGTTTGTTTGACTGATCTTTGGTTGTGATTTTGGGGTGTTCCCCACCATGCCAGCACAGTCTTAGTAGCAAATGCTGGAAGCAGGTGGATCTAATAGCAGGAGTTATGCTGAGCTTTGGTGGGCAGTTGCTCTTTGGCTGCTTTTGGTACTGAACGTGTCTGCACGGATCTGGGTCCTGGATCTGCGTTTTCTAGGCAGGGCGATTTTCGGAGGCACTTGGTCAGCCCGTTCCTGGGTGCTCTCTGCAAATCTGGTGGTGTTTGCCCCCTAGAGCAGGAAGGTAGAGTGCTGGTGGTTGTGATACTGTGGGGATGGATGGGTGTTGCAGGTTGTTTTGTCTAACTTTGTGTGCAATGATTTTTTTTTCTTTTCTAGGTTGTAGATAGCATTTAGAATTGTTTAAACATTTAAAAATAAGGTAAGAAAGACATTTTTTTTTTTTAACCTCCGTCTGGGTTTTTCCCTCTGTCCCGGCTGCTCTGCGAGGTGTCGATCGTCTCCAGTGCCTGCAGGGAGCTCCGTCCTGGAGCTGGGGTTTTCTAAGCAGGGAGGTTTTGGAGGCGCTTGGTTACCCCGTTCCCAGATGCCATCTGGGAATCCGGTGGCCTTTGTCCATTAGAGCAGGAAGACAGAGTGTGTGCCGGGGGCTGTGAGTAGTAGTGCTGAGGCTGCAGAGGCAGCTGCTGCGAGGGATGTGCTGCTGATGCAGCCTGGCAGGTTGTTATCGTGCGTGTTCCTTTTTAATGTAGAGCGTGACTGACCTGTTGTTTGTTTTTGCAGGTGCAGTAGATGAGAGTCGAGATGGGAAGGAGGATCCTAAGCCCTATAGGCCTCAGCCTTCCAGCCCTAGCCCTTCAGGCCAAGCCCTTCGCCCTAGTCCGACAGGCATCAGCCCTTTAGGTCCATAGCCATAAGATTTATAGTATCCCTATAGGATCCTCCTAGATCTGTAGGGTAAGATTAGATTTGCAAAATAGGTTGCGAGGATGGCACGGTTGTACATTCTTTTGAGAAATAAAGATGGTAAAGATGGTTGTGTGGTGTCTCATTTCAAATAAAGATGTTTGTGTGGTGTCTTCTTTCAATAAAGATAGAGGTGGTGTTTCGTTGCCTTTATTGCAGTAGCTGCTGCCCTAAAGGGATAGGGCCAAAGGGCTAGAGCTCAGGGCCAAAGGGCTTGGTCTAAAGGGCCCAACGGCTGAAGGGCTCGGGTTAAAAAGCTAGGATTCAAGGGCTAGTCTTAAAGGGCTGGGATTCAAGGGTTTATGGCTGCAGGTCTAGGGCTAAAGAGGTTTGGGCTAAAGTGCTAGTGTTGAGGATTAAAGGGCAACAGTTAAAGGGCCAAGGGCTAAAGGGCTTAAAGGGGTAGAGCTGGATGGCTAGGGCTTCGGGTTAGAGGGCTAGTGATAGCAAGCTGTAGGGCTAAAGGGCAAAGATTAAAGGGCTAGGACTAAAGGGCAGAGGCTAAAGGGAAAAGGCTAAATGCTCCAGGTATAAAAAGCTAGGGCTTAGAGCTAAATGGTTAGGACTAAATGCCTAAAAAGCTATAGGGTTAGACTTAAAAGGGTAGCATTCAATGCTAGCTTTAAATGGCTAGGATTAAAGGGCTAGCACTTGGGACTAAAGGGGTTTAGGGCTAAGGGGCTTAGGGCCAGCGCTAAAGGGCTAGGACTCAGGGTTAAAGGGCTAGGCTTAAAGGGCTAAGGGAGTTAGCACTAAAGGCCTTAGGGCTAAAGTGCGAGGGGTAAAGGGCTTAGGACTAAAGAGCTTATGGTTACGGGGAAAAGGGCTTAGGGCTAAAGGCCTTAGGGCTACAGGGGTAGTGCTTAGGGAGAAAGACCTAGTGGTAAAGGGCTGTAGGGAATGGCTAACAAGATCTTACGGCCAAAGGCCCAGGGCTAAAGGGCTTAGGGCACTAGATCTGTGGCTAAAAGTCCAGGGCAAAAAGGCTGGTGGTAAAAAGCTCTAGTACTAGGGCTAAAGGGCTAGGGCTTAGGCCTAAAGGGCTAGGACAGGACTGAAGGGCAAAAAGGTGGGTATAGCAATATATAGATTAAAGGTTGTTATGGCCAAGGATGAAAACAATTATCTGCTTGCTTGGTGGATAAAGGATTTTCTGAGGCCAATAATTATGGGAATAGCTAGGAGGAAAGGTTAATAAGGATCACCTGGTGGAGGTAAAGAGATGTGGGGATATACAGGTCACCTGTAGAAGAGTAGGGAGTGCCCTTCTCTGGGATTGGTCACTGGGTTATTGGCACCCCAGGTAAGAAGGTTGTATAAATACCCAAACCCTGAAGTTAGAATGGGCTGTTGAGCTGTTCCTGCTCCTCTGTGATTTCCCATGGGATAGAATGGGAGAAGCAGTGGGAAAGGGCTAGGATGAAAGGGCTAGGGCTACAGCTTGGGGCTAAAGAGATAGGAAGAAAGAGTTAGAAATTTAGGCTAAAGGGATAAGACTAAAGGCTCAGGATACAGCCCTAGGGCTTTAGGGCCAAAGGGCCTTGGAATGACGAGCTTACTTGTACTTCCCCATGTTGAATGTCATTTTCTAATCAGAGTGAGGACACTGTGCATAGATGCACAGCACTCCTGTTTGGTGTTAGCTGGGGGTGATGGGAGCCAGTGCTGCTCCGTTTTCTTTCCTTTGCCGGGTGTGTGTGTCTTGTTTTGCTTGGATTTCACTATCCCAGTATTCATAGACAGTCCCAATGCTGTTCCTGCCATATGTCATGTGGCCTCAGCTACCTCCAGCAAACTCTCTTTTTTTTTTCCTTCTCTTCCCTTTCTGGGTCGTCCCTTATGTTTTCTAAATAAAACAACTGGTGTTCTCAAGTTACGCTCTCGTGTTTGTTCCTTCTTGTGGCTATCGGATACAAAAAATCCCTTTTGCTCCTCTGTGTCGAATGAGTGCAGAAAAAGAGCAAAGGGAAGATAGGTGGCCCTGCAAACCTTGACTCACTTTAATCCTGCCAGATCAGTAACCACAGCCATAACCCTAGTGAGTAACTGATGGAGTGATGAGAGCAGTGGGAACATTTCTGGAGCATTTCGAGAAAGGCCCAAGGGTAATTCAATGGCATCTTCCTGCCTCTTGAGTCCTGTGTTAGGGAGAGCACAGCTAAAGGGCATGTGCTTTCTTGTGCTTCAATCCTCCTCTCCTTCCCCTGCACACATTGAGGCATGAGGGTGGCTTTAAGACAGATGCAGTCCCTGTTTTCCTTCCAGCACGTTTTATAGCTAGGGCAGCTTCTCTCTAGCTGAAAGCCAGGTAGGTTTCATACAGAATTGTTTTAAGTCAATGAAATATGGAAGCACTGAAGCTAAAGGTTAAGCTACCCTTAGACAAGTCCCTTAGACATGGTCAGGCGTAACTTTCAGTCCTGCAGTGGGGAGCTGGACTGGCCTTTTGAAACAAAACACAGCAGAGAGCTGTTGTTGCGGAATTGACAGAGGTGCCTTTGGTGGCAAAGCACTTGCTATGGCCGGGAGCAGCCTCCATCCTACTGGAGAGGCCGTTGCTCAGGGATGGCACGTCGCAAAGGCACCACACCGATGGCTCTGTGTTTGTGACATCCAAGGCTCAAAGGGCTGCTTGGCCCCTGCAGCTGGTTGCCAGCGGCTCTGGGGGAATGTTTGCTCTGGAACCTGCAGTCTCCCTGGACAGCGCTTGTGCTTCGACATCGTTTCCTCCCTAAGCTGGAGCATCGCTACTTTGCCCTGCCTTCTTTAAAGGACAACTGCTCCTTTTCCCTCCCATCTCAATTCAGCAAGAGCCTTCCAAGGGACAGGCAGCCTGGCTAAAGCAAGGGCTGAGCAAACGGAGCGCAGCGGCCGAGGTGCAGCAGGCGCCAGCATGCGTGCCTGCCCTGGAGAGCAGGAGCAGGAGCCGGGCGAGAGCTCCTCTGCTCCTCCGCTGACAGCCAGCCAGGCAGCCAGCGGCACCTCCACGCAAGAGCTGCAGCCAGCACCCGCGCCTGCACCTCTCTGTGCTGCCCATGAGGGGCAGCAGCCCAGCTGCAGCTCCACCACAAGGGCTGACCACTGCCTCCAGGTGCCAGCTCCGCAAGAGCCCTGGCATCTGGCGCCCACAGCTAGGCCAGAAGCACCGGGCTCTGCCAAGCACACACATGGCACATTGCCTCCCGAGACGCATCCCAATCCCACAGGCAATGACCCCATGAATATTGTCTTCAACCGCATTGAGGATTTGGAGGAAATTTCTGAAGAAGTAGTAGAAGAGCCCTGGGGTCTGACACCCCCATCTCTTTCAGAAGCACCGGGCTCTCCCAAGCATACAGATGGCACATCGGCTCACGAGACCAATCCCTTTCCAACAGGCATCAAGCCACTGAACATCCCTTCCTACTGCAATGAGGATTTGGAAGACATCTCCAAGGAAGAATTCAAAGACCCCTTGGAAAAGGAGGAGTTTGTGCAAATCTGCTTTACAGATTTGATGCTTGCAACCTCCACCAAGAAGAGACCAAGGCAGATGTATGTCAAGGTGTGTCATGACAAAGAAAGGGCCGCAGAGGTGAAAAACAGCACTCCGCTCCCACCAGAGCACTGCCACCATGTTGAGGCCACGGGTGCAATGGGAGCTGCTGGCATGTCCAAGGCAGAGGCTTTTCACAGGACATTTCCTCCCTCACCACACACTCAGGACAGCGCCTGCAGCACACCCAGTACTGCTGCTCAGCCACACAATGTGCTATGGACCGTGGCCAGCAAAGACACCAGCCACCCTCAGCCTGAGCTGGGAGCAGCAGCAGGCAGCAGCCACAAGCAGAATCCAAGAGGGAATCGCAAGAGGAGCCTCGCTTCCCCCTCCTCCCCTCTCACTCCTACAGAGCAGTCTCCAGAGGAAAGGTGTCCTGAACAGCTCCCGCCGAAGAAGCGCTATCGCTCCTGCTGCCAGGAGGGAAGCAAGGGTTTCCCTCTGCTACGGCCAGCTGCCGCTCTCTTGCAACGTGCCAGCCCCTGAGCATCTGCACCCAGCCTGCCCTTCCCAGCACTGCTGCCTCAGCCGCCTCCAGAAAAGTCTCGTTGTTTTTTTCCCCCTCCCTTTCTAAGTAGTCCGTTATGTTTTCTAAATAAAATGACCGGTGTTGTTCTCAAGTTACACTCTCGTGTGTGTTCCTTCTCTGCTATTGGATACATAAAAACTGCTCCTAAGCAAGCTCTTGGGGGAAGGAGCAGGAGGGTGCAGGGACGTTCTACCACACCTAGAAGAACGGTATTCCAGCTGAATAATTAAGCCATTCTTTACACTATGCTCAAATGACTCTGAGGATTGGAGCAAATAATACAAGAGCATGAATGAGAAGAGAATGCCGTGAAAAGCATTGCACAAAATATTAGTTACTAGTGGAGTGGCTCTTCATTCAACGCAAGTCCATCTCCAGCTCTGCCAAGGACAAAAATGTACTCTTTGTAGAAGAGGTGGAACTGTAATATCAGAATTGTTTTCCAAATGTCAAGATTAAATTAATTAGAATTATATTAATTTTCAAAATTAAGGTTAGAATGATTAAATAACAGCCTTTTTAGATGAAAATAATGCTGTGCAATGATGCTTGGGTGTAGGTAGGATTTATACAAGCTGATGTCAAAAGAGGATCTGAGGATGTTGAAAGAGGATCTGAGTCCCAAAAGGGCCTCATAGAGCTGCCATGAGTCAAGGCACTGGGAATACCATCCAAATGAGAGCTCTAAAATGGTGAAAGGACCTAAATGAGAGGCCTCTCCATTCTGCAGCCTCGCAGCTTTACTGCAGGAAGCCAAGCTTGCGCAGGTCGGGTCTCCTCTTCCTCGTCCCCCTGCCACCACCCACTTCTCTGCTGAGAGCAGGAAAGCTGCCTCCAGCACAGCACGGAGACGGCACCAAGAAAGGCACCGTTCTGCCCTCCCGCGCCTAAATCTCTCACTCCCATGGGCAGCACAAGGACAGCATGCTCTCTATCTGCTTTCCTTTGGTCTGCTCTGCTTTGGACAAAGGTTTTGCAGAAGGTCAAGGTTATTGCCAGCAGGAGGGGCACACAAAGTGATTTTGGCCATGCAGCACGGCTGCCACAGTCAGTGGCAGAGGTTTCTCCCCTTCCTACACTTTGCCAAAACGGCTCTGCCAAAATAGGTCATGATGGGCTGGAGGCTCTTCAAGGCTCTGAACCCAAGGCATAACTGCAGCCCTCCATGTCCCTTGGTATTCCCATATCTTCCACCCCCAATTCACAATACTGATGCAATTAACTCATCCTCTATATTCCCATATTAGTTGGCCTCAGAAAAACCTTTATCCATCAAGCAATCAGGCCACTGTTTTCATCCCTGCCTACAGCTGCCTTTCTTCCTACATATTCCTATACTTGATGGTCCGTATAGATCTGCCCACAGAACTTCCTCAGGCTGCCAAGAGAAGCTGCAGAGGCTCTCAGAACCAGAGCACTGCAGAGGCTCTCAGCTCAGGAGTGCTACATGCCAAGCAACTGCCCTTACCCTCTTTCTTTACAATTTCCTATCTCACAACACAAAGTAAAGCCTAGGAGTGTTCCATGTCCTCAGCAGTGCACCACCTCCCAAGGTAGGAAGGAGAAAAATATGCAGAAACGAGAGCCATTCCATAGCTGTCATGGTCCCCTCATGTTTGTTCTTCTTTTTCACTCCTCAGCCCCAGTGACTGGTGCTATTTCCTGCATTTATAGAGCTCAACGGGACTTCAGCAGCAGCCTCTCCAGTGTTTTTCTTCATGCAGCATCACTGCCATAGCAGTGTTTCTTGCAAGAGAAAGTCTTTTCACATGCAGAGTGGAACTAAGTGCCTCCCACACACACTACAGAAGTCTACAGAAAAGTCCCTCCCAATTCTTGCAAACCCAAGCTGCCCCATATCCAGAGGGACTGCTAGTGAAAGAGGCAAGCACAAGGCAGAAGAAACGCTGGTAGTGCCTGACCCCATTGAAGGCAGAGGAAAGGCTCAAAGGGCTTTTACACCTGCTTGGACTAAGAAGAACAAGTAGATTGAGGCTTGCCAAGGAAGGGCTTTCATGGCCAAAATACAGCATTCCTGTGGTAGCCAGCCATAGGCTTTGCCCTCACCACTTCTTTGGCTTCTCTTCTGTTTTTTCTCTTTCAGACATCTCACCTACCTTTCTTCTCAGAGTGCCTAGGCACTCCACACACACTATACACACCAACAGATACAGAAATCAAAAGCTTATTTGTGGCCAAGGGACATCTGCATCCTATTCCAAGTGCAATGGAAAGAGGTTGCTTTGATGGAGATGCTCCTCTGTCTTTACTGCTCCTTTCACTTTACTCTTTTGACTTTACTCAATAATTTAGAAAGCTTAGACTGGGAAAAAAAAAATCCAAGGGAGAATGTTCCCTTTAGCCCCGCTTCCTGCTAATGGCCCCTAAGGCCTGGAGTTCCTCCCTTAGCCCAGATTCTCTAACACTCCTCTCAGGTACCCCAGTGACCTCCCAATTTTTTGTTGCCACAGACTGGGCGTTCCAGTGAGCAACACCAAGGCCCTTCAGCTGGAAAGCTCTCTAACCCATCTCTCACGCAAGCAGGAAACACTTCAATGGAAAAGGACAGAGGAGAACATGCTGTTTCTTTCAAAATTCTTCTATTTTATATTGCTCTGCGCCTCTCCTGCCATCTCCTTCTTTCTTCCCTTTCCTGCCTTTTTATATCTTCGGCCACTGAAGCCCAGAAGATCTTTTTCTCCTCCTTCAGGCAGTGGGCGCACATTTCCTGCAGGCCACAGGCAAAGGCAAATATCATAGAATATGAGTCTCACCTTTTTCTTTCTTCTCTTTTTTTTCTCTTTTTTTCTTTTCAGAGGAGTAGATTGTGTTCTTCTGTGCCTTCTCTTTGTCCCTTTCTGTCAGCAGCGTTTTGCTTACAAGGCACAGTGCAGAGCCCCATTCCGCATTGAATAGAGATCTAAACAATCACTGGAAATCTACAATCTACAAGGAAACTGCATATTTTCAATCACAGCAAAGTTCACAGTATCACTAGAAGAAAACATTGACCAAAGAAAAAGCTCTGAAGATGTTTCTGAGAATATTTGTAGGAAGAATATGCTCCAAAATTTGGAGCAACTAGCAGGTTAGAAATTCAGAGCCAGAAGAAGCTACTGCATGTTCCAGCGGCCTCATAGCAAGGGCTCACTCCTCAGCAGCCATTCAAGTGTGTTCACAGAGCTGTCTCCAGGCTGACACAAGAATCCCACCACTCCATTCAACCAACCTACCTGTCCTGTGGTTGGACATCCTTCGCAAACAGGCGTTGCTGCCTGGCCTTGTGCTGCAGGGCTTGTCTGCCCTTGGGAGTTGCTAGGACAGGGTGGCAATCTGAAAGCACACGAGGAGGGGAGGACATAAGCGTGTGGGATGAGTTTCTTCCCCTCCTTGCACTCACGGGCTGAACAGCTGCTTCTGCAGCAGGAGGTGCTTCTGCACAAGTGTTTTCCTGAGCAAGAGAAGCCAAAAAGGGAAAGGCAAATGCCCGAGATGTCACACTCAGCTGTGCCCCAACACTGCCCACCTACAGTGCAGGTAGTGTAGGCCTGGGTGCCCTTTTGAACAGACAGGAGAATAAGAGGAGCAGAGTCAGTGCTCAGATACCTGCCCTGTCAAGAAGTTACCAAAAGAACCTTTTGACTTCCTCGCTTGTCATGAGCTGCTTCTAGACCCAGCACGCAGGACAGGTGCTCAAGCCATTCCGGAGCTCATATGGCCTCTAAATGCTGAGGAAGCCTCTCCCTCACACAACAGAAAAGACACAATCTCCCAAAATTGTTTCTCTGGGGGGGTGTTCTCACCTGGAAGAAGGCACTGCTGTCTTGGCCACCTCCCTTGCTTCCTCCTGGATGGTGGGCAGCACAGGAACTTGTGCCCGCTTTTGAGCACAGAGCCTCCTCTGGCTAATAAGGCACCTTGCAGGACTCCCTGAAAGGATGGATCAGGAGAAAGTGCCATTACAGAGCTGAAGACAGTCGCACAGTGCTCCCTGCACCACCAAGGCCCTCTCCTCTGGAGACTGAACAAACCCACACCTCCCAGCTTCTCCTTGAACAGCACATGTGCCTGTCCCCTAGGGACCTTTGTGGCAATGCTCCCTTTTCTGGCAGCTTACTACCTTGCGCTGCTGCAGCGTGGAGGAGGCCAGATTTGGAGCCTGCTCTTTTCAGTGCCCTCTCATCCTCACACCTGCAAAGGGGAGGCATATAAGGATGCATGAGACAGGAGAGTCCCCTGGAAAGCTGCTCTGCACTTGTCTGCCCGCAACCAGGAAAAGCCAGGTCACGGTGACAAGGGGGCAATAATCTTCCAGAGCACAGGGAGACTTTGTGTCCTGGGGAAACATCTCTGCGCCCGTACAAGCACAGCATTGTCCAAGGCTCTCACCTCTCAGGAGACTCTTCTCTATAAGCACTCTTCCCCATTTCGGCAGACACCACCCTCGCTCGCTCTGCCAGTTCCTCAGGCGTAATCCTCTTTCGAGCGAGGAGTCGCTTGCAGGCACGGGTTAGAGGAAGGCTCTCTGACAGGGTGAAAGAAGAACACTCTTCAGAAAGCCAGGCCAGCTTGGACCATGCTTCATGTGCTGCCAAGAGTGCTGTGCCACCAAGGACAGCCATTCCATTGCCTCTCCTGGCAACCCCTTCTAAGGGCTGAAGGATGCCCCCATGAATTTCCTTCCTTTGTGTGCTGCTCCTCCTGAAATCTCTCTCTGTTGCCCCTTCCCCCACCCCAGGGTACACCTGAGAAATCTCTGCCTCCCCTATAATAAACAACACGGTGTGAGGATGTGGTGTGATTGGGCGCCACAGGAAGCATTAAAGCCAGCCTCCCCGGCATTCCCGGCTCCACATGCTACTAACCTAGTAGCTTAAGTGTCTCCCAATAAGTTAGGCGCTTCTCCGTGCCAAGCTTGGTGGCTGCATCCTCCCTTTCTGCTGCCCTTTTCTCATTGGAGGCATTTCTGGGAAGAGTAGAACTTTTCCTGGATAGTCTTGTGGGTGCCATCCAGAGACTCGTCCTGGAAACAAGGAGACAAAAATGAGAACGACATAGCAGTCTCACAAGATACTTTAGATGTTTGCCATGCAGCAAGAAAGCAGAGGGCATGGTGGCAGCAGGTAATAACATTTGCGAGTCAAGAAGGGCTTTACACCCCAGCCACACAAGGATCAGAGAACAGCAGCAACCCTCTTGCCTTCTCAAAGGCTCTCACCTCCTGGGAGATGTGCTCTTCTCTCTCCCTTCTGCTGTCACTGTGAGCCTGCTATGTCTCTGGGAAGAATGGCTCTGATGGGAAAAGATGGTCTTCCCAGAAAGATTCCCTAAAAGGGCATAGGAGACAAAACATCAGCCATACTCTACCATTTCAGTCCTGGCTTGAATACCCTGCTAAGAAGACTAAAAAATCTTGTCAGGTGTTATATTCCCTTTGCTGGAACTGTCCTTACCAGCCTCTACTTCCACCTTCCTTTGGGTGCTAGGAATAACAGGAGCACGGGCCACTGCTGTTACTGCTGCTGGAGGTCGTGGGAAGGGCTTGCATTTGGACCTGGAAGCCAGAAGAGAGAAAGCAGCCTAAGAGGAGAGGCCCGCTGTTTCTGGGTAGATGCTCGTCCTGCAGCAAGCACAGGGCATGGTGGGAGGGGGTAATCAACCTTCTTAACTCAGAAGGACAATGTGTGCAGGAAACACATCCCCGTGCCACAAGTACAAGTGCACAGTATTAGGCCAAGGGCCCTCTCCCAGGTTCTCACCTCACAGGAGCCTTGATCTTCCCCTCTCCTTTGGCTGGTGCTGTGACCCCGCTCAGACTTCCTGAAGAGTAGCTCTGCTGGGGAAGCAGGCTCTTCCCAAGAGGAGAGCTTCCTGAAAGTGGGGATACGAGAGAGCTGAACACCTGTGCTACTCCATGCATGCCTTAGTGCCTTGACTAGAATTTCCCAGCAAGAAGAACAAACCTCTGAACAAGTTCCTACCGGGTCCTACATTACCTTTGCTGATGTTGTCATCGCCAGCCTCTTCTTGCCCACTCTTCTTTGGGCCTGGTCTTCCATGTGAATTGACCGCTCTCAGTGGCGGAGGTCTTGGCAAGAGCTTGGGTGCACCCCTGGAATGAAGAAGAAGAGAGAGAGATGATCCTGACACTGCTACCTGCTGGTTGTGCAGCAAGAAAGCCCAGCGTGGGGTGGGACAGGGCAACCACTCCGAGAGACGCATCTGCCTTCCACAAGTAGCAGAGCACAGGATTTGCTCCATTGCCTCCTCCCAGGCTCTCACCTCGCAGGAGGATTGCTCTTGTCCACTCCTTCTGCTGGCGCTGTGGCCCCCTTTATGCCACATGAAGAACCGCTCGGCTTGGGGACGAGGCACTTGCCAGGAAGCTCTCCTGAAATGGATGATGAGAGGAGAGCTCCTTAGAACTGGAGCTCTGGCAGAGGGAGCTTTCCAGGAGATGACATTTTCTCTTTTTGGGGCCCTACACGTGAGGGGAGCTCATTTTGGCACGTTTCTACAACTCTCACAGACTTTTTTGCAGCATATTCAGTCCTAGCCCCCTCTTCTCATGAAAGGAATATTTGGCACAAGGGCTCCACCCCTTCCACAGCTCTACCACTAAAGGCAGAATTTGTCCCCCAGAAGGCTGATGGGCTCTGCCTACAATTTTCCTCTTTTCTACTACAAACCAGAGGGCAGTTTGCAATGTTTGTGGCTGTGAAGGAAGCCAGGCCCACGCAAAGCATCCTTCAGCCCTGCCAACTGCACTTTGGAGTGCCGGGCATCCTCTGAGCTTGATTTGTATTGCATTTCTTAGATTTGTCACAACATTAGGTGCAGGTGCCGCAGGTGCGTAATCTCGTAAGCCACGCATTTACAAGGTGTCTCAAACGCCATAGCAGGAAGGCCAAGATGGACGTGTCCTAAGCTTGCTTGTGGGTCTGCTCTTACGTTACCTGCTTTTTTATTGTCAGCATCCTCTTCTGCTGCCCGTAGAGCGCTGGGCTTTATGGACACCGTGGCCAGTTTTGTGCCTCTTCTCTTTGGAGGCAGCTCAAGCTCAAACCTGTAACAAGTGGACAGCATGAGTTACATCACAGGGTATTTCATGTCTGTTGGGAAGTCCACAGCAGTCCAAAGCACAATATGCAATCTCTTCGGGGCCTTGTTTGGAAGCTGAGTTGCCCAATACAGAACTCCAGTGCCGGGAGAGGTAGAAACATTATTGTCCCCAAGCTGGAGCGCTTTGGTGGCCTTACTGCAAGAAAGCATACGATAACACCAGAGAGTGCTTTCTTGTGCTTTTAGCCCAGGACTCCCATGTTGTTGCTAAATTCTGGGGAGAACAAGCTCTTCTTGTTCCGTTAGCCCTGCTGAAACTGAAATCTTGCTTCCTGTTTCTGTCACAAGCATGGACTGACGGCTTACATGTGCTGCTACCATTCAGGAGCTGAGAAGCTGCTAGCTTGGGCAGCCACCGACTGCACAAGGCAGCATACTCACTTTGGAAACACGAAGACACCAAGCGAACACATCTGAAACACAGTGGCTTCGGTGCTTCGTATCACAGAATCCTTCGTCCATGGAGTCTGCAATAGAGATGGAGACAGCTTTTCATTAACACAGAGGGTCTCAAAGCCATCGCTTCCCAAAGGTGTGTGTGGGGAAGTGAAAGGCAGAGCTACTTGCATCTTTGCTCTGACCCAAGACACCTCTTCTACCTTGCAAAGACCACAAAATGCTGCAGAGGAAAGCTGCAGTGAGCTTACATTACTGCAGATCATGACAAGCCCCTGTGCCTCACTGGGTTCTGGCTGCCCAATGGCAAACAGATGAATGGAACATTGGCTGGGTTTCAAAGGCAAGGAGCACTGTGGAAATGACCAACTTACAGAGAGCAGGTATTCCAGAAGGTATCCTGTCCTATCCATGGCACGAAGAAACTCCTCATAAAACCTCATTTTTGCTCTTTTTTCTCTGACAACCAGAATGCCGATGTTTTTGAAAACAAAGTCAGCATCCTTCCCGTCGGCTAAGACCCGAGAGAAGAAGCACAGGGTCTCCCGGATACAGGCTTCCACTATATGCCGAGGGTACCGGGTGTCCAAGGTTATCAGAGCCGAGTTCAGAGGAACGGTTCGCAGAAAACCTAGAAAAAAAGCAGCAGAAGGTTGAAGGGAGAGCAGGGAGAGTTCCTTGTACAGAGTGTGGAGGGCCTTAAAGAGCACCAGTTTCCTCTGAATTCACTGCCAGTTGCTAAAGCTGTTCCAAGACAGACAGTCTAACACTGGTGTTTGCACAGAGAGTGAAAACTCTACGTAGGGTGAAAGGCAAAGCAAAGGCTTGAATCTGACTGCTTACCAGGAGTGTCCTCACAGGCAGGTGTGAGGCCTAATGGCCGTGCAAAAGAGGTAGAAAGTAAAAAGAAAGGCCGCCGAACAGCCACAGGAGCACGGTCCTTCATATAGATGTCATCGTTCAGGAGGCAGAATGTCCCTATTTCCATTCGGACAGCCTGAGGACAGAAGAGAAGGGCAGGGAGAAAACAGATTTGTTTAGGCAGGCAAGTTGGCTAATGGCTTGTCAGAATGTGGCCATGGTGCTTGGTGTCCTGCCCACGCCAGGGGTGCAAGGAGGCTCCCTTGATTGGGAGAGCTTAGGAGAAGATCTGCAGCCCGGCCCTCTCTCACCTCTTCCCGCTCCAGCCAACAGCTGGAGTGGCAGAAGCAGAGCAACTGCCCTATGCTAGGTCAGCTGGTCACCTCAAAGGGACATCCCACAAGTGGGGCAGAGCCTGACAAGGGTCCAAGACTGTCTGGGCTTGGTCCTTCCACTCTGTTAGTGGGGTCTGGAGAAGGCCCTGGAAGTGTGCAGCACTTTCTTCTAGTAAAGCTGGCCTTTTTTCTTGCTCTCAACTGGCAGAGAAACTGCTCTGCGCCACACTGGACAAGTGCAGGGAACTGCCAGGAGCTCTTTCCCACTTCAAGGGAGGGGAAGCATGATGGCAGTTGAGGGCACAGGGCTGTGTCAGAGCTACCCGCAGCATCAGAATTTGAGGGGAGAAAGTGGATACCTTGTCTAGAATCAGCTCTCGGAAAATGTAATTCGACACACCACCCCAGATAGCAACGATATCTGGAAAGCAAACGAGAGAAGTATGTGCTCTAAGTCAGCAAGCTCACGATGGTCCTGGCCTCTCCTAAGCAAGGAGACAGGAGACGCAAGGGGAATCAGGCAGCCCCTCACCCTGCCATGCCCTTCCAAAGATCAAAAGCACATGAGACAAGGGCTGAGCAGCCTTGTGTCAGCCTTTCTGGCAGCCTCCCTAGAGTCCGCTCAGAGCCGCAACACATTCAGCCTTCTGGCCAGGAGACACCTTTCCCTCTAGCACATCTCTCCAAGCGCACAGCAAGCCAGCATGAGCCAAGGCCTAGGAAAATTCACCCATGGACTTCCAGCCTGGCACGACATGCAGCTATGCCCACAGGAGCCTCAGAGGCTCCAGGAATGGCCAGGCTTGACCCCGGCAGGGGCGAGGTTTGCCCACATTTGACTCCTATTCATGCACACTCGGCACTCCTGATGTGGCAGCTCCAATCCTTCTCCCAGTAGGGAGCTCGGAGTGTCCACGACTTTCTTCAAGGCAACAGAGCCCAGATTTCAGGCTGTCATCTTAGCTCCCAAGCCAGTGAGGGGCAACACAGACCTCCTGCACGCGCACCAGAGTCTACATAGCAGTTCTCACACACACTCCTCTTCACATACTCATAGGAAATCGCTGCTGAAAGCCTTACCATCAGTGGTGAGGTCGCGGAGAGTTGGGAACATGTTAGGCTTCATGCCTTCCATATTTCCACACGCTCCCTCTAGGTGAGGACTGCACGAAGAGGGCGGAAAGGGAACTTCCTCCTCTCCAACCGTCTCTCACCTACACTTCACCAAACGGCCTTGCGCTGGTAGCCCACTGCCTCCCTTTGCCTTCCCCAACTCTTGGGAAAGCAGCTCCTGAGAAGGGAAAAGCAGCTCAGAGAGCAGCAGCCAGCGACTGGAATCTCACAGGCCTCGCAGTGAAGTGTGCGCCGGGGCCAGGGTCACCGTGATATCAGGGACCTTGCGGCTATGACACGTGAGGGCCCCACTGTGACCCCACACCTTGTCACACACAGAGGGCTACAGGGCCCTGACCACCCTCAGTGACACTCACCCACATCAGAGCCTGCAGCGGACAGGGAGGTGGCACCGCTCTTGTAGGGAGCTGCCCTCCTCCTCCTCTGCCTGTGCCTGGGTCAGGGAATGAAGAAGGAACCTGTGCTCCTTGGGCCATGAGCCAGCAAATGGCACTGGCTGCCCAAGGAGCACAGCCATTTCCTCTCTCTGCCCCTGGAGAAGACTTGCTTCTTTCACCACAGGAATGGTCAAAGACCTTGAAGAAAGTCTTACTATGAACACCTCTTAAACATCTGAAACAGGACTTGGACAGTTGCTTCCTTTCCCTCTGCACAAGCCTTCCCCTGTATGAGGAGCAATGAGAAGGCTTAGGGTGGCAGGGCTTTTTTGGGTAGGCCTTATTACTTTTTGTCTTAAGCGGTCACAAAAACACATGCAGAAGTCCAAGGAAAGCTTGGCCACAGACTGAGACAGTTATGGGGGGCTGAACACCAACTTCTGCTGCTGGGTGCTCCTTTTGTGCAAGCAGGACACGACACTCACTTGCAACCTCCAAGACACCTGTCCCCTGGAGGGCTTTTGGACCCACTCCTAACCCAGACTATGGCAACACAGCACAAGAGACCCAAATGATGCATGGAAAAAAACCTACATGTGTCACATCATCTGATGATGTACAGCTCTCTCTGTGTATCTCTCGGTCACACAGGAGTCTTTGAAAAGTACCAGGTCTCTAGGCCCGGCTGCAGTAAGCAGTTTCCCGCTTGCACACCTCTGCAATGGTCGCATCTCTGGCAGGGAGAAGAAGGGGGAAGTATGAAGAGAAAAGATCGCGTTCTCAGAAGTGTTCAGTTATGTGAACACAAGCATAAGTTTTGCTGACCGTAACTGCAATGACAAGAGCCTGGAGGAGACCAGTTTCCCAGCTGGTGTTTAGCCTTCTCTTTGAATTCTGGTGCCTTAGAAGACAGCGCTGTTGGTTGGTACTTAAGAGAATGGTCCCCCTGACAGCAGTCATGGAAGGTGTTTGAAATAAGAGGAAAAGAACTGTTTATTGCAGTCACCTCCCTCTCAGGCACAAGAAGGAGCTTCCACGCTCAGTGCAGCAATCATGGTCATGAGGTGGGTCAACACCTCCCAGAGATCCAGGTGGTTTTGGAGCTGGACAGGGTGTATCTGCCCACAGCAAGGAAGTGGCTTCAGCACTGGGAAAACCATCTGCTATTCGTACAGAGAAGCCCGAAATCAGGCTGCCCACCTTGGCTGGAAATCTGATTTCCTTCCTAAACTGGCAGCCACTCTTTGCAAAATACGTGTAAGCATAAGCAGATCCCCCACACTGTGTGTGAATAGCTGACACACAAGCTATGTGCTCATTCCACATGCTGGGAAGGAAGTACTAGGTGATCTTGATGTCTCTGTAGGCTCTTTTGGTCCCACTTTCACTGCTGGAACATCCCAGAGGGGCAGTTATCGCCATGGGAACATGGATGCTTCCCAGGGCTCCACCCCACTCTGCCCTCGGGGCTGGCCAGGCAGCAGCAAGGCCACGTGTGGAGCAGGGCCACACAGCACCAGGGACCACCAGTGCAGTGGTGGTGACTCCCAGAGCCTTGAAGGCTCCCCAGAGGCATCCGGCACCCAAGCTCTGGCCAACGCCGCTCTTGTCTGCAGCTGCTGCTGCCGGGAGCCACAAGTGCCTGAGCAGCCGTACAGGGCCAGGGGCAGCTGAGGCAGGTGAGGGAGGGCAGCCCTTGCATCACGCACACACAGCAGCCCTGCTCACTTGTCCCGGGCAGGCACCATCCTTGTGCACCGCTCGCGCAGCCCAATCTGCTGTCTGGGCACACACAAGGGCTCACACTTGCTGCTGGCTGCAGAGCAAGTCCACAGCATGTGCCTATCACTGGGAACACCCAAAGAAGAGCCCTGCTCTCAGGTGTCTGATCATGCAAACATGTATCGTGGTGATGGCCTCCCTCATCTTTTCCCTCACCAGCTTCTCAGAAAGAATGAACAGATGGAGGTTCGCCAGGCATGAGAAGATCACATCAGCCCTCCCTCCGTGCCAGCGGGACCACAAGGCCCAAAGCTCTGGCCGGCCTCTCCAAGGGCTCCAGGCGCTCGGCACCTCCTCTCAGGCAGCCGCAGCGCTGCTGTCTCTGGCTTGTCAGGGCTGCAGCAGGGCAGCCCTTCCTCACGCACTGCTGGTCCCTCGGCCAGCCTTCCTGTGGCCCCTGCACGCGTCCCCCTTGCAGCCGCCTTGCTCTGAGCCTCAACAGCTCTCAGCCTCCTCTGGGGGCCTGGGCTCCACAGTGCCACCTCCTTGCCCTACAGGGCCCCTCACAGCTTGCCCAGCAAGAGGGAAGCAGCCTGAGATGAGCCTGTTCAACAGGCCCCGCAGCGTTTCTCACCGCTTGCCTTCCTCTCTTTTCCCAGGGCCACAGGAAGCCTCTGTGGAGGCCGTCAGGTTTCCAAGGCTCTCCTGAGCTGCACGTGTCGTGCAGTCCCTGCCCAGGGGAAGGCAGGAGGCACGGGGACCTGCCCAGGAACAGCAGCTTGGAGGGAAGCAGCTGGAGCAGCCTCCGAGTTACCGACTGCCCGTGCACGGCCCAGTCAAGCGGCTGGGGGCCTGCAGAGCCCTGCGAGGGCCAGCACCTCCTTTTGCCTTGCAAGCCAAGGCTCTCTTCACGCTGGAGGCTGCAAGGAAGGCCCAGTTCATCAGGGCTCTCAGCACTTACCTACTCTTTGTGCTGTTGTTATTGTTGATATTAGTGTTGCTGTTGCTTTTATTGTTGATATTGTTGATATTACTGTCTTTATTGTTGTTTTCATTGTTGATGTTGCTGTTTAAGTACATATTCCTGTGCCATTCTTTGGGTGTTGTGTGTTGTTTCCCAGGGAGCTCAGGCACAAAAGCATCCCCGCTGCAGCTATGTCTGTGCAGAGCCGTCTTCTCAGGCTCCAGGTACAGGGGAGCACCAGCAAAAAGCTCCCTCTAGGATTTCCCTTGGAAGATGGCTCAGGGGATGCCCAAAGGGGAAGGGGCCACAGCCCTAGTGTGGGGCAGCCCTGACGCTCTCAGAGGCCTGAGACAACAAGTCCCCTCAGTGCCCAGGCCATGGGCAAAGGGCAGCTCTTGGGTGTCCGGGACACGAGGCTGTGAGATGCAGAGCTGAGTGCCCCAGCCCCTGGGTGAGCACAGGGCCCATCAGGGCTGGGACACACTCAGGGATGGCAGGAAGAGGGTGTGTGCAGTCTCCCCTCAGGAGCTGCTGCAGAAATTGCCTCCTGCCAGGAACAGCCCTGTGCTGGGGACCATCATGGAGGCTGCTCTGTCCCTCTGCAGCCCCACGGACAGGGACCACATCACCAAGGCAGGTCCTCCTGCTCCGTGGGCACTCTGGGCTTTCCTGTGCAGGGCCCGTTTGCTCTGCTGCATTTGTGTGACGCCCAAGTCCTCGGGCTGCCAACAGCCTTTCCCAGCCTTTCCCTATCCTGGGCTGCCCGCCATTCCCTCTGCCAGGAGCTCGAGGCAGAGCTCAGCGCTGTGTGTGAGCACTGGGCCAGAGGAGCTGGGCTGGCCAAGGGGCCGCCCCTGTGCGCAGGGTCCAGAGCGCAGCAGAGCAAGCTGCGAGCTCCCTGCCGTGGGGAGAAGGCAGGAGCTGCCCAGAGCAGGGCCCGGCACTGGCCACAGCTGGGAGAGCAGGTGCCACAGCTGCTCTCTGCAATGCACCACTTTGCAGAGGCACCTTTGGCACCAGGGTGCAGCGGGGCCCTGCGTGCAGCAGCCAGGGAGGTGTCCCCATGCTGGGGGAAGGTGTCCTGCCCTCACCACCACAGGGAAGAGCTTGGCCACATCCTCTTTACATTCTCCCTCAGCTATTTGGGCCTGTTGATAAAACTTCCTATCAATCTCTTCTCCACCCTAAAGAGGCCCGGCCTGTTTAGTCTTTCCTCATAACAGGGATATATGTGTCCCTCAATCACAAATGCTCACCATCAAGATGGAAGTTGTCGCTCTGTGCTGCTGGCTCTGGAGAGCCTAGGAGGGGTGAAACGGCCTCTCCTTAAGCAGAACGAGGGCCCCAGGCCCTTGGTGCCTCCTAGGACAGAAGGAGAGAAGCTGATGTTAGGTACGGTTTTCGAATTGACAGAGAAAGAGGCAAACACCATCGATATATTGTGCTTTTTAATAATAGGAGAAAGATAATAAGTATTACCAGCTAGCTGGGGTCTGGGCTTTCCCACGCAGGGGTCACACCACGGACCCCGACTACTTCGGTCTTCCCTCTTTTATACCGTTTTCACCCCAAAAATGTTCCCCCCTGCGGTTCCCTGTTCTACTTTCATGTTAATGTTATCTATATTTTATTGCTAACTAGGACATCTGGACAGGCAACCCCTCCATGTGGAACCTCCTTACTTGCCATTTTTCAGGAGTCGTCCTTGTAGATAGGCAACCCTTCCATGCAGAGCCATCTGCCATGCCATTTATCAAGAGTCCTTGCATTTTGAGACTAAGTATTGACTAGCTTATTAGTACACTCTACATTAACTATTTAATCCCCATTAGTACACTCTACATTAACTATTTAATCCCTACACTGGGTGCAGTATCTTTGGGCTGGAGAGCATTCCCCAGGGCAGCAGGACCTCAGCTCTGCTGCACACCGAGGCGCTCCCGGCTGAATGCCTGCGCTCAGGCAGTGCAAGAGAGGACAAGCTGATCCTCAGGAGAGCACACACTGCTCTCTGCATGGGAAGGGAGCTCCCAAGGCCCTGCCTGAAAAGCAACAACGTCACCAGGGTTTCCTTTGTAGCCAAGTGGATCCATCGCACAGAGGGGCAGTAGAAGGACTCGCTGGGGTCGGGATATGGGAGGGAGCGGGTGCTGCAGGGCAAAAGGGCACAAGCAAGGCAGGAGACCGGGAGGCTGCGGGTAGATGAGCTCTAAGGCAGCACTGCCAGCCCAGCGGCACGTGGCACACAGGGAGCAACTGCGTGCGCGGAGCAGCCTGCGTCACTGCGGGCAACGCTGCAGCGACCACCCCTCGGGAACCAGCTGGCCCCATTCTTGCTGGACTCGTTCAGCCCTCTCTTCAGCTTCCCACAACGAAGCTGCCGTGGTTCTTCGGCCTCTGTGCATGTATCTTGCTTATGGATTCAGGCCCAGAGCGCAGCCTGACATCCTCCAAGAGCCACATTGTCCTGATGAGGGGCAGGATGTTCTCTCCTTCCAGCAGCCTGGAACACAAAAATAAGGAGGTGGGGAAAGGAGACAGAGGAGAGGAGGAGGGCAGCTTTGGCCCAAAGCGCGCTCTCTTGAGATACCCCAGGGCAAGGAAAGGACCCTACGCTCTGCAAAGCTCCAGCCCCAGCTGTGCTTCAGCTGTGAGCGCATTTTGTGCACACTGAGGCCTTGTGCTACTTTGCCCATGAGCCAGGCCACAAAATGTGCTGTGGGAAAGAGGATGGGCTCTGCCCCCATCGCCTGCAGCCCCTGCCCTGGCCTGCTGGCTCCAGGCTCCCTGCTCTTGCAGGCCTGGGCTCCAACCTGGGGTTCTATTTCCTTCCCGGTTAAGAGCTTCCCATCCACAAAGCCATTGTGTGGCACCAGCCCACACAGCATAGGAGCCTACATAGACAACACTTGCTCCATTTTGTGTAGCTAAAACTACTGCTCTTAACTCTCCTGCTTGTGCACTGTCTTCAGCTTCTTCTATTACTTCTTCACCAGTGGTAATATTTAATGCAACAGCCTTTTATAGCTGTTTACCATTTAACCTTTTTGCTGAAGCATCTCTAAATCACATGTTTTCTGTTGGTGTTCCATCAATGACAGATGGTACATTCAGAATTGATGAAGGTTTAAGAGCTTGTCCCAGTGCTAATGGATCTGTTTTTACAGGCATCTGTGATTTGGGAACCTTAGTATGCCCTTCAGTTAGCTGCATATTTTCTGCTACTCCTGTTAGGTAGGCATATCGTTTTGTGGTAGTGGGGTTTGGTTCAATTCCTTCTGGGGGAGCAGTCCCCTTTAGGATTGCTTCTAGTGAATTAAACGGTCCTTTAGTTTGCAAAGGTTGTCCTTGATGTATTTTCTCAACCTGTTTAACTGCTCAGACTAAGGATAAAAGTCTTTTTTCTCCCATTCAGAATATTGTAGTTACCTTTCTTAAATGCAGTCAAGCTAAACAATAAAGAATAAACCATATACTTTTGTTCCATAAGGGACAGCCTGTAAGCAAGTTACACTAAGTAACAGTAAGTTACTGTAACAACAAGTTACAGTAAGTTCATAGCAGTAAGTTACTTGTTGTAACTTACAGTAAGTAGCATGATCAGCAAAACCCCATTCAGCTGTAAGAGTGTCGTGGGGGTGTTCTGGTCCCAGTGACTGAAATGTTTCTAATTCTCCAGTCAGAGTTTTGGCTGACTCTTTGTGTTCTAATTCCCGCTTCCAAGGTTTGCTTTTCCTTAAGAGCAAATATAAAGGAGGGGCAGTGATAGAAAATCCAGGTAGGTATTTTCTCCAATATCCTGAAGTTCCCATCAATTGTTGTAATTCTTTCCTTGATCGGGGCATTTGCAGCTCTTCAATTTTTCTTAAGGTATCTGCAGGAATCCCTGCATTGCCAGCTATCCACCAAGTCCCTAGGAATTTTACCTCTTTGCTTGGTCCCTGGCATTCCTCAGGTGGTACCTCAATGTCAGCTTCAAGTAGGATTTGCCATACTGCTGTGGCTACTTTCCCAACCTTCTTGGGAAAATCACCCCCAATTAAGGATGTCATCTATGTACTCGCATATGCATTGGCATATGTATATGCATTATAAATGTAAATTGTCACATACTACTCTACCAAAACCAATAACTGAAGGAAATATTACGGCAGACAAATTGATGATGGCAGCAGTACTGCCGTGCAGTTTTGAACAAGCCCGATTATCTCACCACTTCTTTCATCAAAATGCCTCTTCCTTACGTAAACAACTTGCTCTGCCCTGAGAACAAGCCACAGAAATTGTCCCTGCATGCCCTGATTGTCAATGTATTACACCAATATCATCATACACAGGAGTGAATCCTCGAGGTTTACGAACTAACGAATTTTGGCAGAGTGATGTCACACATATATCAACATGTGGCCAACTGCGTTACGTGCATGTTAATGTGGATACCTTCCCAGGGTTTCTGGTAGCCACTGCACATATCGCAGAAAAGGCACGGAATGTGAAACACCTCTGCTTAAGATGTTTTGCCACTATGAGCATTCTGAAAGCAATTAAAACTGATACTGGTCCTGCTTATGTTTCACAAACAATTTCTGTCTTCCTACAAGACTGGGGTATACAACACGTTACAGGTATACCGCATTCCCCCACTGGACAAGCCATTACTGAACGTGTCCATGGGACTCTCAAGGCTATGTTAAATAAAAAGAAAAAGAGGAAATCCTATGGACAGTGTTACCCCATAGGAACAGTCAGACAAAGCATTATATGTGCTTAATCTTTTGAATCCTTCTGATCCTCAGGTATTTACACCAGCAGCTGACTGACAATTCAAGATGGTCCTTGCAGTTGTGCCTCCACCAAAGGGATGGTATAAAGAATTTGGAGAACCACCAGGGAGAGGCTCCATAGAACTAATAACATGGGGAAGGGGATATGTGTGTGTTCTCCTTCCCACAGGTGCTCGGTGGTTACCAGCAAAAGATGTAAAGTCTCATTGACAACAGAGCAGTCACAGCCACAGGACAATTTCAGCCAAGTCCAAGAGACAAAAACCATTGAGACGTCGGAATGAATCATGAATCATTTATAAACATTTGGTGCAGCAGGGAACAGAAGTAGTGATGTTTGCAATTCTATGCTTTTATGTATATTGATCTTAACCTATATAATTAAGAGTTTATGTTTCTATGTACTTTGATCTTCACCTATATTCTCCTTATATATAACCTATATATATTCAATTTATTCCTCAATGACCTGGATGAAGGCACAGAGTGCTCCCTCAGGAAGTCTGCTGATGATACCAAACTGGGAAGAGTAGCTGATACCCACAAGGACTGCACTGCCATCCAGAAGGACCTGAACAGACTGGACAACTGGGAGGTGAAAAACCTCATGAAATTCAACAAGTCCAAGTGCAAGGTCCTGCACCTGGGGAGGAATAACCCCATGCATCAGGACAGACTGGGGACTGACCTTCTGGAGAACAGCCCTGCAGAGAGGAACCTGGGCGTCGTGGTAGACGAAAAGTTGACCACAAAGCAGGAGTGTGCCCTTGTGGCCAAGAAGGCCAATGGGATGCTGGGGCGCATTAAGAAGAGCGTCTCCAGCAGGTCGAGGGAGGTGATCCTGCCCCTCTACTCAGCCCTAGTGAGGCAGCATCTAGAGTATTATGTCCTGTTCTGAGCCTCACAGTACAAGAGGAATGTGGAGCTGCTGGAGAGAGTCCAGCGCAGGGCTAGAAGGATGATCAGGGGCCTGGAACATCTTCCCTGTGAGGAGAGGCTGAGGGAGCTGCGCCTGTTCAGCCTGGAGAAGAGAAGGCTGAGAAGGGATCTAACCAGTGTCTATAAGTACCTCAAGGGAGGCAGTGAGGCGGATGCTGCTGGCCTCTTTTCCCTGGTGGCCACCGATAGAGCTAGAGGTAATGGCCAGAAACTGAAATGCCAAAAGTTCCACAGGAACTTAAGGAAAAAATTGTTGACAGTGAGGGTGACAGAGCCCTGGAACAGGCTGCCCAGAGAGGTTGTGGAGCCTCCTTCTCTGGAGATCTTCAAAACCTGCATGGACGCAGTCCTGTGCCACGTGCTCTAGATGACCCTGCGTGTGCAGGGGTTGGACTAGATGACCTCTAGAGGTCCCTTCCAACCTTAAGCATTCTATGATTCTATGTAAGGGTAAAGCTGGGGGGTGGGAGAGGCTTTGCTGACTGCTGCGAGGGGTGGCAAGGGGTCAGGTTATTGGCTGCAGCCTGCTGCAGGGAGCGCGTACCCAACTCCTCTAAGAGGGGGACCCCAATCCCTTCACAACCTGCGTTTTCTACTGCTGGGTTTGCCAAAGAAAAGACACGACACACGGTGAAGAGACAGGATTGTTTCTTTAATGAGGCCTGTGCGCAGAGCAGCCTGGCATCAGGATGTGGCCGAGCGCCAGCAGCAAAGACTGACACCTTGCAGAGGGCAGTGCCGCCTCTCCCACGCTCTCCTTAGGCGGTTGCACAGGCCTTCCTGGGTGCCTGTGGATGCAGCCCCCTTCCCTGCAGCTCTCAGGATCAGCATGGTTTGGGTGGCCAGGGAAGAGATGGATGGGCTGCTGTCCTCCTGCAGGCCTTTCAGGGCTGAGGGGGGAAGCACGAGCTCAGATGAAGCCCCCATATCCCCGCAGGCCCCAGGCCTCTCCTCCTAACACCACCAGTCCCACCCAGCTCTTGCCACAGCCAGGATGGACCCAGGGGCTCTACTGGATCAGCTGGCAGCTGCTGCCCAGGAATGTGCCCAAGGTGCCTGAAATCTCTCTCTACTCTCCCCACACCACCCCTGCTCTGCTCCTCTCGGACAGCAGAGCCCTCCTCACCTACACAGGGATGGGAGCTCCTTGGACAGGATCTCTCTTTGTCCCCCCAGCCCGTGTGACCCCCCGCTTGCCCTCACTCACTCTCACAGATGACCTCCACCGTCTCCTTGCTCTGCTCCCTGGTGTGCTGCCCAGCATGCCCTAGGCACACACACAGCGCCCCATAAATCCTGCTCCTCAAAGCTGTTTCCCCCAGTCCTGCCCACCTGGCCAGGCACCCACCTCCCCTTGGGCAGGGCTCACCCCAGTCCCCTTTCCCCAGTGTAACCTGCAGGGCTCCTGCTGCGAGGGACTCCCACCGGCCCCACCGCTGCGGGCAGAGATGGCTGAGGGTGACACGGAGCCTCCAGGCGCCCAGGCGCTGCCTCAGGCACGCGGGGCTGCAGCAGTCACAGGGCTGCTTTTGCTGCCAGCGCAGCAGCCGGGGCTGAGGCCGAGCTGTCCCAGAACAGAGATGGAGCCCAGGGCTCAGGGCTCACCCAGAAACCTCACGGCCGCCTCGCGCAGGGACTCCTGGCTGCTCTCCAGGTAGGACAGGCTCTGGCGCAGGTATTCGTCCGCCCTCCTCCTGCCCCTCCTCCCGGCCAGCTGGGGAGAGCACAAGGCTCAGCACACAACATCCTCTCGCCATCCTTCCCCCAGGAGCAGCCGGCCTCCCCCTGCCACCACACTCAGGACCCCCCGCAGACGCTGGGCAGCGCCGAGCCAGCGTTGGAGGCAGTAGAGGGATGGCTGCTGCCCCGCGCGCTGAGGGACCCTCCTGCTGCAAGGCCCAGCTGTGCCAGGGGCAGCTTCAGCATCCCAGGGCTCAGCAAAGGCAGAGGAGCCTGCAGAAGAGCCCGCGAGTGCTGCTCCTGCACCCGGAGCCGTCAGCCACACACACTGGGCATGGAGGAGGAAAGAGCTGCTCCGGGCTGTGCTGCAGCCTGGAGACTGTCCTTACCAGGCACTTGCTGATCAGCCAAGTCTGCTGGCTCTGAGCCAAGCGCCTCAGCTCCTTGCACTTGAGGAGCTTGGCGGCACCAAGGAGGGCTTCCTGAGCAGCCTGCACATGGAAAAAATGGGGAGATGCCACCGCAGCCCATGGGACAAGAGCCTGTGTCCCCCCACCACCCTCCTCTTGACAAGACTCAGGGCATTTGCTGGCCCTTCATGGCAAGGGGCAGCAGCAGGGCACTGAATCTGCTTTGGGGTCCTTGGCCCCCCTCGCTGAGCAGAAACATGGAGCAAGCACCACCTGAGCCACTCTGTCCGGAACAGGCAGCACAGCAGAGACTCCCGAGAGCTGCTGAGCTGCAGCCAAGGCCAGCAGGAGGCTGAAGGGCTGCAGCCCCAGGCAGGACTCAGCCAGGACTACCTCCCACGGCTATTCCCAACGTGGCTACTCGGTTCCCCAGCATGTCCCATTGCTCAGCCATACCTCGACCACACTGGGGCTCTCATCCTGAAGATGGAAGAGCAGCGGCAGCATGCTCGTGTGCACATGCTGCTTCATCTGCTCCTTTGCGGTGCCCGCTGCTGTCTCCACGAGCTTGCTGAAGAGCTGCATGGAGAGTTTTCGTGTGTGCTCGCGCTCCTGGTGGCAAGGAAGAGAGAACTGCTCAGCCCTGGCACCGCACGTGGCAGCTTCCTTCACAGGCTGCATTGGTGCAACGCAGCCCTGCAGCCCAGGACAGCATGGGCAGCACAGGACAGTATCCCAAGGGCCCTGGGCAGAAAGGCTCCTGGCAGCCTCCCACACACCAGCCAGCCCCACGGCTCGGCCCCCCGCCTTACATCCTCAAAGAGTGGCAGGAGTTTCTCAGCCAGCTCTGGAGCCATGTCTGTGAGCGTTGGTCTCTCCAGGACACGGACCACATGGCTGAGCACAAGAAGGGCCTGGCTGCTCATGTCCCTGTCCTCGTCCTGCAAGTGTCTCATGACCAGAGGCATCAGGACATGCATTTTTCTGACCTGTATGTGGGAAATACAAGTTCAGTTAAAAAAAAAAAAAAGAAAAGAAAAAAAGAAAAAAAAAGACTATCCTGGCACCTTATTAGACAGCAGCTTCCCTCAGTCTCACACCCTATCAAACATAGCTTGCTAGGTGCTGGGCTGAGATCTGCAGCCCCCTCAGCTCCCGAGGCCCAGCAAAGTCCAAGCTAGTCTGTTCCCTAGCACCCAGCGCCCAGCTCACACAGCTTCCCCCCAGTGATGCCCTGCTCACCATCTCCTGTCTGCTGCACAGCACGAGGAGGCTTCTGAGTCCCAGCTTATGCATTACCCTGCTGTGACTCTTCAGGGACACCACAGAGATTCCCAGGAAGACATCTTCATCCGCCTGAAGGTCACTGCAGGCCAGCAGCTGCAATGCACAGCACAAAGAAGGTGGCAATGGCCGCAGCACTGCCTGTGTCGGACACCACTGGATCCCAGATGTAGCTCAGGGCAAGGGCAGCGGGCTCAGAGGAAGGCTGGCCCAAAGGCAGCAGTGACTGCAGGGAGCCCCTGGGACCTCCCTCCCTGCCTGGGGCCTCAGGGCACAGCGCAGGGCACAGCTTTGGCCTGCTCCTCCCCTCCCTGCACCAGCCTCCTGTCCTCATGCTTTGGAGGAGCCCTTCAACAGAGACGCGACACAAAAGAGACATCAAATACACGTGGGGACAAGAAGGAGCCCACTGCAGAGGGCTGAAGGCTGAGGGGACTCATGGCAGAACACCCACTGCCCCACTTGTGCTCGTTGCCCTCCATCCCGCAGCTGGGGCTTGCAGAGAGCACTGGAGCTAGAAGCACCCCAGAAGGGCAGTGCCCACATGAGGCTCACCTCCACCAGGAAAGCCATGGCAGGGATCTCTGTGCAGGGCTCCTCGCCCAAGAGCAGCACTGCCAGCTGTTGGAACAGCAGAAGGCGCAGCGCTCTTGGGCTCTTCCTCATCTCTCTGGCGGAGGGAAGAAGGCACTGTGAGGCCTGAGCAACCCAGGCAAAGCTCTCCTGAGACTGCACCCTCACTTCCTCCCATCACATCCCTTGGGCCACCATGCACAGAACAAAGCCACCTTTGCGTGGAGAACTGGGCACCCCTGTGGGTTCTGAGAGTCACCCTGTGCGCAGGGGTGAAATGCTGCAGCAGAGCGGGGAGACAGGGGCTCTCACCTGGCCAGCAAACCCACTCCCTGGTGATGGGTCTCAGCGTGCAGGAGCATGTCCCAGCTGCCCTTCCTTGCCATTGCCAGCACCACGTTCTCGTAGCCGGCACGGCACAGCAGTGCTTTCATGGTCTGCACTGCAAGCCTGTGTGCAGAGAAAACACTCGCTCACACTCGCACCCCTGGCCCTGCCTGCAGCCCTGCGTGCCAGGGACAGCGAGGATGTGATGGAGCACCTCACGGGACTGCTGTACGTGGACTCCTCCCTTCTGCATCTCCCCCACAGCGCGTCCGACTGCTCCTGCTCCAGCGCTGCCAGGAAAGAGCTCTGGAAGAGCAGCGCTAGCAGCAGCTGGGGGAAGAATGCCCCTAGCACGTGCAGGCAGTGGGGCTGGTGGAGGATCTCCTGGAGCACACGCGTTGCCTGCAGAAAAAGCCCAGAGACAGCCCTTGCTGCTGACATGTCCCTCCTGTGCTGCTGGAGCTCGGGGGTGAGGCTCCTAGCAGCGCCCTGCGCGTTGGCAGAAGCAGGAGGGGCTGCCTGGCCTGAGCAGAGCCATGGCAGCTCCTGGGGCTCGGCGCCTGGGTGCCACAAAGCCACCACAAGCCTTCCTGGGCAGTGAGGACATCCCCCTGGAGGGCCACATGTAGCCTGGAAGCTACCCTGGTTCCCCTGACTTGGCCCTGATGATGTTTCTGCTGCCTGGAACCCTAACGTGGCCCTGGCCCCTAGTCCTGTCCCCAGAGCAGGTTGAGCACATGCTGCACGAGGCAGGGCCATGCAGAGGCAGAGGGAGACAGCCAGCCGCTCAGGCCAGCTCCATGTGTCTGGGTGTGCAGAGGGCCCAAAGCAGGCCCAGCAGCCCAGCAAGCTGGCGCTGGCCAGGGCCCTGCCAGCTGTAGCCCCCCCTCCCGTGCTGGGCCTGTGCGTCCCGGGGAGCCCCAGCTTGGGGCTGCATGGAGAAGGGCAGCAGGAGCCCTGCCTCTCGCTCGCAGGGGCAAGGGCAGCCCGAGGGGAGAGCGGGGCTTCCTCCACAAACTTACAGCCAGGGAAGAGACAGGCGAGGCTGTTTCCTCGGGCAGCTGCCAGTCCTGCAGCGCAATGAGCAGCTCCGGCAGCACCCGCTCCGCGGCGCCAGGCCTGGACACCAGCACCTTCCACATGGCCCTGGCGGCGCTGCAGGCCCAGAGCGCTTTGTCAGCAGCTGCCGCGGCTGCAGCCCCGTGGCCTGCGAGGCCGCAGCCCTGTCCCTGCCCACTGCCCCTGGCCAGCACAGACCTGTCACATGAGGGGCAGCAGCTCAGCAGGCTGGCAACCACCTTGTCTGGGCATGTGCTGCTCAGCAGGAGAAGAGCTCTGTCCAGGCTGAGCCGTGCAGATGCATCTCGCACGGCCAGGATGTTTTCCCACATGTTCTTCACGAGCCTTGGTGCCTGCAGCCCACATGGCAGAGTGTGAGGCTGCTGCCACACTGCAGCCCTTTGCCCAGCTCCCGCGGAGAAGGTCTGCCCTTGCCACCACTCTGGGCTGGCCACAGAGGCAGTTGGGTGCCTGGTACACGAGCACTCAGGGGAAAAACAAGCCCCCAAAGGGCCTGAACCCCGGCCGTGCCACCCGCAGTCTACTCACATGCTCCAAAAGGCACGCGTCGTCCATGACAAGCTCGTCCAGCATGTGAGCAGCCGCCTGCGTGTCGTAGCTGCTGCAGGCTCTCATGCCCCTGATGGCTACGAGGATGGCCTCTGCCTTCTCATCTGGCTGGAGGTGTTTCCCAAAAATCTAGGGCACAAAAGAAGGCAGCCCTGAGAGAGATGTCACAGCCAGGCTCCCAACTGTGTTGCCTGGCTGAGCAGCGCGTGGCCCTGAAGAGCGACATCGGGCAGCGAGTCCCTCCAAGCCAGGAGCTGGGGCTCTGCTGGCTTGGGTGATGGTGCTGGGATGGGCCTGGGTGCTTGGGGTTAAGGTCCCCACCCACTGCTCCTGCAGGGAAGCAGGGCTTGCAGGATGCAGGAAGGAAGCCCCTGGCTAGTCCTGGCCTAAGGAAAGTGCCAGCCCTCTCTTCAGCCCCACCTGGCAGCCACCTCTTTCTGCGTCCACGTTGCAGGCTGACCCCACAGCTGGAAGTCCCAGGCAGGGAGGTGCTCCTTACCCTGCTCATTTCCCTGGTGTCCCTGGACCGGGAAAGCCTCAAGGTGCCTGCAGTTTCCCACTCCTCTCGGAGCTCTTGCTGCCAGGCACTCTCCTGTGACGGCTCCCTGCCTGCACAGGAAGGGAAACACAGGGCATTCGGCATGAAGGTTGCACAGCTGGACACGGCCCACGGAAGGCATCAGGGACAAATATCCCCTGGCAGGCAAAAAGGCCCTAGAAGGAAAGAGTGCGCAGCAGGACGCCCAGGGAGGCGCTGGGCCTATTGCAAGGGGTGGGCAAGGGGAATTGCTTGCAACCACACAGAAATTCTTACTCTCTCCCTGCAGGAGGAACTCATAGAGGTGCCACAGGGCCTCCGCGGCCTCGTCACTGCTCCCCTCATCCTTGCAGGCACCGCACAGGGTGAGATGTCCCACCAGCTGCCCCAGGACTGGCACGCTCTTCTCCAAGAAGCTGCCACAGCTGGCACCGCCTACTTGGAAGCATTCGCGCACCTGGGGGAGGGAGGCAGTGCTGACACGAGGCCAGAGGGGCAGCGCTCAGGATCAAAGCCCTGGGCCCACGCTCCTAGCAGGCTTGGATCCGACTGAGCCAGAGCCTTGGTGGCTTCCCTTGGAGGCAGCCTGGAGCTACAGGACATGGCTGCATGCTGACAAGGGACAGGCAGTGGCTGCAGCTTGCCTGCACCATAGGCTCCTTACCGACACCAAAGAAGAGCTGGTCAGGAGATCCCCCAGCTTCACAAGGCGTCCCACAGCCCTCTCGTGCACAGCTGCTTGCCGGCACTCAGTGTAGGGCAGTAGGAGCTGCAAAGAGAAAAGCTGCTGCTCTGTCCTGTGTCCCAGAAAATGCCTGGCAGGTTTGTGCCTTGGAGCACCGGCAGAGCCCGGAGAGGGGATCTTGCATCCACAGTCCTTTGTGACTGTGGGGCAAATGTCCCAGACGAGCCTGATGTGACAGCAGGAGCCCATGGGGGTTGTAATGAGTGCAGGAGCGGGTTGAGGAGGAGGGGATGTTGGCTGTAGCCAAGGGACACTGGGCTCACACAGGAGAACTGTGGGGATCCCCAGTCCCATGAGGGAGCTTGTCCCCTCTCAGCACTGGGCTCTCTCCAGCGGCTGCTGGACAACTCCCCCCTGTCCCACCACAGGGCCCTGGAGCTGACAACTCTGCTCCTGGCAAATAGCAGACCTGCAGGATGGTCTTCATGTCCACCACGCTGGAGGAAGGGCTGCCAAGCATCAAGGCCTTCAGCATGCCGTCCATGGCATCCAGCAGCTGCAAGGGGGACAGAGGGTTGAGGCACTTCTTCCTCAGTGCCCCACAGCTGTCAGAGAGGGCTTGGAATTCCTCCTGTGCCAGGGGGACATGTAGAGTAGTGCTGAGGGCAGGAGAGCCCTCAGGACAGGGGAGCTTCTGCTGCTGCTGCACAGGGCGCAGCTTGGTGACACTGCCCATGGCCCTGTCCAGGGCAAGGGGCAGAGGGCATGGGCGAGGGAGAGGCAAGCTGGGAGCCTGCCCTGAGCCTCACTTAAGCAGCCAGCACCCACCTGGGAGTAAAGAGCAGCATCCAGGTGCTCCCGTGGAGGCAGGGAGAAGACGCTGGAGAAGCAGGCTTCCAGCAGGCTCTCCAGCTCGCTCTCCAGAAGCAGCCCAGCTTTGCTGCAAGCACAGAGAGGGGCCTTTCAGTCTCTGGGGCTGAAGCAGCCAGCAACACCCTTCTGTCCTGGGAAGGTGGATGCACCCAGGGCTTGGGAGGCCCGTGAGCGATAGCCACGCCAGGTGGGTGGGGAGCCCCATAGAGAGTCACCTCTTCTCACCAGCATGCTGTCCAGGGACAGAGGACACAGCTGGCAGGTGGGGCCCAATGATCTCCCCACCTCCCGCCTCACCCCTGGGGAAAGGCCCGCACCCACGGGAGAGCTCCAGGGCCCTCTCTGCTCTCCAGGCTCCAACCCTCTCTGTCCCACCAGATGCCAATGGGAGACTCCCTCAGGAGGAGGGAAGGCTCCCTGCCAGGACTGGGGCCCTCTGGGATATCTGCTGGGGAGGCTGTGGCCAAGCCAGGCTCTGGGGCAGCTACCTCATGGCACTGATGCTGAGCATGACTTGCTGCCGCACTGCCGTGCCCAGGTGGTTCCTGGGCTCCTCTTGCAGCAGCACCTGGAGAGCACAAGCGAGAAGGCTCGCAGGGAGCTGCCAGGGCCCCACAAGTGGCTGTGCCCACCAGCCAGCACCCCACACCTCCCTGCACTCTTCTGCCTGCAGAGCTGGGCCGGTGCCCTCTCGAGCAGGCCTCTGGGAGTCCCGCGCGCCCTCACCTCCAGCGCCTCTGCCAGTTGGGATTTGCACTGCCACAGCTCCTGGCGCAGCAGCAGAGCAGGCAGGCTAGGCGAGCAGGACGCTGTGCAGAGGGTGCAGATGCAGGCCAGAAACTGCAGCTTCTCGGCCTCTTCCTGCTGCCAGGAGCAGAAGGACAAAGAGAGAGTCTAAGAGGGGCAGGCACACGGCCAGCAGCACCAGCACACGGCAGGGGCTGCAGCGACACATGGGCACCTGGGAGGGAGCAGCCCCCAGCACCAGCGGCCACGTGGGGCCATCTGAGCGTGAAGCGCCCCGAGGGAGACGGCATGAGATGCCGGTGCAGCCCCGAGCGGGATGGCGACACTCACCTTCCCTCCACGCCTGAGAAAGGCGCGCACGTGCTCCAGGGCTTCCTCTGCCTCCTCTCCAGGCAGATCCACACCGGGAGCTGACAGGGAAAGAGAGCGGGCAGAGCTGCAGGGCTGGCGCGGAGAGGGCAGGAGGCAGCGGAGCGCTCTCCCCCAGCGCACGCTGCTGCCAGCCGCACAGCGAGAGCTCGTGGCCCCCGGCGCGGCCCAGCGCTGCCCCCGCACTCACCCGACAGCACCTCCTCGGGCGCGCGGCTCGAGTGGGGCTCCAGGTCGCACACGCTCGCTGCAACCGCCCCATCCTCCTCCTCCTCAGCAGCCACCGAGCGGTGGCTGGGGAGTCGCTCCGCCATCCTGGCCGCGTGGCCAAACTCTGCGGAGCTGCCCGGGGGCAACGGGGAAATTCCTGGGTGCACTCAGGGGGCTTTTCAGCCAGCACCTTCGCTCCCGTCTTCTCCCGTTGCTGTCGTCCCGAACACTGCGGGCCGAGCCCGCCGGGCCAGGATGTCACAGCAGCGCAGTCACAAAGGGCCCCGCTGTCACCTGAGGCCACCTGTGACCAGCGGGTGTCCCTTCAGGGGCGCACACCTGAGGGGTGGCTGCAGCAGGCTGGAGACCTTCTTGCCCGGGCACATGCTGCTCGGCAGCAGAAAGGTCCGTGCTCGGCCACGCAGACGTGTCCATTGGACGTTTCTGCACCCGCGCTGCACCAGCCTTGGCACCTGCAGCCAGGATGGGCTGCTGAGTGTGGGGCTGCCACCAGGCTGCAGCCATTTGCACAGCTCCCACCGCCAACGGCAGCCCTTGCCACCCCTCTGGGCTGGCCCCGGAGGCTGCTGGGGGCCTGATATTCTGGGCTCCAGCTTGAATGTCAAAGTTTCTGAACAGACAGGTCAAAAAAAAAAAAAAAAAAAAAAAAAAGTAGGGGTGGATTTTCAACCCTGGCAAAATAATCCAAGAAACTGAACACCCACCAGCTGACTCTTCCATGCATGAGTTGACAATGGTATAGAATCACAGAATCATAGAATGCTTAAGGTTGGAAGGGACCTCTAGAGGTCATCTAGTCCAACCCCCCTGCACACACAGGGTCACCTACAGCATGTGGCACAGGGCTGCGTCCAAGCAGGTTTTGAAGATCTCCAGAGAAGGAGACTCCACAACCTCTCTGGGCAGCCTGTTCCAGTGCTCTGTCACCCTCTCTGTTAAGAATTTTTTCTTTAAGTTCCTGTGGAACTTTTGGTGTTTCAGTTTGTGGCCATTATCTCTAGTTCTGTCAGTGGCCACCACTGAAAAGAGGCCAACACCATCCTCCTCACTGTCTCCCTTGAGGTACTTATAGACACTGGTTAGATCCCCTCTCAGCCTTCTCCTCTCCAGGCTGAACAGGCCCAGCTCCCCCAGCCTCTCCTCACAGGGCAGATGTTCCAGGCCCCTGACCATCCTTGTAGCCCTGCGCTGGACTCTCTCCAGCAGCTCCACATCCCTCTTGTACTGTGTGGCCCAGAACTGGACACAATACTCCAGATGTGGCCTCAGCAGGGCTGAGTAGAGGGGCAGGATCACCTCCCTCGACCGGCTGGAGATGCTCTTCTTAAGGCACCCCAGGATCCCATTGGCATTCTTGGCCACGAGGGCACACTGCTGCCTCATGGTCAACTTGTCGTCCACCATGATGTCCAGGTTCCTCTCTGCAGGGCTGCTCTCCAGAAGGTCATTCCCCAGCCTGTACTGGTGTCTGCGGTTATTCCTCCCCAGGTGCAGGACCTTGCACTTGGCCTTGTTGAATTGCATGAGGTTTTTCACTGCCCAGTTGTCCAGTCTGTTCAGGTGCCTCTGGATGGCAGCACAGCCCTCGGGGGTATCACTTACTCCTCCCAGTTTGTTATCATCAGCAAACTTGCTGAGGGAGCATTCTGTGCCTTCATCCAGGTCATTGAGGAATAAATTGAACAGGACTGGACCGAGGACTGACCCCTGGGGGACACCGCTAGCTACAGGCCTCCAACTAGACTCTGCACTGCTGATCACCACCCTCTGAGCTCTGCCATCCAGGCAGTTCCTAATCCACCTCACTGTGCACTCATCTATCGCGCACTGTCGGAGCTTGCCCAGGAGGATGTTGTGAGGGACAGTGTTAAAAGCCTTGGTGAACTCGAGATAGACGACATCCACCGCTCTACCCTCATCTGTCCAGCCTGTCATTCCACCATAGAAGTCTATCAGGTTAGTCAAGCAAGATTTCCCCTTACTGAATCCATGCTGACTACTCTTGAGCACCTTCTTGTCCTCCATGTGCCTGGAGACAACGGCCAGTATGAGCTGTTCCATCACTTTTCTGGGGACGGAGGTGAGGCTCACTGGCCTGTAGCTGCCTGGGTCCTCCTTCTATCCTTTTTTGAAGACTGGTTTGACATTGGCCTTCTTCCAGTCCTCCAGCACCTCCCCTGTTCTCCAGGATCTTTCAAAGATGATGGAGAGTGGCTTAGCTATGACATCCGCCAGCTCCCACAGAACTCTGGGGTGCATCCCATCAGGGCCCATGGATTTGTGGGTATTGAGTTTCCTTAGGTGCTCTCTGACCCCATCTTCCTCTAACCAAGGCAAGACTTCCTCTCTCCAGGCTTCTTGTCTTGTCCCTAGGGCCTGGGACTCTAAAGGGCTGCCCTTGGTAAACACCAAAGCAAAGAACGCATTTGGCAACTCTGCTTTTTCTGTGTTATTTGTAACCAGGGTGCCCATCCCCTTCACCATCGGACCCACCTTTTCCCTAATCTTCTTTTTGCTGTTAATATATTCGAGGAAGTTTTTCTTATTATTTTTAACGTCCCTTGCCAGATTGTGTTCCAAATGTGCCTTAGCTTTCATTGTCACATCTCTGCATTCCCTGACTGCGTTCCGGTATTTCTCCCAGGGCGTCTGACCTTTTTTCCACATTCTGTATACCACCTTCTTCTGCTTGAGCATTGCCACAAGCTCCCTGCTCATCCACAGAGGTCTCCTGCCCCCTCTGCCTGACTTCTTACACACAGGGATGCACTGTTGCTGGGCATGGAGGAAGTGCCGCTTGAAAACCAACCAGCTCTCTTGGGCCCCTCTTCCTTCTAGCTTCCTTAGCTCTAGCCCATGGGATTCTTCCGAGGAGGTCTCTGAAGAGACTTAAGTTGACCCTCCTGAAGTCCATTGTTGCAAGGCTACTTACAGCCCTGCCTCCTCCTCATTGGATCCTTAACTCCACTACCTCATAGTCACTGCAGCTGAGGCTACCCCCCACCTTCACATCTCCTATAAGTCCCTAATGTCAAAATGTCAGTGATGGAGAAGAGCACTGTGGTCTCGACAAGGTTCTGCCTGGAGAAGGTATGAGAAAGGGCTCCTGAGGGCAGGCCCCAGTGCTGACCCCTCAGCAGCGACGGCTTCCCTTGCTGCGGCCAAGCCCAGGAGGGAGCAGGCTGCTGTGGTGCTCTGGCTACAGCAGCCAAGCCAGCTCCCATGCTGAGAAACTTTCCTGCAGCAGGAGGCAAGGCTGTGCCCCTTGCTCTCCCCTGCAGTCTCCCCTCCTGCACTGCGAGAGCAGGAGCCGCTGGGCTCTCCTTTGCACACCAAGGGCTGCGAGTGCCTGTGGCTCAGCACCACAGAACTTGCCCAGAATTTGCAGGCACTTGTGCATCACAGCCTAGAGCTCTGTCCGGGCACTGGAGGCTCCAGTGTCTCCACGGAGGAAACTCTTCACTGCCACTGCCTGCAGAAGCCAAATGTACCAGCAGGAAGATATTGGAGTCCCTCCTTTGCAGTATTTGCCCAGAGATTTGACACCTTTCAGATGAGGTTTTGGCACCTGGTGATTTCTCTCCTACAAGGCCCTTCTTCTTCAAGGCTACACTGTGGTCTCTCCCCACCCCACAGGGCATGACTGATCAGCCAGAATTCAAGCAGGAATCCTTACGTGGCCATGCCTAAAGGAGATCGTGTCACCCCATCCAGGAGGCATCAGGCCTCCAGGACCCTTTTACAGCCAGTGCTTCTCAGTACATCCGTGTCACAGGGAGGAGGCCTCATTGTACCCAAGGGGTCAATGTGAAGGGCTCAGCAGACAGATGTTCAAAGTTCTTCTTGCAGAGAAGTAGATAACATTCTCAACTCATGCACGAAAGAGTCAGGTGGTGGGTCTTCAGTTTCTTGGATTATTTTGCCAGGGTTGAAAATCCACTCCTATCCTTTTATTTATTTATTTACTTATTTTGACCTGTCTCTTCAGAAACTTTGACATTCAAGCTGGTGCCCAGAATATCAGGCCCCCAGCAGCCTCTGAGGCCAGCCCAGAGGGGTGGCAAGGGCTGCCGCTGGCGGTGGGAGCTGTGCAAATGGCTGCAGCCTGGTGGCAGCCCCACACTCAGCAGCCTGGCTGCAGGTGCCAAGGCTGGTGCAGCGTGTGGAGAAACGTCCGCGCTGCCACAGACATGTCTGCGTGGCTGGGCACAGACCTTTCTGCTGCTGAGCAGCATGTGCCCGGGCAAGAAGGTCTCCAGCCTGCTGTAGCCACCCCACAGGTAGCTATTTCCACCTGCAAATATTGAAACATTTTTTTAAAAAAAGATTAAATTCTCAGGGTTCTTTAAAATCACTATAGACTACAAAATAGATGGTATACCAGATTAAGTACATATTGTTTAATGTCGTGTATCCTATTTAAATACTGAGATCATAGTGGATTCTTCTAGCTAAGAATGCTATCAGCTTCTTTATATGCACTAATTACTAGCCCCCCCCCTTTTTTTTTTTTGAATTCTGCATATAAACGAGGACTTTATTTCACCCAAGGACTTTATTTCACCCAAATGTCAAGTTAAACAGTTTTTAATTATTTATTTTAATCATGGGACACAGGAGACTAAAAATCCACTAAAATGGCCAGGCAGACTCTCCCTTTAAATAAATTATCTCTATGTCTTAAGCAAATGATTTCTACTCCTCACAATTAAATAGTCTAAGGTTTTTGGAGGGGGGTTCTGGCTTCAAATCCAAAGCTGAAGAATTTCAGTGGCTGAATGTCAGCCAATATCTTCATGGTCATCTCGGCACTAATCCCTGACTATTGCTCTGTAAACAACTAGTGGCTAACAAAGTTTTCTTAACGCCCTCAGACTATCACAGGAATAGTCATGATTATTCTCTAATTCTCACCCATCTGAAAACTCTTTAAAGCACCATTTAGTGACATGACTAATCAGCAATCAAGTGAAGGACAGATCCCAAGAGAGGTCGGAAAAGAGGTAGGATTTTTATACGAGCAGATGACCTTCTCTGGAAAAGTCACCCCACTTCTAGGGTGCTGACATTAAGGTTAATGTAATCACGGTTCCTTTGTAGCATTTCACCTGCAGATTTAACATAGCACCATTCACTGTATATACTATTACACTTCCTTTTTAAAGGTATTAAATGACTAGACATAGGAAACATAGGAATATATTACCTGGTAAAGTTAAATTCCATCTCAAAGGAAAAGGGTGGAAGCATGTCTGAGGACAACGAGGTATCTGAAAGAGGTGGAATCATTTCTTCCACTGATGATGAAGCATTTTCATTGAGATATTGTCTTAATGAAGGTTCCTAAGAAAAGAAGGACATTCAAATATATTTATCTGAATCATGTAGCTGAGAAGGAATTTCTGCCTGACTGAGGCACTTTGGTTCTAAAATTCTCCTGACTGGTAGAGGGGCAACTAATAGCTGGTAAATGCTGATCCACTTCTGCACCTACAAGCAGCTTTCGGAAAAAACAACACATTAAAAAAAATCTTTCAAAGTTAGTGTTTCCCCCTCAGCTTTTCTTGTAGATGAGGGAAGCATGAAAACCTGTTCAGCTTCAATACAGAGACAGGGAAAAAACTTCTGCACCTCCATAGGGCACCCAGGTTCAAACACGCCTGACAAACTTTCAAACGAGGAGCGACATTTAAAGGAGGGGTTTGTTTATCAGCACACAACCAATGTAAGCAACTAAAACCCCTCTAGTTCTGCTGTGTGGAAACAGGGCTGCACAACAAGCAGGGCTCCAGGGCAGGGCTCCCCGGAAGAGCAGAGTTTGGGTCTGTATCCGATGGGCCCTCCCTCACCCCGGCAGTGTGGAACATCCCGTTGGGAAGAGCCCTGCCTGGGAGGAACGCGGCGGGGTGGCAGATTTTGAAAGATGCATTAAAATCAACGAGATTTTCCACCTGAAATTGTTCACTTAGGAGTGGTAACAGCACTGGGATGTAGACAGCACAGACAGAATTGCGCAAACTGGTGATTCCCAAGGTTTTGCCCTTAGGTTGTTTAAAAAATAATAATAACAAAAAATCTTTAAACATTTTGGGCTATGCAAACGGCTGACGTAATTAAGTACAAAATAATCATGATTTCGAAGCACTGCTTTGCTCTAAAAGCCCCCCAATGGTAACTCTACAATTTTCCCTGGAGCGTGTGTCACACCTAACTCCCATTGCCCACTGGAAAGCAGTTACAGATAAAACACTCCATGTCAAACATTATTTTTGATGTACATAAGCCATTAAAATGATACAAACTCTCCCTGTAAGTGTCACCTTGGTTATCTTAAAAGGTTTCTAAGGTCTTTTCAGGATGATTACTTTTTTTTATTATTTTTTTTCCCCCCCGAGGAATGAAGCTAACCAAAGCAAGCTGTGATCAGGAAGCAAATTACACTGAATTATGGTACTCAGACCCGCTTTGAAGCATTTCCTGCTGCTGCAGGCAGCTCAGGGACTGCCTATCAGCAGGGATCAGTTCAGGCTGCCTGGAGCTGCCCTCCTTGCGCAGCAAAAATGCATCAGTTTGGGTGATGCTGATGCCCCCTGCACCAGGCGGATGCAGAGCAGGGGCTTTTCTAGCTGCAGCCGCTCGAGCCCTGTGGAAACTTCCTTTAAAGCCTTTGCTTTCCCTCACAGGCAGCCCTGCCCCGGGGTACCACAGCCAGAGGGGGCGGGCGAGGGGCTGCCCTGGGGCCGCCACGGCCCCTCTGCGTGCTCTGGGCTGCCCTCCTGCAGCCGCCCGCGCCCTCTGCCGCACTCACCCCCTGCTCCTCCGCTCTCGGCGCCAGCTCCTCCGTGGCACCATCCAAGGCGGCGGCAGCAGCGGGCCCGGGTGGGCCCAGGTGTGAGGGCCGCCGTGCGGCGGGGGGAACTCATGGTTGGCCTCCTCGCCGCGGTCGCCAGGCAGGGGGTCCCCGCGCGGCGCCGTGTCATGTCCAGTGTATGGTGGGACCACAGCACCGCCCCGGACCCGAGCCAGAACCGACACCAGCGTGACCCGAAGCGACAAACCAGGCTGCTTAGCTCCTATGGGGAAAAAGAAATCAAGCTTCAATATGTTAAGGTTTATGTAGCAAAGAACTTTTAACTCTGGGGACTCATCAGGAGGCTTCTCCTGGGACTGCAGGAGCACTGCCATGGGCCTTGTACCCAGACCAAGCACAATGAGCCCCTGCAGCTTGCTTCTTTGAGGCTTTTAATGTGGCGGCCTCTCCTTGAAGGCCAGCACTGTCCCATGCCAGGGGCTGGCACAGCAAATGCTCAACATAGAAGCACACAAAGAGATTGGTCACAAAATACTCGTCCTGTCAGGCAATACTAAATGACTACAGCATGAACCTGTGCGTCCTGAGTGCTCCCTGAGAGTCACTTCTGGATTCATAGGTGAGAGGGACACAAGCATGTCCTGATGTCTCTCCACAAGGAAAACATATCCTTTTTGCCCAAGGCAACATATGGCACCGCACACCTAAAAAGTCACAGAAAGTCCAAAAAAGAGCTGCAGCCCCAACCACTCACAACTCACTCCTTGCCTCCAGAGGCTAAAGCTTTGCAAGTGAGAGCTGGCAACCAGGCACCCATGAGGAAGAGTTTGTTCCACACCCCATTGGCATTACCACTATCTGTGGCTTCAGGTGATGGGTCCTGAGACAGATGCTTGCCCAAGGATTTCCCATTGACTTCACGCTCTGCACCGAGGGCAAGAAGAGCTTGCCCTTTCTAGAGCTGAAAGGCCATTTTTTTTCTCCAGCAAGAGATGCTCCTACAAGAGGGAAGAAGAGCAGTGAGGAGTTTACCACAAGGTTTCCTTTGCCCACAGATGCTCCCTCCAGCATCCTGCACACAGCTCACATGCACTCTTTTCTCTCTACAAGAGAAAGGGCTGCTCCAAGCTTCAACACATTTCCTAGCATGGCGCGGTCCTTTTGTTTTGGGACCAATCCTTGTGGAGCAGGAGTGCAATGAAGAACAAACAGGCGAAGAACAGAACTGCCAGGCAGCAAGACACACAGTCGAAGTCCCCCTTGTAAGTACATTACTCCTATGTTGCTTGGCAGAGGATTTGTTATTGAAGGCTGGAGAGGTTTCTTCTTGTCTGCATGAGATTGCTGTATGACACAGCAATCTGGCCATTTCCTGGCCAAGCAAGGAAATGCTGTATTTTCTGCTTTACTGCTTTGCGCGTGTCCACCAAGCTCATGTGTCCTCCAAGCTCATATGGAGAGGCCCCTTCACCTCTCCTCTCAAGCTGCACTCCCGTCCACAGCAAGAACAGACCAAGTGGCGTGTGAAAGGAGGCAACCTGTTCCTTTGGAGAGCACCTAGGAAATGCCCTGCTCCACCCCAAACACAAGAGACACAACATTCTTTCTTTTCTCCTTTTCTTTCTTTTATTCTTTTGAAGAAAAGCCAGCAGCATTAGTGCTGTGATGCTCTTTTTCCATGCACCTGCACTCGATAGATACAGGTGTAGTCTGGATTTCCCCAGTTGCTCTCCACCTGGATTTTTATGTACTGAAATGCTTTGTGATGATGACTCTGCAACAAGAAAGTAAGCAAAAGAAACAGCATTACTGGGACATAAATAGCAACAAGAGCAAGTAGCATAGATCCTTTTTAAGCCACACTTGTGCTCAGGAAATGACACCAACGCTCTCAAGAGAGGGAGCTTCCTACTCCCTCTTGGCCCTCCTTTCCTCGGGCTCGCAAAGACTCCGCTGCAGCTCAAAAGCAAATTCCTGCTCTCAGGAAGGTGGCAAGAGCACCTGTGGAAACCTGAGGCTCAGTGATGCTGCGCACTGTGTTTGCCTGTCAGGCACCCATGTTTCTGGACAAAGCACAGGCTCCCTGCGGGTGAAGCACCACGGACACCACTGGCTCTGCCAAAAGCGATGGGTGCAGCTGGGGACCTCCGGGGATATCGGTGCCCATGCCTTGGCCCTGTTTGCCATCTGCTTTTACTTATCCTTAACACAGCCGGCCTCTGCTCAGCCTTTGCAGTGGCACGTGTCCCTCTCGTCTGGGACTCAGCATGCTCTGCCCCTACAACCACCCAGTGTGGGCCCTCGCTCTGCCACAGACTTGCCCACACAGCCGCCTTCCTCCCCGGTGTTGTGTGCACACCCTTGCCGTACCATCAGTGGGAAAAGCTGCAGGACCTCCCTTTCAATGTCGTAGACGAAGGTGCCGAGCAGAGTGGCGTGTCCTTCGTCGTCCAGTCCCTGCGAGACAAGCACAAGGGCAGCAGGTGAGGCGCGACGCCAGCAAGGGCAAAGGCGCAGCACGCTCAGGGCCCGGGATGCCCCATCCCTGCCCTCACCCTCGCTTGCAGCAGCAGCCTGCCCATGGGCTGTGATGCAGCTGCCCCTCCCGAGGGCCTTTTCGGCTGCAGCCCTCCCTTCAGAGGCTTGTCCGCAAAGCGCTGCACCCATCCTGAGAGCCCAAAGGCAGGCCAGGGCTTGAAAGGTGCCCTTAGGACAGTGCCAGGCTCAGCAGGGTGCAGTGCGTAGCCTCTCCTAGCAGGGGGGCAGGGACAAGACAGCCCCTGCTCAGCCCTTTCCCCACAGCCAGCTGGTAGGCGGCTCTGCACGACAGGCCCTTACCGAGACAGCGATGTCTTTGGGGGCACTGCTGACACTCCCAGAGGGCGAATGTGCTTTTGCAATGTGCTGCACAGCCAGAGCAGTGGGCCAGACTGGTGCAGGCAGCCTAATGACCACGTGGCCCTGAGAGCCTTGGAAGGGCCAGCACTGTCCTGGAGTGAGGTCCGTCTGAAAGCAGAAGGCAACAGCAATGAATGGTGAAGGAGTGCCGGCAACAGCACCTGCTCCTGCTCCTGCAGGCAGGAAGACGGCAGCCCTTTGTCGCTGGCTCGTATTGCTGCCCCTCAGTGAAGGCGTGGGTGGGAGGCAAGGGGCAGAAGCAGCAGGCCTTTTTCCCCACCTGCTTAAGTGCACTCTCAGTGTTGCTTACAAAAGGAAGCCGGCTAGGGCATGTAAGAGGGGCTAGTGCACAGCTGACTCCAGGCCCGGGCACAGAAACGTCCTCCAAGGCACTGTCAGAGAGCAGGTAGGCAAGTGGGCAATGTAGGGAGAAACGGCTTCCCCCAGCTGCAAGCCAGGGCCACGAGGCTTGTGGGCACGCTGCGGCCACACAGATGAGTTCATGTGAGTCCTGCCACAGAGGGGAGCGCTGCTTTCCAGCAAGTCAGCCTTGAGGTGCCAGGAGCACGAGCAATGGCAGGGAGTCGAGCGAGAGTGCTGTACGGAGGGCCAATGCCCTGGGCCTTGCTCTTCTGCCACTTCAGAGGAAGCAACTCGGGCAGCAAGGATGTGGTTTTTCTGCTACAGTACCTTTAGAATAGTCTCGGGAGGGTTGGTGGTGCAGAGGAGCCAAAATACACTGCAGAGCCAATTCTCTGCCAGCGCGGCATTGCTGGAGGTTCTCTGCACATCAATTGTGGCACCTGAAAGGAGACCCATGTGCTCACCGTGGGGCAGCGCACGCCTGGTGCTCAAGGAGTCTTTGTGAGCCTGCGTGCCAGCTGTGCCTGTCACTGTTGCATGCAGTTACATCCCTTGTGAGGGGCTCTGCTGCCTAGGAGAAGGGAGATTCCTTGAAAGCAGCCTCGGCTTCTCTCCCACAGAGGCAGGAAAAGAGAGCTCTGCAGGTGGGGGCAGACAGCGAGGGCTCACCCCAGTGAGAAGGAGAGCAGAGCAAAGCGCAGGGCCTGCTGTGTGGGCAGCAGAGGACAGGGCAGCCCTTCCCACTTGATCCTCAGGGCAATGCTGTGCAAACCAGGAGAGCCTCTGTCAGCACAGAAATGTGGCAGGGCGGTGCCAGAGGCAGCAGCAAAGGACGCGAAGGTGGCACAGGGCGGCAGTCCGAGAGCCCGTCGTGACCGCCTGTCTCTTGAGCCCCTTACCATGGCTCACGGCATCGGGGTGGTGCTGCTGAGCAGGGCCTGCAGCACAGCGCCCTTTGGCAAGTGCCATACACGAGCACAGCCCCGGCACCCTTGCCTTCGTGGCGCCATACCTGAGGATTGCAGGGCCCAGTCTGCCATCGGCAAGCCATGTCCTGCGGGCTCCACAACCATGGCCTCCCTCATTTGCTGCACTTGCTGACAAAGACACAAGGGAACACAGAAAAGGACCACGTCAGCAGGCAGTGCTGCACGACTCCTGAGTCCTACCACAGATGTGAGGGGAGAGCCTGTGCCCACAAGGCCAATGCAGACCTTGTGGCTAGAGCCCAAAGGCCCAGGGCTTCCTGAGGAGACGCACGAGCTCTCGGCAAACATGTGCCTGTCTGCAAGCCTTGTGCCCCATAAGCCAGGTCCCCCAGCCGTCTCTCCAGCCTCCTCCAAGCTCAGGCTGCAGATGGACTTAGGCCCTGCCAGGGCCAACTGGGCACACAAGTGTCTCCCCACTGCTCCCGGGGCCAGGCCAGAGCTACAAGCTACGAGCGGCCCATTCTTAAAGCAAGCAACAGAGGCAAGGCTGCTTCTGAACAAGGCCACACAGCAGAGCAAAAGGCAAGAGCAGGTGCCGCTGCAGAAAACTTTGCAGCAGCAGGAGGGCCAGGCATAGGTGCAGGAAAGGCAGGCAGGAAATGCTTCTAGAGCACCCCCATGCATTCAGGTAACTTTCAGAGACTAGGTTTCCTTACATTAAACAGAGTCAGCCCAAGCAAGAAGGCGACAAAGTCTGCCCATGCAAGGCTTCAGGCACAAAATGGAACATCACCTGCTTCATATGTCCGAGCTGCCTGGTGAGGAGAGACAGCTCCTCCCTGAGAAGCTGCATCTCCCTGTCTTGCTCCTGCAGCCTATTCAGCAAGTCCCTGCAGACAGGAGCAGCAGCTGTTAGCGAGCTTTCACCCCTGCCAGGAGCACATGCGAGCTCGGAGAAGAGGAGAGGGGCCCGTGCATGGTGCCTTTTGTTTTGTGCCCTTTTGATGTTGTGGTGCTCCCCTCCCTTCTCCCTCCAGCCTAAACAAAAGCCAGAGGCAAGGAAAAGAGAGACGGCCTGGGAGGGCAAGCGGCGCACGCTCCGCTGACACTAGTGCGTGCCACGAGTCCTGCGCCAGCAAGTGTCTCACCCGTTGGCCTTTGTGTCCGGTGCCGGTGTAAACAATTTCAGCATCTCCTGGAAGGCAAAAGGTCTCCATGAACAGAAATCCTGGGAGAGCTGTGGGGCTTCACAGGGAGCCTTCAGGAGGAAGGCCCAGCAGAAGCTGTTGCATGCCTTTGGCAGAAGGAAGCTTGCAGAGCTTCACTCTGCAAGTCTCCGGAGCGCTTGGGCCTTGAGTGGTCTTTGCAGGAGGTGCCTGTCCCGCACTGACTGACCTGCGGCTTGTCTTGTGCCCACGTCGTCCAGTCGTGGAGACTCTCAGGACTCACGGGCCAATAAAGAGCAACTGCAATTCGGAGCACCAAAAAATGGTAATGACCTTGGTCATTATCATTAATGGTAATGGTCTTGGTAATGACCACTAGAGTAATGGTAATGGATTGCTAGAGGCCTGGTGCTTTCTGCCAACCATGGGTGCCAAGAGCTTTGCGGTAGGGAGGCGGTAGGGAAATGCTGCTGTAGAGAGAGGCACAGTGGCACATGGGAGACGTGGCTGCAGCCCTGAAGGGTTGGCACAGTCCCCCCGTGTTGCCTAGCTTTGATTTGGACATTCTGAGGCAGGCGTTGGGCCACGGGAGGTTGCACATGCCAACCAAAGAGGGAAGCTGCACAGGAGGAAGGAGCTCTGTGCCCAAGGGGCTGGCGCTTCCTAATGCCGAGAGCATCTGGAGCACGGCCTAGCGCAAGGGTGAACCCCTGGCCTGTGGACAGCATGCCTGGAGCTCCCTGGAGTGCAGAACAGCAAAGCTGACAGCTCTTTGCTCACAAAGACTCACCAAGAGCCACAGGGATCAGTGCCATGAGGATTCCAAAGAGCTTCCTCTTCTTGCAGATGGAATTTTGCCTAGAAAAGGGGGAGTTGTGTGGGTTAGGCAAGTTTCAAGCTGTGGGCAAGGGCCCACTCCAGCACACCCCTGCTTTCCGTGAGCTGCCTCCATCAGCACAGGCAGAGCTTGCTGGCAGCAAGGGCTCCAGGGAAAGCGTGGAGAGACATGGACAAGCAGATGGATAGCAGACCAGCTTGCCCTTGAAATCAAAGCAGAGGGCTCTTCTGTGCTCCAGAGGCGCAGAAGAGATGATACTCACATGGCCGAAAGACACGCGACAAGCCAGCTCCATAAAACCGTCAGCAGCACGGCCAGGCGCTCTGGAAGGCGGAACATCCTCCCTGAGGCAGCAAAGCAGAGGGAAGTGAGGTCTGGTTGCTACGGTGCCAGGAGCTGGGTCTCCACGTGAAGCCCTGTGCCCTTGGGAGGAATGTCCTGAGCCCCACTCCGGAGCAGCACTTTGGCTGTGCCACCAGACCGCACAAGGACATGCCATTTGTAGGTAGCATATGTGGTGTCTCCAGAATTCCCACTCTGAACATGACTGCATTGTTATTTGAGGGCCGCTTGGCCTGGGCAAGGTGGGATGGGTTGGACAGACGTGGAGCCTCCCAGAGGGGACCCAAAGCAGCGGCGTAGCCAACTTAGCACTGAGGCAGAGTCAAGCCAAAGGGCTCTGTGGCGCACACTTACCAGCGACACTGCTGGTTTGGTGGCTCCTGGTGGCGGGCAGCTCACCCACCGCACTGGCAACAGCCCTGGTCACCTGGGCCCCCAGCAGCAGCGGAGAGTCCCGCTCAGCTGCGGCTGCCCGTGACTTGGAACGGCATGCTCGCCGCGGGGCAGCCCTTCTTGGGCCCATTGCTGGGCACAAATCGGTAGCTGCCAATCACTTGCTCCTTGCTAGGCAGGGCCTCTTTGCCAATTGGGCAAAAAGACAGCACCCAGAATGCAGAGGAGCACGTCCGCTAGGGCCAGCGAGCCGTGAGGCCACAGCCAGGTCCCTGCAGCGGACTGAGGGCGGCTGTGGCCGTGTGGGCTGATAAAGGGCATCTGGCTGTGAGCTCACAGAAGCCCATGAGGTGGCATCAGTCCTGGTGAGATGACAAACTGGGACATACTCACCCCACGCTGCTGCCCGCGGCCCCACGTCCACCACCATGCAAGACGGCCCCTGAAAGCGCATCACTCCTCTGTTGCTTGGCAGAGGACTTGTTATTGAAGGCTGGGGAGGCTTCTTCTTGTCTGCATGAGATTGCTGCATGAGATTGATTATCTCCTGGTCGAGCAAGGAAACGCTGTATTTTCTGCTTTCCTGCTTTGCGTGTGCCCCCCCTTTCCAAGCTCATACGGAGAGGCCCCTTCACCACTTCTTCCTTTATGCTTGCCCTGCTCAAGCCGCGCTCCCGTCTGCAGCTCCTCCCACTCTAGCAAAGTTTTTTAAAGCCCTGTGGGCAAGACGAACTTGGATCTACCAAGTGAAAAGAGTCTCGGAGATGTGCTTGCTTTCCCTTTCACTAGGAAAGCTGACTTGTTCCCCCTTGAAATCAAATATTTTGGCTTTTCTGGACAAGAAGGGAGAACAAGTACTCACAGGGCAGAGATGCTGCTTGTGAAAAAGCTCTAGAACAATATAAAAATGTGTAAAGGGAGCCGCCCGCACCCTCCCCCCACGCTCACCCGCTGCTCCTTGCTCTTGGCGCCGGCTCCTCCGTGGCGCCATCCGAGGCGGCGGCAGCGGCGGGCCCGGGTGGGCCCAGGCGTGAGGGCCGCCGTGCGGCGGGGGGAACTCATGGTTGGCCTCCTCGCCGTGGTCGCCGCGTCGCGTCCAGCGCGCGATGGGACCACAGCACCGCCCGGCCCTGAGCCAGAACCGACACCAGCGCGACCCGAAGCGACAGACCAGGCTGCTTACCTCCTATGGGGAAAAAGAAATCAAGCTTCAATATGTTAAGGTTTACGTAGCAAAGAACTTTTAACTCTGGGGGCTCATCAGGAGGCTTCTGCTGGGACTGCAAGAGCACTGCCATGGGCTTGTACCCAGACCAAGCACAATGAGCCCCTGCAGCTTGCTTCTTTGAGGCTTTTAATGTGGCGGACTCTCCTTGAAGGCCAGCACTGTCCCATGCCAGGGGCTGGCACAGCAAATGTTCAACATAGAAGCACACAAAGAGATTGGTCACAAAATGCTCGTCCTGTCAGGCAATACTGAATGACTACAGCATGAACCTGTACGTCCTGAGTGCTCCCCGAGAGTCACTTCTGGATTCATAGGTGAGAGGGACACGAGCATGTCCTGATGTCCCTCCACAAGGAAAACATATCCTTTTTGCCCAAGGCAACATATGGCACCGCACACCTAAAAAGTCACAGAAAGTCCAAAAAAGAGCTGCAGCCCCAACCACTCACAACTCACTCCTTGCCTCCAGAGGCTAAAGCTTTGCAAGTGAGAGCTGGCAACCAGGCACCTATAGAGGAATGGTTAGAGAGTTGGGGCCATGCTCTCCTGGAGGGCCTGCACAACCCAGGCGTTCAGGTGGAGACTTGCCCCTGATCTTTCCTTGAGGCGGTAACAAGAGGGAGCTAGACTGCCTAGAGAAGTAAACTGAATGCCTAGGCAACTGCAAATTGGGAGGAGCCCTGTTGTAATCCAAAGCACGGAAACATAACGCCAGCCAATCATATGTATACACAAACGTGGGCTGTAGCCAATAGGGAGCTGTTTGAGGCGGGTGCACACCACGTGGGCAAGCTTAAACTGTATAAAAGTGCTGTTATTGCATTAAATAAACGAGCAAGATTCTTAACTTCCATTGAGTGTACATCTTGACTCCGGCTGACTTCCAACATCTGGCGCCCGAGCAGGGACACTGGAACTACGCTTTAATGCAGCTTGCCTAAGCACTGAGAACCCTTGAATCTGCATCCCGAGGACACCGGTCAAGGAGACAGACGAAGGGTCGGAAGTCAGAGGCAGAAGGTCGGCCCAGATAGAGCACGCAAGAGGCAGAGACCTACTGCGGTAAGACTGCTGAGAAAGGAAAAGAGAAGGGCGAGACAATGGACTGAGAGGTGGCACTCACTTTGCTGGGGCAAATTCTTGCTAAGCGAGAGGCCAGCATGAGTATGAAGAAGCTTTATGAGCTGTGCAAATGGGCACAAGACAAGGGACACTTGCAAAGCCCCAAGCTCCTCCAACATATTCTCTCTAAGAGATGAATTAAGCATGATGAACAGATCCTCTGCAAGCTTTCAATCTGGTGCAGAGAGAATGGGTTCAAAGCCAAGCCCCACCTAGTATTCGATGTGGAAACATGGGAAGACGTGGGGCGGCAGCTTTGGGATCGCATCACCAGCGAGGATAAAAATGTGAGAGACCTGACGACTACATGGAAGTTGGTCTTGTCTATCCTATCGAGCACTTCAGGCACAGGGCCACCGTGGCATTGGAAGATGCTGGTGTTTTGAGGAGCAACTTGCGCCTGCTCCATCCGCGCCTCCATTGCCGGACCCTCCACCCGAGAATGAAGAACGGCCTGGCTGGGCCAAAGGCTTACTGGATCATCTTGAGACGCTTAAAAAGGGGACTGAGAGCGGAGGGGAAGCGGATATGGTAAAAGAAACTTGCTTTGATATGGGAGAAACAAGTGAGTGGGGAGTCATACATGTCATTCCTTGATCGCTTAAAGGAAGCCTTAGTGTGTGTCTCCCTGACACCTCAGGCAAGGGAGGCTATATTGATGTAATGAATATGTCATGCTCTTAAAGCAGATTGTTAGTTATACCCAAGTTAAGAGTTGTTGGCTTTGTGGAACAGGAGACCAATGTGACAACTTGTTAAGTGGATGGGGAATTTCAGGATGGTTCCAATTGTTAATCCGAAGTGCAGGGATGGTGGTGTTGATATTGTGTTTTGTTGATGTTGTGTTAATTGTATCTTGCTTGTTGAAATGTATGTCTAATACGATTGAAAAGGCCTTAGGGAAGGGTTGGCTGGCTGAAGAACAAAAAGGGGACAGGGTTACTGTAGGTCATGAGCTGCAGAAAAGAGGAAGCAGCAAGGAACGAAACTGAAAGCAAGTTTGGGGAGGTGTGGCTTATGTACAGGCCAATCAAATAAACGCGTGAGCGGCTAGCAACAACCAATCCCGTGCGTCACATTGCGCAAAGACAGCTGTGTGTAACCAATCACAAGCGGCGGAGCGGCAGGGAGCAGCCTGTGGCCCGTGTCTGCTGGGCCAGGCCAAGGGCTGGGCCTGTGGTCTAGCGGGGATGGCAGAGCAGAGCGGGGGCACTGTGGTGGGGGGAATGGGGCCTTGCTGCCCTTTGGGCTGTGCTCCCAGGGGTCGGGGGCTTGCCTGTGCTGCAGGCCAGGCAGCCGTTGGCCCTGGAGGCTGCAGTGGGTTGGGCTCCTAAGCATGTCGATGTGCGCTCTCTCTCTGTGGCAGTCATCGGCCAGAAGGTGAACTTGGCAGCCCGGCTGATGGAGTGCTATCCTGGGGTAGTGTCGTGCGACACAGCGACCTACGCTGCCTCTCAGCTGCCCCATAGCTGCTTCAAGGAGCTGCCCGAGGTGAAGATGAAGGGCGTTGTTGATCCTGGCCCCATCCATCAATATCTGGGCATCTCGGAGGAGCTGTGAGTGTCCTTGTTGAGCAGGCTGCTTGGGGGCACGTGGAGTCATGGGTCAACTCTTGGTCAGCACAGAGCAGCTGTGCAGAAAGAGAGCAAGCTGGGCCCTGCCTGGGCCTCCGTCCCTGGGGTTGAGAACATGGAAAGCCAGGGCAAGGCTCTGCTTTTGGCCTGCCTACCCATGGGTCTCCTGCTCTTAGGAGACTAGGAGTGATGCCGTAGGGATGGAGAAGGCTGGTGGGTGTCTGTAGGCACACAGGGCCTTGCAGCCCCTCTCCAGGTAGCAGGTGCTTTCCGCCTGTTGTGCTTGCTGCATTTGAATGTTATCCTGGCTTGAACAGATAGTTTTTTTTCTTGTTCGTCTTCACCTTTGCAGCATCTGCTGTAAGGCCCTGCTTCTCCAAGTTGCTCCTTGTGAGCAGAGTCCAGGGAAGCAGTTGGCAGGAACAACTGCAAAGAAGAGTGGGCACCCAAGGGCACACCCACAGCTCCATGCGTGACACTACACCCTCCAGCTTCTGCCTACTGAATTGACTTTATTTTTTCTCTTTCTCCTGCTAGCATGTTTGGCATGGAGCTCAAAAAGGAGAGGCCCAAGAATTCCCCCTTGCTCAGTAGGTAGAGAACACCTTGGTCTCCTGAACGCCCATCTCCTGTCCTTGAGACCAGCTAGTCCCACAGAGGAAATGGGGAGGCAGGGAGGGAGGGCATGTGCCATGGTGGCAAGAGGGAAGGGTGCCAACAGTTCTTTGCTTTTGAGCTTGCTGCAACTGCCTGCTCTCTTGCTTGCCTTTGCAGGCCGGGAGGAGATTGCCCTCTTTCGAAGCTATGTGCAAGGCTACGTGGCTAGGAAGGAAAGCTGAATCCTGGCACTTGAGGGCATGAAAGGCTCTGGAAAGAGCCATTTACTCGCTGACCTTGCCAATTTAAGTCGGGCTGCTGGGCACAGGTGAGTGCTGTTGAGCAGTGTGGGTGCATTGCCTCCCCTGCCTTCCTACTGATACTCACAGGATCCTCAAGGTCCCCTGCCAGTGTGCCTGGCCCTTGGGCTCTAGCAGCCCTCATAAGGCAACGTCTCCATGCGCCTGGGAGCAGAGCAGCCGCGTGCTCCCCTCCTAGGTCTTGAGGCCTTCTGCAGCCCCTGCTGTTGAGCTTTGGGCCAGGCACAAAGCGAAGTAGAGCCTGAGCCCATGGCATTTCCTGCAGCTGCAGATTGAAGGGAAGAAGCCCAAGTGGCCTGCCTGACAAATGCTGCAAGCACTGAGGGGCTGGCCTGGGGCTGTATGTCCAGAGTGCCCTTGTTCTCAGCCCCACATTGTGCCTCTCCCTAAGAGTGTTGCTTTAGAGGTCTGGGACTCTTGGGGGCCTGTCTGAATCTCGGTGCCTTTTGCTTTTGCACGGCAGGGTAGTGGCTGTGGAGCTGACGGAGCTCAGCCTGAAGCAGGACTACTCCGTCGTACGAGTGATGCTGGCCATGGCAATGGGTCTGCAGGCCTGCAAATCCTGCAGCGCCAGGCAACTCGTACTGCAGGAGAACGTGGAAGAGTGGCTGGCTGATCAGGGACATCTTGGGATACACAACCCGTGCCTTGTCAAGTAATGTACAGGGGGGTGGCAATGACCTGTGCTTGACCAAGGTGAAATAAGGAAGCTGCTGTTTCTAAGCAAGCAACTTGCTGAAACTTGCCCGTACCGGTTAAGGAAGGAGGCTTGTGATTGCGCCATGCAAATGCAGCCTAGCAATCTGCTAAGCAACAGCCAACAGCCAATCCTGTGAGCTTGGGAAAGCCCCTGGATACCTGTAGGGTATAAATGTTCACATACCTGGGTTAATAAACGGAGCAAGATGGAAAACTCACACTGAGTCTGTATCTTGTAATCCGGGTCGATCTCCTTCAGGAGAAGCTCAAAGGAGTCCTGGAAGAGAGCAGCTACTGCCTCCTCAATGCCCCTTTCCTGGTGAAGGTGAGAGCGAGAGCCCTCTCTGGCCAGGGCCAAGGTCTGCTTGTGAGACGTCCCACGGCAGTGGTAATTTGGCTGCTCTCCTAGGCAGTGGCCTTAGCTTCTGGTGGAAGAGCCGGGGGATAGCACACAGCTGGTGTAGTCCCAGCGTGCAGCTCCCTGTTTGGAGTGAGTTCAAGTGCCAGGCTGCTGCTGGCAGTTCAGCGGCCTGGAAAGGCCATTGCAGAGAGGTTCTGAGATGGGGCTTATGAGCTACTGCTGAGCTCGCCACTGCCTGAGCGCTCTACCCCATCCCAGAATACCCACTGTGAGGAAACAAGCTCTTCTCCTCTTGCCACCCTCTGCCTTCCTCCCTCACCTCCAACACACTGGCTAGAAGCCCTCTGCCAGAGAGCCTCAGCAGGAGCTCTTCTCTAGGCTCAAGCTGGCGTCCACACTGTCTCCTCCCTATTGTGTGGAGGAGAGCTAAGAGGCTGAGGGCAGCACCGTTTTGTTCGGTTGGGCTTGCGTGCTGGGTTGTCTTGCTGAAATGCCCTGAAAGGCTGTTTCTCTGTGCCTGTGCTTTTTGGCCAGTTCCCCGTCTCAGAGAAGGTTTCACAGATGAGCGGCGCTCAAAGGGCAGTAGAAGAGGAGCTGGCTTTTAAGAAAGTACTGCAGAAGGTGAGCAATTCTCTCCCTCATGGACCAGAGAAGGAAAGCAAGCCAACAGGTTGAGGGTTCTGCAGCAGAGTGCTGGGAGGTGGCAGGAGGATGATGTACTGGAGTCATTGCCCATCAGAGGCTAAACGTCCCGTGCCAACCCCCGGGTAACTTTCCTCCTGTCAAGACAGAGGACTCGTAGTCAGGAGGAGGAATGGAGTCTTTCTGCATCCCCTTGTCCGAGAGACCTTCAAATCCCAGAGAAAGAAAGAGTTGGGGAGATACTGAACTGCTAAGTAGCTAGGGAGAGGAAAGAGGCTGCAGAGCGTTCTCTGTCTGGAGAGGGGCTGGCCAAAGTCCCTCACAGTGAAGATGCATGAGAATTGCTCAGAATCCAGCTCAAATAACCTGTTTGTTTCAGACTTTTGAAGACAACATCCTCTTTCTTGTTGACAACGCACACCACATCGACTCTTCCTCCTGGGCTGTTACGTCACAAGTGCTCAGAGACGTCCCAAGCTTTATGGTCATGGGCTTTGCTCCTGGTCCCTGCAGAGGACAGAGGCTCTGCAAAGCTGCAGCAGACGTCATGAAGTTGCAGCAAACAACCTATATTCATCTGGAGGAGCTGAACCCTGCAGCAGTCGTGCAGAAAGCCTGCCAGTACCTCGGAGTGGTCAGTGTGCCCCATGACCTAGAGATGTAAGTGGCAGGCAGGGCTGCTGAGCTCTGTTTTTCTGTGGCTTTCAGCAAGCGCTGTGTCTTCAGGACAGCTCACGTGCCAAAGGCAGGGGGAGTCGCGGCTGGTGAAGAGGCTGCTCTGAGGAGGGTCCTGCCTTCCTTTGCCTGTGTCACTCCCGGCTGCATCTGCTCCTTTCCAGGTTCCTGATGCAGAGAAGCAGTGGGATGCCCTACTACGGTGAGGAACTGCTGCGCTACCTCCACGAGCACAACATGCTCTTGCTCCATCCACTACGGAAGGATGATGGAACAGAGGCCAAGTGGGAGACCCTCTTCAATAAGCACCTTTGTGGCTGACTGCCTAGTTGGTGTGGTCCATCTTCCACCACCCCTTCTTGTCATTGTGTTCCCCTGTGAGTTTGGCGTGGCCAGATGGAGCAGCAGTCCAGAGCCTGATCTCCATCAGGTGTGGATTCCTGTGTGCCTTGCTGCTGCAATAGGCCAAGCACATGCTGGGGACTGGGGTGGCTTTGTGAGGGCCAGCAGCAATGCAGATTTGGAAGAAAATGACAAACAGGGAGAAGAGGTGCTCCCTGGCACTAAGCTAAGCCCTGCTGTGGTCAGGAATGAGTATGAGCTGAGGTGGTTCATACCTGGAGCAGTGCTGCGAGTCCCGTGGCTGCAGTTTCCCTTGTCTGCAGCCCTGCAGCCAAACATGGCAGGATTCATCCTGCTGCCGTGAGGCCCCAGCTGCTCTAAGCCCTGCTGGGGGTGAATGCGAAAGAGAGGAGGATGGAGGGAGGGAAGATCAGTAATGCTCTCAAGCTCAGGCTGTGGGACGAAGGATCTCCCTAGTGGTAACCGCGTTATCCTGCTGTTTTGCTCTGCTCAGCTTCTGTGATGGAGCCTCCTTGTGTCGGCCCATCCAGAAGGTCCAGCATGCGCCAGGACTGCAGGGTGTGCACCGTCAAAGCTGATGTGAACCTGCAGCACACCGTGCTTCCGCCCACCCTGAAAGGTGAGGGGCTGAGCCCTGCTGTACCTGCAGCATTCGCTCGGGGGTTTCTGCTTTCCCCAGACCCTGCTCCGTGTGATTGCACGGGAGCTGCGCCATGTTCAAGATGTGTGCCCTGCATTGCCCTTGCCCAATGGGTTCGGTCCCAAGGAAGCAAGGCTAAATGCCAGCGCTTCCTGCGTTAAAGAGAATGAGGCCTCGCTGGCCTCAGCCTGGGGAGAGGGCAAGAGACAGATGTGTGTCCTGTTTTTGTCAGGGATTGCACTGACTGAGCTGGACAGCATGAATTTCTCGGAACGGATGGTTCTGAAGTGTGCAGCCATCATTGGGTCGATGTTCACCACAGAGCTGCTGTTCCACATCCTTCCCAAGTGGACCAGGGCCAACATGAACTAGATACTGACCATCTTGGTGAAAAGCAACATCTTGAGGTGGCAGAATGCCAAAACGGTGGCAGAAGACAGCAGTGTTTCCCTCAAGTGGTCTGCCAGAACTCAGGAGGAAGAGAAAGGCAAGTGGTGTTAAGAGGAGCCCGGGAGCACCATGGGCTTCTGCTGCTCTTGGAACTGCTCCTGCTGGTGCTCCCCAGGGCCCTGTGCACTGCCCCTGTGGCCGTGTGTTATGGCCAGGGCAGCCTCACCGTTGGGGGTGGGCTGGGATGGGGAGTGTAGTAGGTAGGGACTGCCCTTCAGAGACTGCAAAGCAGGAGCTGGCTGTGGCTTCCTTGTGCTGCCGGTTGCAGTGCCTCTGACTGCTCTCTTGTTAGGAGGCAGAGCAGAGCAGTCATGCTAGTCTCAGTGAGCCAAGCGGGCCCTTTTGCTCAAGTGCGATGAGGCTCTGAGTGCAGGAGCGCTGCTTTCCTGCCAAGGATCCCCGCCGAGGGCTCCCCATCCTTCATGCTGTGGGATGGCCCTGAGCTGTGATGGCCCCGGCTGTGATGGCTGTGATGGCCCTGAGCTGTGGCCCCAGCTCTGGCTGTTGAAGCGCCCCGTTGCCTTTCAGAGGAGCAGCAGAGCGAGGAGCTGCAGGCCGATGTCCTGGCCTTCCGCGCGCCGCTGCTGCGGGAGGCCGCCTACGAGCTGTGGCCCAAGGCGCAGAGGGCGGCCATGCACCGCAAGTGCGCAGCCTTCCTGGAGGAGCAGGCGCACAAGTGCCAGTGCTGCGGCGGAGGGGACTTTGTGGCCTTCCACCGCTTGGCCGTCAGCAGCACCCAGGAGGGAGAGAGCTGGGACAACGATGCTGGCAAAGGCTGCTCTGCCAGCTGGACAAACACGGAGACCGTGGGGGATGAGCTCCCTGCCACTACGGGTATGCTGCCTGCGTGCTCTGCAGCCTGGGCCTTCCCACGGTGCTTGCACTATTCCTGGGGGTGCTCCTCTGTCTCCAGGCCTGTCTTCAGAAGCAATTCTCTGAAACCCAGGAGCGCTTTCAGTGCAGTGCAGATGCTTTCCCAAGAGAAGCTGAGTCCTCCCCCGAGCACAGCTGCACAGCTTGAGGCATGCTGTGCACAGAGCAGAGAGCATCTGTCCCCTTGAGCACCTTCCTGCCTTTCCCTGGAATCACCAGAGAGAAGCCCCTCTCCCGGCAGTGATGAGAGCCATGGAGTGCACCCTGCAGCCCAGCAGGTCAAGGTGCATTTCCTGGTGGGTGCGCTACCCTTGCCCAAAACATAACACACATGCAGAGAAGGGAGATCTTGGGGAAAAACGGCCAGGAAAAGAGGTGCCGTCCATGCCGTGGCTCTCCTTTCTTGCTGACAGAATATGCAAGATGCAACTTGTGCCCCTTGAGAACTGAGGGGATATTTAACTCATGTGTGGTCGGTTCTATAGATATAGCAATATGGCTTCGTGCTTGACACAAGCTGACTTGGCCTGACTTAGGCTTAGGGCCTGGCGCTCGGAAGATCTCGTGATGTTACGGAAAGCAAAGGGTTAACAGAAATTAAGGCGAGTCAGCTGTCTTACTTTGAAGAATCAGTACCTAGCCATGTGGGGTGGCATTGTTGCTGATTGGTGGCAGAGCAAGCTTCCGCATTCGAAAGGAGTATAAATGTAGCGAGCAGTAAACAATAAATGGCACTCCACTTTAACCATATTGGTGTTACGGGGTTTGTCCCCTAGCGAGGTAGGATGGCCCTGGAGAGCCCGACCTCTGGGTGAACACATTTTGTTGCTGGAGCCCGGAGACAGCGGCCGGCAACACTCATGCTTTGTTTGCAGATCCTGCAGGAGCCCAGCAGAATAAAATGAGCTTCTGGGATGAGACCTCACGGTGAGGAGAGCAGCATTTGATTATTAGTGGAAGTCAGCGGGCTCAGAGTCTCTGGGGGGGCAAGTGGAGTTCCCAGGTTTGCCTACTGGCTGTGACCCCAGCCGAGGAAAGGGCCAGCCTGCTGGGTGGGAGCTGGGATGCGATGGCTTGAGGAAGCCAGGGGGATCACAGTGAGGACTGTCCCGTTGTGGTGCAGCAGCCCTGGCATGCTAGGGCTTTCTGGCTGTAAGAGAGCCCTGCTGCAAACTGGGCATTGCAGTGCTAGAATGCGAGTGCCAGGTGCGCTAGGACGTGCTCTTCCTCAAGGCAGGCAGAGCAGGGCAGGTGATGTTAGCGTGTCTCCTCTTTCTCTGTGATCTTGTCTCCAAACAGAGCCATGGAACAGTTCATGGCCAAGACAGAGAAGACGGTGCCCAACAAGACCAAAGGGATGCCCGGTCCCGCCTGCTCCTGTGAATGCAAGGCCACTGTGGAGTTGGTGCTCGTGCCCTTGGCTCACCACCATCTGGAAATGGGCAATGATGCCAGGGCAATATATTATCTGCTGGAAAGTGCAGCTGGCTACTTGCACGTCTCCAACAACTACCTGGTGAGCCGGCCTGCTTGCCAGAGCCCCCTGCACATGGAGTCCTCCCAGTTGCCTTGCCCTGGGCAAGCCCATTTCCCCCTTGAGAAAGGATAGGCCTCTGTGGCACCTGGGCATGAACAACTGTGCTCAGACCCAGGCTCTTCCTCCTGCTTGCCTCTCCTGTGGCAAGAGAAGCAGAACATTGGCACGAGGTGCACCTGCAAGGAGTGCTGTGCTGTGTGTGAGGGTGGGCGTTGCCGTGGTAGAGGTGACCCATCCTCAGAGAGATGTGGGAGGCAAGCGGGTGGCAGTGGTGGGGCTTCGTGCAGGATCCGCACCGACGCTCACCTGCTCTCCGTGTGCTTGTCCAAAGGCCTTCACCAGCCTGAAGAAAGCCGAGGCCCTGAGGAGCTCCTTGAGTAAGGAAGGCAAGGGGCTGGCCAGCGTTGAAGAAGCCGCCTTCCTCAGCCTGAAAGGGGAGGTAAAGTGACAGGGAGGACCTGAGGGCTCTGCTGGCGGGAGAACTTGCACAGCCTCCTGGGGGCCCTGGGGCGGCTGTGGGGACATTCCTGGCATTTGGAGACACAGGCGGCTGCTCTGCACAGTGTCTTCTGTGAGCCCTTCGCCCTCCAGCCAAAGGCAGTCAAGGCCGTTGGCCCTGAATCAGCCACAGCCTTGAAAGTTGGTGTGTCCTCAGTGGGAGCCCCTTGGGACTGTCCTTACAGCCCTTCTCCCATGCAGGTCTGCTACAATATGGGGTGCATGGACTTGGCAGAGAAGACCATCAGAAAGGCACTGAGCCTGCTGAAGAGGAAATTCCCAGTCACCTCGGCGGGTGTCTTCTTCAAGTCTCTGCTGGAGAAGTCGCCCCATGGCTCTTATAGGAAGAGCAGAGACTCCTCCACCCCTCAAGAAGCAGGGTAAGACCCTGACGGGAAAGGGAAGGCAAGAACAAGCCATTTCCGTGCTGGCCTGAGGCCCTTGACCCACAACTGCCTCAGCTTCACTGCAGAGCGTAGCTCTTAGCATGGGGAAAGGTGCAGAAGGCCCTGGAGGCTGATGGATGGTGGGGTGGCCTGTGCTGGGTGTTCGGGATGGTGTGGGTGAGAGCAGGGAGCTGTTAGCCGGGGTAGAGGCTGCAAAGGCAGCAGCCAGTGACCAGGCTGCCATGCAGCAGCCCTTTTGCTCCCTGCACCGTGGTGCCAGCACGTCCTTGTGAGCAGTCATCTTTCCCCGGTGCTGCTTCTTGCCCCGTCCCACAAGCCCTGCCTGCCTGAGCAGCCTCCTGCGCTCCCCGGCTGTCTCCGGCCCCCTCACTCAGCCCTGTGTGGCTCGTGGCTGGGCCCAGCAGCTTCTCTTGTGCGGCAGGAGGGAGAGGCTCCCCTGGCTGTTCCGGCAGAGCCGCTGCCTTGCCCTCCTGCGGCAGCTCTTCAGCCAGCGGAACACGTCCAGCGGGCAGAGGCTCTCGCGCCTGGCAGCGCGCATGAAGCTCCGCACGGACGTGGAGTCGGAGCACACGAGTCACGTAAGTGCCTGCTCTCTGCAGCAGCAGCAGATGTGTTTCTGACAGAGCTCCTTTGCCCTGCTGGCAAGAAGAGGCCAAATGCCATGGGGATGGCTACATGGTTGAGCTTTTTTTTTGCAAGCCTCTAGGAGGCATGGGTGTTGTTGGTTTGGGTTGCTCCTCCCATGGGACTGGTTTCCTAATTGTAACCAGTTTCTGTACTGTGGGATTTCCTTGTGACCATTTATATAAACCTCTTCTGTTGCAGTTCAAATGGCTGCAGCGACCTGGTTCAGGGACGGCACGGCGACCACCCCCAAACCACTCGGGCTATCAGCTAGTTGACACAAATGTGGTGGACGGCAAATGGCCCCTAATGATGGGAAACAAGGTGTTATATATCTAGGTTTACAACGTCACATCCGTCTGCTTACACCATAGACTAAACACTATTGGCTACTAGGGGCCCTATCTTTCCGTACAGCACGATATCTTCCGGCCGCCGTTCCCTAACTATCTGCAACAACTTCCCCCCTCCCTATGCATAACAAAACTAGCTAAAATACAACTATCTTATTCTTATTACTATCTTATTCTATTCTTATAGTTATACCAATCTTAAAATTACATATCATAAACTTGACATAAAACATAAGGCACAAAGAAGAAGGCGCGTAGAAGGTAGGGGATGACAGGTAATACCAGGGTGTAGGAATAGGGTGTACCTTGGGATAACTTGGGGGTAATACTGAGTGGATATATTCTTAAAGCAGTTGTTGGTGTTCTACTAACATGATGTTAACCTTCTCTAGCTGATTCTTGACAAACGGCATGAGCTTATTCAATATACAGGGTCCAAAGATTAGCGTCATCATGATCATTGTGATCAGCCCTATCAGGGTGGATATCAGGGTGGTTAACCACGGCGAACCGGTGAACAAATTTTTGTACCGGCTGCGTTTGGAACAGGGTTCAATGGGTGCTAGTTGGCAAGGCATGGCACTGAAAACTGGTGGCCCTGTAGTTATTTTTGTACTAATTGCTTGAGATTGTTCGATCTGTTCAAGTACCCCATTTAAAGGGCTGGTGTGACTCTACCTGTCCTATAGTGACAAGCTGCAAAATTAAGATAACGCAAAGGCATCGCGGCGCCCTCTTGCGGAGGCTGTTTTGTTGTTTTCTGGATTCAGTCAGCGTGGAACTCGCAGGCTCGGGCGGGACGCTTGTCACCGGGGTGTACGGGTTACGGGGGTGTCCGATGATCCAGTCCTGTGAACAGAAACTCACAATTTTCATTAGTTTTATTTTGAAGGTAACAGCCACCTGAATTGGGGTCAGATGCTCTTCCTTTGCAACATGCTTAATCATGAATGCTCCCGCCGGTTTTTCTTTAATTCGGATGTTTACCTTCTTTTTCTCCTTCCTTAAGTTTGAATCGGTTGTGAGCTACTCGTCCTGACTAGTGTCTGATCCGTAGTCGGAACTCGACTGACTGGTCACTTCCGGGCTCCGGTCACTCCCATTGGTTTCCGGCGCCTCACTCGCACCGGGGGCACCCTCGCCCCGCCGTTCCCCTTGTGGCTCGGCGCCATTTTTAGGGGCATAGGGTGGTGGCCTGGCCCAGACGTCATTATGCTCTGACCCCTCCCTCGGGTCTTCTCTCCATCCCTCACTCGGACTTGCTCTCGACCCCTCCCTCGGGTCTTCTCTTCGTCCCTCACTCGGACTTGCTCTTTCCAGCGCCTCACTCGCACCGGGGGCACCCTCGCCCCGCCCTTCCGCTTGTGGCTCGGCGCCATTTTGAGGGGCATAGGGTGGTGGCCTGGCCCAGACGTCATTATGCTCTGACCCCTCCCTCGGGTCTTCTCTCCGTCCCTCACTCGGACTTGCTCTCGACCCCTCCCTCGGGTCTTCTCTCCGTCCCTCACTCGGACTTGCTCTCGACCCCTCCCTCGGGTCTTCTCTTCGTCCCTCACTCGGACTTGCTCTTTCCGGCGCCTCACTCGCACCGGGGGCACCCTCGCCCCGCCCTTCCCCTTGTGGCTCGGCGCCATTTTGAGGGGCAGAGGGTGGTGGCCTGGCCCAGACGTCATTATGCTCTGACTTCTTTTCAATGTTCCTAGCTTCCTCGGCTACCTCGCTCCAAACAGATTTCGGCTGTTTCTGCTCCTCTGTAAGCGGGGCGGGGCTCGGGGATGGAGGGGATGTTTCATCCTCTTGCTGACCTTTAGGCTCAGCAGAATTGCCATCATCTGGGGGGTCCAAAGTCTGCGCAGTTGTCCCGATTCCCACTTTGAACGTGGCCAATAAACAGTCTTTTACTGCTACCCAAGTCTCCTGCTCTTTCATAGCTTTCTGTAAGGCTTGTACAACTTTTCCCCAAGCCTTAAGGTTTTTCCCACAACCTGAGAACATTGTCTCCTCAGCTAATGCCTTAGTACATTTGTCCCACAGTTCAGGGTGGAGAATATTCACCGGCTGGTCTATAGCCTTAATTTTCAAAAGCCTTGTAACTGCAAGAGTAAAATCTTTTGGCTTACAATCAATCCCCCAGTACTTATGTAATTGCGATACGACCTTTATGAGGGCTTCCATCCTCCTTGTTGATTCAGTAGTGTCCCCTTCGCCGGGGTGGTCCACTTGCTCTGGCTGCTGCTCACGCTGCTCGCTCATCCAGGCGATGACGTTCCCGGGTTTCGGCACCACTTGTTGCAGTTCAAATGGCTGCAGCGACCTGGTTCAGGGACGGCACGGCGACCACCCCCAAACCACTCGGGCTATCAGCTAGTTGACACAAATGTGGTGGACGGCAAATGGCCCCTAATGATGGGAAACAAGGTGTTATATATCTAGGTTTACAACGTCACATCCGTCTGCTTACACCATAGACTAAACACTATTGGCTACTAGGGGCCCTATCTTTCCGTACAGCACGATATCTTCCGGCCGCCGTTCCCTAACTATCTGCAACACTCTTCTTTAGAAGCGCCCTGTGGCCCTTGTCGTGACATGGCCACAATCAGAAGAGCATAAGAAGAGTTGGTCATCTGAGACCAACTCTTGGGTGAGAGGCTTGCCAGTAAAAGAGAAGAGGGAAAGTGCCCATTGGGTTCATGGCCTGTGTTCCCTAGGCCAGAGAATCCCCTTGGGGAGATTTAGTGTTTTGCACACTCGCCCCTTTGGACCATTTCAGATCCTGCAGTCCTACATGGAGCATGCGCAGCACTGCCAGGAGCTGGGCAGCCTGGATGAGTGGCTGCAGTTCGGGTGGCGGCCGTGCGGCTCAGCGCTGACGTGGAGCCTTTTGAAGGAGGGGTGCTCAGTGCTGCGGAAAGGGCCCAGGCCCTGTCCCATCTGAACCTCAGCCTGGGAAATCTGCTCCTCTCTGTCACCGTCGGTAGGTAGTGCCCGCACTCCCTGTGAGAAGAGCTCTCTGCAGAGAGAGCCTGTGCGAGTCTGCTTCTGTCTTGCCAGGCTATTGCGCCATGAGCCTGAGCATGGAGCTGGAGAAGCCCGACCTGGACTCCAAGGTCCTCAACCCGCTCTTCACCGCGCTCTTTCTGCAGATGAGGTAATCCTGCTGCTGCACACCCTGCCCTTGCGCGGTGTCAGGGTGTCACTGCAAAGGCCAATGGAGTTCGCAGAAAGAGCAAAGGAGGGAAAGGGCAGGAAGATGGGAAGGGGAGTGGGAAGCATTTGGAGGTGCTGTCTTGGATGCCACACCAAGGAGGTGCTCCATGGAGTCTCGTTGTGTTCCTCCGCAGGTACCCAGAGTGTGCAGAAGTGCTCTCCAGGCTAGAGAAGCAGGTGGCTGGAGAGCACAGGATCGCTGGGCAGGCCTGCTTCTTCTCCTGCTGCCTCGACCTCCTGCTTTATGCTGGTAAGTGCTCAGTGAGGAGGTCTGCAGAGAGGCAGGAGGCTTGCAGAAATGGCTTTTCTCCTGATACAACACTGAGCCCAGAGGCTCCAAGCAATCCTTTGGCTCCTTCAGCAGCGTGCTTGCCCATTTGTCTCTGTGGGTGTCTCTCTCTCCTTCCCTCTCCTGCCTCCTCTCTCTTTTTCTGCATTGTCTACAGGTGATCTCAGAATAAGCTCAAAATGCTTGCAATTCCCATCTTTGCTTGGTGTGTTTCGGGAGGTTCCCCCTTCTGAAAGCTCATCTCAGGCTCCCTCTGCTCTGGCTCCTGGGGAAGCGGGCACAGTTGTGCTGATGTGTGCCTGACCAGGAGGTCCCTTGGAGCCCATGCACTGCAGTCACTCTCGTTTGCTGATCAATGGCAGCAGCTCTTGGTTGGTGCTAGCAAGCTGCTCCTTAAACGGACACTGATGTGAAGATTGAATAGCCCTGAGGAGCTGGGGGAGAGCTCCAGGCCTTGCATCGCTCCTCTTTTAGTTTTTGCTTGCCCTCTGAGTGCTTCCCAGTCCTAAAATGGGCCAGCTGTGCTTGAGCTTTCTCTTGCTGTGAATGCCTGAGGAAAAGCAAGACAGCAGAGGGCAGTGCTGCTTCTCACACAGGCTGGGAGTACAAGTCCTTTGAGGAGTGCTGGAGATTCATAGAGGAGAATGAAGGCAACTGCACCCTCAAGTCTCAGAATAGCATCCTGCTGCGGCTGTACTCGTCCCTGGCTCTTTGGTACATTACACACTTGCTCTGAGTGGAGTGGCAAGAGGCCCCCAGCAGTGAGTGATTCTCGTGGGGGAGGTGGGAGCTGTGGGTTTTTCATGGCCCTTGTCCTGTGTCCAACAAGGCGGCTGTCCCTGGAGATGAAAAGGACTAGTGGGGAGAGGCTGTGCACTGGGAGCAAGATGGCCGGGAGAGAGCCCAGAAGAGAGCCCAATTCCTGCTTGTCTCTACACAATGTGTGCCTGTTTCTCTGTAGGTTTGCGAGGCTTGGGCAGTGGGACAGCTTCCAGCAGCCCTTTGAAAAGGCCAAGCGGCTGCTGAAGAGAGCCGACAGCTCCTTTTTGGCTACCCAAGCCCGCACGCGGATGCTGGAGTGCTACACCCTGGTGCTGAAGAATGACCTGGAGCACAGCTTGTCGAGGGCCCGTGAGAGCAGCCGAGGGGCTCTAAGGGTGAGGGACAAGGAGGAAGGGCATGTGCTGTGAGGGGGTGCAGGGAAAGCTGCCGTGGCCTAACAAGGCCGGGTGGAAGCAGCTGTGATGGGATGGAGCCAGGGCAGAGGCAGAGTGTAGTGGCCTAGAGAAGACCATGGCAAAAGCCTCCTGCTGTCACGCCTGCTCCAAAGAAGGGCTTGTGGCTCCGCAGAGCTTTGTGCACTTTGCCAGCCTTGTCAGCTGTGCACTCCTGGTTGCTTTGTGGCTGCTTTTCTCCTTGGGGAACAGGTGCTGCAGTGGAGCTCGTTGCCTTATCCTGACGTGCTTCTCCCTTGTTCTCTTGGTAGCTTGCAGAAGAGGTTCTCTGTCGCTGCTTTGCATGTCCCATCTTCTACCCCAGAGTCCAACACCTGAGAGCCTACCTTTTCCATGTGCTGGGGAACAAAGCAGAGAGCCTTGCATGCCTCAACCAGGCCCTCCAAGCCTCTAAGGTGCATGGCAACCTTCTGGAGAAGACATGGCTGGAGATGAGCACCGTAAGTTGATGTTCCTTGCCTTTGAGTTGCTTCCTGGGCAGAGGAGCAGCATGCCCTAGGAGAATGTGGCACCAAGAGCACTGCAGCAGGTGGATGTAGGGCCGGCCCCCAGAGAGCCTCAAGAGCAGGCTCTGACAGCCCTTGGGGAGCCCCTCAGCAGGAGGGCAGCGGCAGCTGCGCTGTGTCTCACGCAGGCAGGGCCGGAAGGGCACCTGAGGAAGCAGCAGGCACTGCAGCTGCTCCTCTGCAGCATCTCTGCTGCGCTGAGGAGAGGTGAAGCTGAATCTTTGCCTCTCCCTTAAGGCAGCTGTGGGAGCCCAGCAGTCTTCATTTGCTTTCCCTCTCCTTGTCCTCCCTCTTGGGCTTTTGCAGTATGGCAAGAGGGTTGGGGGATGGAACAAGCTCCCGCGAGAGGCTGTGCTTCCTTTTCCAGACAGCAATTAGAGCTCCGGGGTTCTCCTCGGCTATCACTTTTTTTATTTTTCCTTAGGAGTTGTGGTTCAGTGAACAGGGCCCCGTGGAAGATCTGTGGCTGAAGACAGCACCCCATTTTCCGCATCTACTTGAAGCAGAGCCAGAAGAGTGCAGCTGCAGGTACCTGCTGAAGCTGCCCACACTGCAGCATGAGGATGCGTTCTGAAAAAATAAATAATTAAACCATGCCGTTGTCTCTGTGGTCTGTGGCTCCAGGCAGAACACTGAAAGAGGACACTGAAGGTGTGCAAGGAGCGTCTGGGGCCTGGGTGGTTTATGGAGAAAGCTAGGTGGTGGGGAAGCCATCACTGAAACTTGGAGTCTTTAAGAGAACCAAGAACGGCTGTAAAGCAGTTCAAAGTATTTTCCCCCCCCGTCACTGCCTCTGTCCAAATGAGCATTGGGAAAAAGGCACCACAAAGCGGGTGGGCTCTGAGGGCTGCCTGCCTGTGTGGTGTGGATGCTCACACATCAAAGACATCCATACATCATTGCACGGAAGGCCCCCATGGAAGGCTCCAAATAGCCTGCAGCCGTGGGGTTTTGTACTCTAAGCATGAGGCTACTGCCTGGGATGGTGGACTTCAAGGTGACACCCTGGAGAGCTGGCTTTTTCAGACTTTCTTTTGGGCAAGAAATCTCTAATAAACTGCTCCCAAGTAGAGGAATGCTGCTCCAAGAAGAAACAGGGAAGCCTTCCGAGTGTGGGCACAATCCTATGTGTTGTACTCCACGTAACCTAGCTGTGAAGTGGAGAAGCCGCTGGCTTTCTATGCTAAAGAAGGATGGCCAAGAAGCAGGAAAAAAGGGCACAGTCCTGCAGCAAATGATGTGCATGGTGTTGCAGATAGGGTCCGGCGGCCGGAAGATATCGTGCTGTACAGAAAGATAGGGCCCCTAATAGCCAATAGCATTTAGTTTATGATGTAAGCAGACGGATGTGACGTTGTAAACCTTAGCTACGTAACACCTTGTTACCCATCAATAAACGCCATTTGCCGTCCACCACATTGGTGTTAGTGAGCTGATGGTCAGAGCGGCCTGGGGGTGGTCGCCGTGCTGTTCCTGAACCAGGTCGCCACGCCGTTTGAACGGCAACAAGTGGTGCAAAAACCCCGGAAGTCATCGCCTGGACGGGTGAACGGCGGCCGGAGCGGCTGGACCAGCCCGGTGGAGAGGAGGCTACCAGAGCAACAAGGAGGATGGAGGCCCTCATGAAGGTCGTATCGCAATTACATAAGCATTGGGGTATTGATTGTAAGCCAAAAGATTTTACTCTCGCTGTTGCGAGGCTTTTAAAAATTAAGGTTATAGACCGGCCGGTGGATATTCTGAAGTCCCTGAAGTGTGTCCCTAAAGTGTGGGACAAATGTACTAAGGCGTTAGCAGAGGAGATGATGTCTTTGGGTTGTGGGAAAAACCTTAAGGCTTGGGGAAAAGTTGTACAGGCTTTGCAGAAAGCTATAAAAGAGCAGGAGACCTGGGTGGCAGTGAGGGACTGTTTGTTGGCCACCCCAAAACTGGGAGTCGGGGCAGCCGCACAGACTTTGCACCCCCCAGATGATGGCAATTCTGCTGAGCCCAAAGGTCTGCAAGAGGGTGATACATCCCCTCCATCCCCGAACCCCGTCCCGCTTACAGAGGAGCAGAAACAGCCGAAATCTGTTTGGGAAGAGCTAGCCAAGGAAGCTAGGAACATCGAAAAGAAGTCAGAGCATGGTGACTTCTGGGCCAGGCCACCACCCTATGCCCCTCAAAATGGCGACCAGCCGCAAGGGGAAGGGCGGGGCAAGGGTGCCCCCGGCGCGAGCGAGGCGCCGAGAACCAATGGGAGTGACCGGACAGGTGAGGGAGGCCCGAGTGAGGGGTCAAGAACCAATCAGAGAAGCCCGAGTGAGGGGCCGAGAACCAATCAGAGAAGCCCGAGTGAGGGGCCGAGAGGAAGCCCGAGTGAGGGGCCAAGGACCGGTCAGAGCGGCCATTTCACAAAAGGCGCCTCTGCGGGTAGAAGGCGGGGCGAGCCAAGAGGGGGGGAACAGCCTGCCCGCAACGGAAGAAGGCGGGACGGAAGTAGGCGGGGCCGGAGCCCAACGGAAAAGGGCCGGAGCCCGGAAGTAACTGGTCAGTCGAGTTCCGACTCCGGATCAGACACTAGCCAGGACGAGTGGGTCACAACTGATTCAAACTTAAGGAAGGGGAAAAAGAAGGTAAACAGAACTAAGAGCCAAAATATTCCCATCCGAATAAACAGATTGAGAAAATGCATCAGGGACAACCTGTGCATCCTAGAGGACTGTTTCATTTACTAGAAGCAATCCTAAAGGGGACTGCTCCCCCAGAAAGAATTGCACCAAACCACACTACCACAAAATGCTATGCCTTCCTAACAGGTGTTGCAAAAAATATGCAGTTAACTGAAGGGTATACTAAGGTTTCCAAACTGCAGATGCCTGTAAAAACAGACCCATTAGCATTGGGACAACCTCTTAAACCTTCAGCAATTCTGAACATACCACTCCTCTTCAATGGAACCCCAACAGAAACATGTGGTTTAGAGATGCTTTAGCAGAAAGGCTAAATGGTAAATAGCTATAAAAGGGTGTTGCATTAAATATTACCACTGGTGAAGAAGTAACAGAAGAAGGTGAAGGCAATGCACAAGCAGGAGAGTTAAGAGCAGTAGTTTTAGCTACACAAAATGGAGCAAGGGTTGTCTATGTAGGCTCCTCTGCTGTGTGGGCTGGTGCCACACAATGGCTTTGTGGATGGGAAGCTCTTAACTGGGAAGTAGTTCTCTCCAGTTTGGAGAGAACAGGATTGGCAGCTATTGCTAGTTATAGCAAGAAAAACACCATTTAAATGGGATGGGCAAAAGCTCCTGTTAAGGATAATCAACCAGCCACAACGTGGAATCAAAAGGTAATGAGTTGACTAAAATGAGAAAAATCACCCTAGATCCAGAGTGGTATCCGTTGGGAGAATGGTTACATCAAAACCCAGGTCACACGCATAAGGAAGTGCTTCATTTGCTGCACAGACTAGGGGATGAGCCCTAAACGGGAAAACTTGTGCAACTATTCTCATAGAATGTCCCCAGTGCACATTAAGGTTGCAAGCAGATCATCCTGCTAAAGTTCCAGCTCTGCATATCAAAGAGGGGAAAACTCTGTGGTCTACATGGCAGATTGGTTATATGGGGCCATTCAGATCCTCTGCAGGATATCAGTACATCCTCACAGGAGCGGAAGGGGTCTCTGCCTTGCTTGGGACAACTAAGTGTAGGAAAGCCAAGGGGCGAAGTGTAGTGCAAGGACTGTTGTTTTGGTTCTCACATCTACCTACTCCTGTTATTATCCAGAATGATAACGGCTCACATTTCTCATGTAAAAAAGTGCAAGACTGGGCAAAGAAAGAAGGAATCCAGTGGGTATTCCACATCCCATACTATCCCAAATCAAATGAGGAATGGGATGATGAAAGAGCTATTCGCTTGTTAAAAAAGAGCTCAACCCACACAAGGGTCAATGGGACAGACAACTTCCCAAAGTACTCCCTCAATTAAATAATAGTTATGGGCCTACTGAAAGGCCTGTAAGCCCAGCATTCTTTGTGAAAGCTGAGCTTAATGCTCAACCTACAGGTAAAAAAGGATGTCCAACAACATTACAGCTGGACAGCCTGTGGTGGTCAATTTACCATCCATCGGCACTGTGTCTAAGACTCTAAGTAAAGCTCATGGCCCAGTTGCCTGGGAAGCTACTGATAGCAGTGGTGCAAAACACAGAGAATTAGGGCACGATGGATTTTTCTTCATTTTAAATGGGTTAACCTGTTCCGCCTCACCCCACCGAAACAAGTTTATTTTCTCTTGCAGCAGCGTGCAGGACGACTGATGGAAATGCTGTATTCATTTTACTAACTCTAGTGCTATTAGGTTTATTACTTATAATCTATAAGCTGTATTACATATATTTTGTATATAAAAGTGCGGGATATGACAAAACAAATAACCCTAATTCAACCACCCAAAAGGTACAAATTTGTACATAATAGCAATACTTTGTTAAAAATGTTTACTTGCCATGGACCTGTAAGTGCAAAAATTATCAATACTCTATTTATGGCACGGAGCCAAGAGGTGACTGTAGCACCACTCTGTGACTATAAGATGACTTGACTATAGTCATGGGGCAGAGAGCAACCAGTGTGCTCCTTCCCCAGCTCAACCTGACTGTTCACATGTAGCCCTATTCAGGTGTTAACCACCAGTGACATACCTGATCCTGGTGGGTAGCTCCCTGATTTCTTCCCCCACTCAGGTATTAACCATTAATAAGAGTCCTGATGGCTGCATTCTCAGGGGGAGGTAAGGCTGACTGTGCATACACCAGCCAGAAGTGCTCTGAAATGAAAGAATGACTCTCAGTCAACCATCTTCCTTGGCCAACATATGGCAGTCTCGTTGTCTGCCATGGGCACGGGAGCTTGCTTGGCCCACAGCAGCCCCACAAGCAGATTTTTCAAAGCCCTGCGGTTGCATCTGGGGGCTGGTGGAGACTGGCCCTCAAGCCCTGCCTGCCTCAGTGAGCAGCAGCCATTCTGCGGGGGAGAAGGCAAGAAGAACAGTCAGGCCTGTCTCATAGAAGCACCATGGCCACCCCACCAAGGTCAGGAGTGGGCAATGGCCTGGCATGGGCCAGTCATTGCTACAACCAATCGGTGGAGAATGGGAAAGAAGTTAACCTGCAGGGCTTTATATATACAGCGGAATTTCCATTGGGAATTTCCCTTTGAGGAGGCCCCCACCTAGAGCTGGAATACTGAGAAGATCATCTTATACAGAAGCACATTATATCTTTGGGATAAAGCAGAAAGCTGGAGGTGAACCCTGTTAAGGAAAATGACATGAAGATTTTTCCTAACACCTTCCAGCTTTTCCTTCAGCCTACTTTCTCTGGCTTGTCACTCTTGGAGTGGTCTCCCTTGCTTGAGCAGTGCTCTTTGCAAGAGTGTTGAGAGTCATCACACATGCGGAGCACAAAAACAGTTCGGAATGGCAGATGGTGCGAGACAGGCAGCCTTGAGCTCCTGTGGCAAAGGGCTGATTCCTGGGCATTTTCTTTTCAGCAGAGCTGCCTCAGTGGATGCCCCAAGCTCTTGCTCTTGCCTCCCTTCATCTTGGCTGCTACTCCCAATGGTTGCTGTGTGCAGTGCCCTGCAGTTCATGTGGCAGGATAAGGATGAATCACCTTCTTTAAAAGTAAGTAAAACACAAGTCCCCTGCATCTTGGTAGTACAGGAGGAAACATCATTAGACCAAGCAGAACAGACCATGATCATTCTTTATCCTTGAACTGCTCAGTACAGTATTTTTATATATATCTACTTTGCATACATGGCAAGAAAACTCAAGGTTTATGCTGACTTATGTAGAGCGCCTTCCTTTTAATCCTTTGAGTTGAATGTGGCAGGGGTTGTCAGGGACAGCCAGAAGGGCTCCTGTCTGGAAGGGGGCGCTGTACACAGGAACTGCTGCGGGCTCCATCCTGGCATCTCCCATAGCTTTCCTCTTCTGGCAGGCATTTATTGTTGTGCAGCCATGGACGGGCACCTTCTTGAGTGCAAGCTCAAGGTACTGGGTCCTGGCCCGAGGCATGAAGAAGCGCCTGCACCAGGGCAACCTGGGAGTTGACCTGCTGCTGGAGAGAAGCTCTGCAGAGAAGGGTCTGGGAGTCCTGCAGGACAACAAGGTAAGTATGGGCCATCAGTGATGCGGCAGCCATCAGTGTGGCCCTACACAACCCGGGGGAGGCAACTTCTGGAGCAGTGTGCCCAGTTCTGAGACCTCCCCAGTACAAGAGAGACACTGCACTGCTGCAGGGAGACCAGTGGAGAGTCCTGGAGCATCTCTCTTACAAGGAAAGGCTGGGAGAATTGGGCCTCCTTAGCCAAGGGCAGGTGTCAAGAGGATGGGGACAGACTGTTCTTCACTGGTGTCCAACCACAGCACACGGGGCAGTAGGCACAAAATAAAACACAGGAAGTTCATTTGCGTAAGGAAAAAAGCTTGTTAACTGTGTGCAAATGGGTGTGCACACAATCGTGTGCAACCTGCTCTAGGGGACTACGCTTGTATGGTGTGCGTGTGCACGTGTGTGTGTGGAATAGCTGATCCTTGGAGGTCCCTACCACCCTGACTCTTTTGGTGAAGGGAACCACGCAAAGACTCTACCAATAAAGAGAGAAGCAATGTGCGATTTTAAATAACACAGGAAATATTTTTTTTTTTTTCCCTTTTAAAAGTGTGATCCTAACTTGTCTCTTATCTTTTTCTTCCTTGGTCAGTCCCCCATGCTGGGGACAGCAAATGTCCAACAACAGCTCCCTGAATGAGTTCCTCCTCCTGCCATTCGCAGTCACGCGGGAGCTGCAGCTCTTGCACTTCTTGCTCTTCCTGGGCATCTACCTGGCTGACCCCCGGACAGCGGCCTCCTCATCACAGCCTCATATCACACTATTCTCTTTCTCATACAGTAATGGGTAGGTCATTACCTTGCTTATTTTGTCTGTTGCTAAAACCAAGTGTGTAGCAAGGTTAATGTTTTGTTAAATGTACCATTTCATTTCTGTATTGTCTTAATATTAACAGTGAAATAAGACCATTCTTTCCATTGATGCCTGGTTCTGTCCGTTGGCTCCTGCCCCGTCAATTGGCAGAACATGTCTGGCAATTGCATGCAAAGCCTGGCAAACCGAGGGAAAAGCAATGCTGCAAACAGAAATTCCTCCTTGTCAAAGACACTGCAGTCTTTTTCCCCTTCCTTCTTGCTGTGACAGGTCCCACAGCAAGTCTTTTCCCCTCTGAGTCCCTGAGGTGAGATGCTGCGTGTTGTGCAGCCCTGCTTTTCCTTCTGCTTGCCAGGCTTTGCATGCAATTGGCAGTCACTGGCTTGGCAGCTTGTGACCTGATGCCATCAGGTTCTGGGTGCTAGCGAGGCTTCCCAGGCAGCCGAATGACCTGGACTTGTGTGAGCAGAGGCCTGAGCAGCTCCTGGGTTCTTTCTGCTAGAGCGATTGCCCCTGTGCAATGGCAAGGGACAGTCACCACTCAGAAGGGCTGGGGGCCAAGGAGCAACTGTGAGTGCTGGAGCCTGGGGCAGTGCCATGTTTAGGGAACAGGAGGCCCCAGTGTCTGTCACTCCATCCCTACCCATGCCCACGTTGCCAGCAGCCCTCTGTGAGGCGTCACAGCGGTCCCCACAGGTCACAATGGCCCCCGCGGGTGACCTATCCCTCCCGGCACTGCTGCTGCGTCAGTGGCTTGTGATTCCCGTGGGAGGAGGTGCTGCTGGAGCAGTGCATCCGCAGAGGGAGTCGTGCCGCGATGGGGGTGCTGCGAGCGCTCCGAGGTGGGGGCGTCCCCGCTCTCAGTGTCTCACGGGGGCGACGGAACCTGCCAGCGCCCACGTTCCAGGCTTGGGCAGAGCGTGCCTGAGCCCTTGGGGCCGGCCCCGAGCTGCCGCAGCCTCCTCTTCCCCAGCCTGAGCAGGGCTGGCGCCAGCAGCCTCTCCTGTCGCCCCGTGCTCCAGCTGTGCAGGCTCTTGCCCTGAGCTGGGCTCTGTCCCTACGGCTGCTGGAGTGACACAAAGCCGGTGCTGCTTTCCTTCCAGGTTGCTTCACTTGTGCAGGTGCCCGGTCGAGACCTGCACGCGGTGAGGATGGCGGGAGTGTGGCCGGCTCTGTTCCTGTGGCCATTACTACCTTTGCCGCCATCGTGACCTCGCTGTTGGACCGCCTGCAAGACGCCGAGGTGAGCAGGGGTGTCTTGATGGGCTCTGTGGGGTTCGAGGGCTCCCTGCAGCACCCTGACTTCCCTGGGTGCCGCAGACTGATCTCCTGCAATGCTGCCTCTCCCCTCGGGCTGCACCTCGTTCCAAAACGTGGATGCTGTGTGGACAATCCCTCGCGCCCTCCTTGATGGCAGGAGGTGGCAGCATCTCTGGGCTTGGGTGTCCACATTAGGATTTGGGTTCGCACGAGGAGGTCACAGAGCAGGGCTTCTCTCCCGCTGCCGACGGCTGTGCTGAGCAGTGCCAGCAGCTGCTCCCTGGCATCGGCGTGGCTGAGCTGCTGTGTGTGGGGCAGCACATCCCATGGCTGCTGTGTCCCTGTGCCCCCAGGATGGCAGAGCGGAGGAGACCTACCGCGAGCTGGAGGGCGTCTTATGGGGCGAGGAGAGCCACCTGCAGAGCTCTGTTGTGGACAGAGCCATAGCGGTGGCATTGAAGGACCTGCGAGCGGCGCAGGTGAGCTCGTTCTCTCTGAGGGTGACCTCAGGTGCTGGTCCCTGTCCCGGCTGTCCCGTGCAGGAGCTTCGCGACGCGTTCTGGTGTGGGGTCAGGGAATGTGCAAAGAGGAGCTGTGGGGCTGTGTGTGCGCAAGGCATAGCGGGAGCCCCACTAGCGCCTGTGTGTCCTGCCTGGAGACCGAGCCCTGGCAGAGGGTCAGTCCCGCTCCTGCCACATGCAAAATGCTTCTTCCAGGATGCGCCACTTGCTGTGAGGACGGCCGCTAGCGACGTCCTGGTGGCGCTGGCCCGCAGCCATCTGCGAGATGTGGTGTCGGCGCTGCAGGGCCACCTGCAAACCCTGCAGGAGATGTCGGAGGAGTTCGTCCTCATCACGCTGCGCAACGTGGCTGCCCACTATGGTAGGGCCCCCTAGCTGGGTGCCAGCGGGTGCCAAGCAGGAGAACGGACTCCTAGCCCTGCCCCAAAGACCTGGGGCTGCACCAGAGGGAAACCAGCAAAGAGCCAACACACCAGGCTGTGCCCCACGCTGTCCTCCCCAGTTTAGGGCTTCCCCACTCCCGTGCCCCTCAGGGAAGGTGGTTGGCACACAAGTGGGCTGGCAGGAGCCTCCCTGCAGCGGGCTCTCCCCCTGGCCCAGCGCTGTCCTGGCAGCGGTGCCGGGAGATGGAGCCCGTTGGCCGCCGCGGCTCTGGGTGGCCGGGCTGCCCACACGCTGCTCTCTCTGCAGCCCTGCAGTGCGTGCCCTTTGCGGGGAGCACGCTGTCGGCCCTGCAGCACGTGCTGAGCGCGGCGGGGAGCGGCCGCACGCTGCGTCTCGTCTGCGACGGTGAGTGTCGGTGCTGCGGCGCTGCCGCCAGCGGCTCTGCGGCCGGAGCCGACGGTACTGGGTGCCGCTGGCCGGAGGAGCTCCTGGCTCCCTGCCCGGCCTCTGCTGCCACGTGTGCCTCCCGGTTCAGCTGCCTTTGGCCAAGCTCTGCCCAGCCTGGGCTCCCCCGTTCCCTTCCCTTCCCTTTCATTGAGCACAGCCTGCTTTGCTGTTTGTGGGCTTAAAGGCAGAGCCCGGGAAAGAAGGGCCAAAACCACGAAGGTTGTGCTGAGGGGCAAACGCTCGGGGCAGGAAGAGGCCGGGGCTGCAGCGGGCAGTGTTGGAGGGGAGCTAAGCCTTGGGGAGGAGAAGGTGTGCGGGGGTGGAAGAAGGGAGAAGCAAGGCAGCGTTTCCACCCGGCCGTCTCGTGCCATGGCATGGGGTGTCTCTGAAGCCAGATCTCCATGCCACCCTTGCAAGGCCACAGTGGGCGGAAGGAGGCCTGGGGGCCACTGCAATGTGTGGTGCTGGTCAGGGGTTTTGAGGCGATCCTGTTTCCCTCCCTGTGCTGCAGTTCTGGAGCAGTGGTGCAGCGGGATAGCCGGGTACCTGAACGAGTGGGACAAACAGGTCTTCCCTCGCCTGGAGGCCACCCAGCTCTGTGCCCCGGTTTACCTGCTCTTCTGCTACGTGGGCAGACACTGGCAGCGGTGCAAGGATGAAGAGGTGAGTCTTGCTGCCCTCGCAGCCATGGGCAGCCACGGGGACGTCCGCAGGGGCCAGCGGGGCTGTGCACGGGGCCGAGTGAGGGCTTGGAGGGAGCAGGCTGGTTGGAAAGCATCCCGAGCCGGGAGCCTTCAGGGAGTGCCGACGTGAGTGGTGCTGACAGGCAGGAGGGGACATCCGTGCAGCAGCCCTGGGCCAAGCGCTTGGGGCAGGCAAGAGGCGAATGCTGGGGCCTTCTGGCAGGGCAGCTGGGGTGGTGGGAGGAAACGCTCCCTGTGCCGGCGAGCGAGGCCTTCTTGCCGGGACTGAGAGGAAAAGGAGAGCCCTGTGCGGGAAGTGCAGGCTGGGTGTCTCGCGGGGAGGCGGGTGCTGGAGAGAGCCTCATCCCTGCATGTGGCGGCGTCTTGCTTTCCCTCGGCAGGCCAAGCAGGCCGTGCTCAGGGCAGTGGGTGCCATGATGGCCGTCCTGCTGCACGCGGAGCAGTACTGCCAGCGCGTCTGGGAGCAGCTGCTCTGGCTGCTGCACCAATACCGAGAGGTCCGAGAGCCCCTTGGTGTGACCATGGTGAGGCACTGTGCGGGGCACGGCGCGGCCGGGGCCTGCGGGGGAGCAATGAGGTGTCGGGGGTTTGCAGGGCGCCAACAGGAGCTGAGTCCCTTGGAGATGGGAAGAGGGAACGGGGCCCTGCGGCTCCCCGGGCTCCTGCTGGCAGAAAGCAGCAGGGCAGAAGGGCTGGGAGGGCGCGTTGAGTGGCTGGGGCACATGGCTCTGCAGGGGACCCTGCAGTACCTCCCAGGGCCGCGGGTGTGTGAAGAGCTCTGTGAGTGCGTTCAGGCCGTGGTTTTCCCAGCGATGCCTGTTTCTGCCTTCCTGGGGGCTCGTGGTAACTGCTGCCCTCTCCCTGCCGCGCTCCCTTGCAGAACCTGGGCCATTTCCTGGCAGCTGTGGCTGCCATTCAGAGCCGCGGGCCACGGGCCCACCTGCAGGCCGTCAGGGCTGCTGTGCACGAGCAGGTAAGGCCTGGCGGCGCCTCCCTGGCCTGGGGCTCCTGGGCAGCCTCGGCTGCTGCCCAGCCCTGCGTGTGCCCAGGGCGCTGCGCTTGGCGCGCTGCTCCGCACCCAGAGATGCCCGCGAGAGGTTTCCTTTCTGTCCCCCTCTCTACCAATGCAACCTGCTCTGAAAGACACTTTGTTCACACAGCTCTGTGACGAGATCGATCCGCCCCAGCCCGAGCACAGGGCAGAGCTGTGCCGCTGCATGGTGCTGCAGGGTAAGGAGAGGAGAGCCGGGGCCGCATTGCAGCATCACCGCAGCTCTCGCAAAGCTGCACACGTGGGAAGACGCTGGGCTCTCCTGACCAGCAGGATTTCTTTCTTCCCCACAGCCCAAATCTGCCCCGAGGAGACAATCGTCTTCCTTTATTTCAAACTGAGGAACGGGAGCAAGGCCGATCGTGTAGCAGCTGTGGGAGTGCTGCAAGCTCTGGTCTGCTCTGATGGTCAGTAGGCCAGGCAACAAAAAGATCAGCATCCCCCCGGGAATGTGCTGCTTCCTTTGAGGCACAGGCTGGCACCCCTTTTCTGCCCTGCTTGTGCGTGGGAAGCCATGGAGCTGTGTGAAATCCCTGCGGAAACGGGGGCTTGGCTTCAGCACCGCCTCTCTGTGTCTCTTGCAGTGCCTGCCGTGCGGGAGAACTTGGCCCTGTTTGCCAAACTCGCGGAGTCCGTGTGCCACGACCCCATGTGCCAGGTGAGCTGGTCTGGACAGAGCCATTGCAGGGCAGAGCAGGGCTGTTCCAAGGCAGAGCCTGGCCAGGCCTTTGCCATAGGCGGAGGCAGGCTCTGGGGCAGGAGGCTGGCGGCAGCAGCAGCAGCAGAGCAAGGGCTGCTGTTGTTGCCTCCTTGTCCCGGCCTGGGCAGAGGGGCTGCAGCACAGCGCAGGCAGCTCCCCTGGGGCTTGGGGCCGGCTCGTGACGGCAGCCTGCCCTGCCTGCAGGTGAGGATGGCCGTCCTGCACTTCATCGGGGAGCTGCTGCGCTCCAGCGGCCTGGGCTGCTCATCGTGGGACGTGGTGGGGCATCTCTTCAGTGAGTTCTGCCGTGCCTCAGACAGGCTGGTAAGGTAGAGCGCAGCGCCACGGCTGCACCTCGTGGCTGTGCCGCACTGTCATGGGTCTCCCTGAAGGAGCGGAGCCCAGCGCAGCCGGGCTGCCAGTACTGGTGCTGTGGTGGGGGGCATCCCCATTGCCAGGCACCGTGGGGCCTGGGAAGGGGCAGTGACAAATATTTGCTACCCTGTCCCGCAGGCTACAGGGAATCTTTGTGCTGTGGAAGCACATGAAGAACGGGCCATTCGGCGCCTGTGCTGGCACATGGTCAGCACGCTGGATGTCTCCAACGGAGCGGTAGCCCAAGTGAGTTGTTCTCGCCATGTGCACCGGGACGCCCACCTTAGGCATGAAAGCAATCAGGGAGAGCTGGGTGTGAGCTCTGTGTGGCCAGACTCGCTCATCCTGTGCGTGCTGCAGTGCATGAGCGCCGCTGGGCACGCGCCTTGGCTGTGTCCCGTAGCCCATAGAGATCTTGGGAGGGGCTGGCAAGGCCGAGTGGCTTCCACATCCCTTTGCCACAGGGAAGGGAGCTGCCCCGGGGGCAGAGGTGTGCCAGCCGCTCTCAGCAGGCAGCCAGAGCGAGGGAGAGGGAAAGGGGTGCGAAGCGCGGCAGGGAGAGGAGCAGGAGGGGGAGGAGGAGGGCAGAGCAGGAGCAGAGCTCCTGAGCTCGTGAAGGAGCGAGGCCAAGGGCCCAGGCCAGGGCTGGAGACATGGAAATGATGCAGGGACTGGGACGGAGAGGCAGGAATGCCCTCGTGCCAAATGGCCTGGTTCTTGTCCGCAGCTCCTGTGGCCGAAGCTGCTGCGCTACGTGGTGCCAGTGCAGTACACGGGCTTGCTTGTGCCACTGTGCCGCTGCCTGCGCGCCCTGGCCGAGAAGCACCCGGAGACTGAGCGCGGGGAGCCCAAGGCCCTGGAGCCTGAGGAGCAAGGTGGGGAGCAGCAGGTGCCGGGCAGCAGTGCCGGGCTGGTGGCGCGGGACAGCGCGTGTCCCTGCAGCCCTGCCAGGCCCTTGCGGGAGGCGCGGGGCTGCAGAGGACAGAGCAGTGTCCGCTGCCAGGCGTGAGGGCTCTTTCCATGTGTCCCTTCCCGGCGGAGGCGCTGGGCACTGCTGCTCGCAGCTCTCCTGGGGCCCTGGGGCTGGTTCCTGCCATACCAGGGCTGTCCTTGTCCCTGTGTGCACAGCGCCAGGAACCCAGCAGTGCCGCTGTGCAGGCGCTGTGGCCGGGGTGCCCTTTAGTCCTGCGTGGCAGCATGGGAAGCGGCACGGGCAGGGCGCAGAGGGGCTGGGAATCTCACGCTGCCTTCCTTTGTGCCCATAGCGGCTCTGCCGGCTCCCCAGGCACTGCTGGCTCGCCTGCTGGTGAGTACGAGGAGCGGGGAAGGAGCTTTCGTGGCCGGGCAGAGGGCAGAGGGTGGGAGAGATGGTGCCGAGGCCGGTGCAGGCACCTCGGGAGGAGGCAGGAGTGTGCGAGAGGCGCCTGGGGCTCCCTGCCTGCCTGCCTGGCTGCCTGCGGCGCAGCCGCGGCTTCCGAGGCGGGTGCGAGCCCCCCGTCTCTCTCGCGCTCTGCTAGGTGACGGCGGCGGTGGCTCCGCATGCGGGCGGTGGCCGTGGCGCTGCGGCCCTGCAGCTGCTGCAGGTGCTCCCTGGCATGATCCACAGAGCCGTGGGAATGAGCTGGGCTGTAGAGATCCCCCTGCTACTGCAGCACCTGGCAGGTAAAGTGTCGCTGCCAGGGACAGGCTGGCGGCAGAGGACGCAGCAAAACGCCGTCAGCTCCCAGCTTGGCACTGGGAAATGGTGCCAGGTTTAGGGATGCTTGTCAGCCCCCTGGGCTGAGCCTTTGGGCTGCTGGATTGCAAAGGAGACCCTGGGGCTCTGCTGGGGGCTCAGGGGGCTGAGAGCACAGGGTCTGCCTCCTTGGGCTTTGCAGGAACAACCGCCAATTCCCTGGATGTGGCCGAGTGGGAGAGCCTTGTGCTGAAGGTACAGCATGTGTGTGGGGGCCACAGCTGGATCGGGCGCCCAGGGTGTGGAAGAGTGTTGCGAGGAACCTGGGGGCTCCCTTTTTGGACACTGAGCAGCACAAGCTCCTGCCAATTCCCCAGGCTCAAGCATCGTGTTGGGGGAGAGCCAGAGGCAGATTTTAGAGGGCCGGTTAGGGAGCTCTGCCCATTAGATGTGCAAAAGGGCCCAGGCAAGGGCAGGGAGTCTTTGCTTCATGTCCCCCTCTGCCCTAGTTCCTGAAAACATCGCTGGAAGCCATCGCGAGCGACGCCTGGATCGTGGGCCTGAGCCAGGAGCTGAGCCAGCAGCTGGGCAGCTCTCCCCGCCTGTCCTGGGAGAAGGTTTGTTCCCTGCGCGGTGTCGCTGCCGCTTCTGGGGCGCCCTGAGGGCTGCGGCACCAGCAGAGCCCTGGGAGGCCGGGGCCCACGCACGGGCTGGCGGCGCTGCTCTGCCCGGCGGGCTCCTGTCCCTGCTGCTCTCGCTGCCCAGGAAGGCGCTTGCTCTCCCCTCCGCGCTGGGCTGGTGGCTGTGCCGGGCTGGCCAGCGCGTGCAGTTGGGGCTGCTGCCGCAGGCGCCTGGGCGGCTCTCGGCACGGTGGCATCGCTGCGGCCTGGCCCTGTCCCGCCGGGCAGGGCTGTCCCTGCAGCTGGGGCCTGGCCTCTCCTCTTGCAGCGCTTCCTGTACAAGGCTCTCGGCACGGCCCTGGCAGCTTGCGGGTGTCTGCGCCACGTGCGAGAGCAGACCCTGAAGCACCTGCAAGCAGCCAACTTCCTGGAGCTGTGGGAGGCACAGGTGAGGGTTCCTCGCACTGCCTGCTGTGCGGCAGGGTGTCTCCTGCGTGTGCCTGGGGCGCAGGGGCTCTGTGCGGCCCTGCTCCGGCACAGCTGGTGTCCTGTTTGTGGCCCTTTCCCTGGGGAAGGGTCCTGCCTGACCACTGGAGCTGGTCACGGCTGGGCGCTGGGCTGGGAGCGACTCCCTGCTTCTGCTGCCTTGCAGGGAATGGTCTCAGTTGTGTCGCGCTGTGCCGAGAGCCACTTCTCGCTTGCCTTGGCCTGCGTGAAGGAGTTCCTGGCAACTTTGAAAACCCAGAAGGTAAAGGGCCCAGGGTGCCCCTGCCGGGAGGTGCCGCTGTTGGGGCAGGGGCAGCTCCTGCCTTAGGAGCACACGGAGTCTCGGGGCAGAGCAGGGCAGCGGGCTGATGTCTCAGTGTTTCTCTGGTGATCCCCCGGCAGGGCGACACGGTGAGGACACGCGCTGCTCGCGCCACGCTCATGGTCACCTACGGGCGGATGTCGCTGCGCGCCCCCAGGGAGCAGCTGCTGGCCCACGTTGAGAGAGACGTCGTGGGCAACGTGCTGGGGCTCTACAGAGAGGGCTGCCAGGTGGGAGCTCGCGGCGTGGGGCAGAGGCGTGTGGGTGCTGCCAGCTGCAGCCCCTCCTGCTCCTCCCGTCACGCATCTCTGCTGCTGCAGCCAGGCGAGCGCTGCTCAGCCTGCTGCCCGTGTCCGCGATGCACGGGGTCTTCCCAGGCAGCACCTGGAGCAGCAGCTTCCCCTCCCATGGGAGGCTCCTTGCCAGCAAGGGAGAGGGAGGGGACGTTTCCGTGTTGGGGGGCAGGTACCCAGGGTGCCGCAGGGCCCCCAGAGGGCACCATGTCCTCCCTGCGCTGCTCTTAGAGGCAGATTAGCCCCAGCCCCGCTGCCCTTCCCACCCTGGGGCCCTGGCTGAAAGCCTCTTTGTCTCCTGTGGCATCAGGACGCGCAGCTGAGGCTCTCCCTGGTGCAGAGCATCACGGAGATCAGCCTTGCCCTGCAGGCTGCAGGCGGCAGCCCCAGGTTTGAGCTCTGCCGCAAGCGGGAGCTGCTGCAGACCCTGGTGGTGAGTGCAGTGCAGGGGAGCCAAGGGCTGTGCCATGGGGTGGGTTTGCACAGGGGTGTGATGCTCTTGCAGGGTGATATGCAAGCTCCTGACGGCCACGAGCTGCATCCCCAGCTGGCAGGGCGCGTGGGGGCTGGCGCTGGGGCTGCAGCAGGGGAGCAGAGTGCGTCCCGGCGCTGCAGAGCTGCTGCCTTTTCCTGTAGAGCCTCTGTGGGAGTTGTGAGGCGGTGACAGGGCTGGTGTCTGTGGGCTCGGGCAGCTCAGCCCGTGGCTCGGCCTGGCAGGAGCTCCCTCCCGCTCTCCTGCCCCCTGCCCACCCTGTGCCTGTCTGTCTGTGCCTTGCAGGAGGTGATTCAGGAGGAGCCGCGGGAGTCCCCAGTGCAGCCCCGGGCCCTCGTGGCCATGGAGCAGTTGAGGTAGGGTCTGTTCCTGGCACTGTGTCCCAGCACAGCTGGCTGGTCTGGCTGGGGCTGCGGGCGCTGGGTTTGGGGTTGTGGATTGGGCCAAAGGCAGTTGTCCTCTGCCTCACTCTAGTGCGCTAGTAAGCACCCTCTCTGTGTTCTCTGCCCTTTTCTCCTTTCAGCAAGCTGAAACCCTGTCTGAGCAGGGGGGAAAAGTGCAGGCTCCTGGCTCAATGCTGCCAGGCCATCCTGTGCCATCATTATCCAGAGCAGCTGCACATGAGAGGGGAGACCGTGGCGGCTGCTTCACACATAGTGGTAGGTGCTGGCCTGCTGGGTCACCCCTGAGCAGGGAGCCAGCACCAGGCACCCCAAACAAGCAATGGGAATCCCACTGGCAGCTGTGGCATCTTTGTGGGGTACATGGCCTCTCCCCTGCTTTCTGGTGACAGGCCCCATCCCTGCGAGCCCTGGGACAGCTCATGGCAGCCCTCCAGCAGGCAGAGCCGGTCCCCATCTGCTTGGGGGACGTGGTGCAGGTGAGTGCCCTGGGGCAGCGGGGAAGGTGTTGCTGCTGCCAGAACACGGCAGAGCTGCGGGAATCACACCTGCGGGCCTGGTCTGTGGAGGGGAGCTCTTCTCTAACTTGATGCCATCTGTGCACATCAGTGGGAAGTGAAATGGTCCTAGCTTCAGGCCCCCTCACCCTAGGCTTGCATCCACGCTTTTCCCATCTGCAGCAATGTTCTTGCAGGCAGCTTGCAGTGTCCTGCAGCCCCCTAGATGAGCAGAGCTTCTCCCACTTGTGCAGCTGTGAGCAAGGGCTGATGCACAAATGAAGGCTGCCCGTGGCGAGAACCTGGAGTGGGAAGGTGGCCACAGCAAGGGCTCCTCACGCGGGGCTGCAGTGCCCAGGGAAAGCAGGGTCACAAAAGCAGCAGGACCCCTGGGGAGGGCTGAAGGGCGAAATTCAGGCCATGGTGAGACAGGCGCTGTTGTGGCAGGTCCTGCGGCGCTGGCTCACCTCGGCCCACCTGTGTGAGCGTGATGGAGCGCTGCAAGTGTGTGTCCAGGTGCTGAGCACCTGCAAAGAGAGACACGAGCAGAGGGTGAGCGGGGACCCTGTGCCGGGAGCCCTGCGTGGGCGGGCGGCGGCTTCTGGGTGTCCCAGGGCTGCAGGGTGGCCCCTTGTTCCCGCCCGGCTCCGCCAGTGCTCGGGGCGCTGCAGTCGGGAGAGGGCCAGCGGCCGTGGCGATGTCGGTGACCTTCGTGCCTGTGTCTTGCTCCCGCAGCGAGGCGGTGCCTGCCAAGAGTTTGGCTCCTTGGTGGGACTGCTGGGGCCTCTGACATGCGAGGAGACAGCCGCATCCCGTCGGCGGGCAGCGACCTGCCTCTGCCTCCTTCTCCAGAGAGTTGGTGAGAGGAATAGAGAGGGCTGCCCCTGCTGCTCCCTGCGGGAAGGAGCCCAGCACCAGGCCCCATCCCCCTGCGCCGTAGCACCTTGTCCAGCTTGCAAAGCCACTGTGTTGCCTCGGGGGACCCTGGCTTTGTGCAGCCTTTGCTGGCCTCCCCCATGTCCTTGCTCAGTGCCCAGGGATCTGGAGGTTGGCTCCCCATGAACATCACTGCCCTTTCTGATAGCTCCCCATCAACGTCACTCCCCTTTCTGATAGTTCCAGATGAAAATATGGAAGTGGCGCCGTGGACCCAGGTCTCGTCTCTGTCCGAGAGGCTCAGTGCCGTCACCTTTGGGTCTGTGCTGGCAGCTTCCACCAACATTGCCAAGGTACCTGGCCCTCGAAAAGCCCAAGGGGGCCATGACATGTTTGTGTGCTCGTGTGTGTGGGAGCGCTGCTCTCAGGACACGTGTTTTGCATCTGAGCAACTCCTGTGACACGCTCGCTTGTGTTTCTGATTTCTCCCCAGCTTGTCTGCAAATATTTTCCCCGAGGCCAGAGCACAGGCTTCATGAGCAGCATCACGGAGAGCCTGCTGTGCTCCAGGCCCATGTGCATGTGGGCTGCGGGTCAGTGGACACTGACCTTCCTAGGGGATTGTGTTGGCAGCATATTCCAGGAGGAGGTGAGGGAGGCATTTTTTAGGATGCCTTTGGCTGTTTTCTGCAGTAGTGTGTTGGCCCCGAGGCACAATGGGGAAAGGACACACCGAGCCTTTCTTTCTCGCCCACCTCCTTTCAGGTGCCCGAGCTGGTGTCCATCCTGTGCACATGCCTGCGGAGCACCCAGCTGAGCACTCCCCGGCGCGTGGTGCTGCGGGCCATGGTCCAGCTGTGCCGCTCTCACCAAGAGCCGGTGCTGGGCAGCCTCCTGCAGACACCGCTGCCCATGGACAGGTCTGTGCAGCTGCCCTTCCCACTGCCGTCAGAGCCAGCCGCGGGGCTCGCCTGCATGGGCGGCCCTCTCGGCAGCCAGTGCTTTTGCCCCGCGCAAGGCTGAGCGCTGCAGCTCGTGTCCCTGCCGGGACCTGGGCACCGGCAGTCCCATGGGCACAAGGAGGGTGTATGGCTTCTCCTGGGGTACCTTGGGTAGCCGGGGATGGCAGCTCACGTGCTGGCGTGTGTTCCTTTGCAGCAACACAGCAGAGGTGTGGAGGAGCCTCGGAAGAAGCGTCATGGGCTCCCCAGTCCTCATCAACTTAACAGAGAAGCTGGGGGCAGCCGGAAAGAGCAGAGGGACCAACTGCTGTGCTGCGGAGCTGGGCAGCAGTCAGGCAGCCCTGGAGCCTCGCATGGTACGGCCAGCAGCCCCGGCGGCCGTGCCGCTTTGCACGTGCTTTCCAAGCGGTGCTTGAGTGCGAGCGGGATTCCTGCCCTTTGTGAGGGCCCGTGGAGCCTTTTGGCGTGCTGAGCTGGTGTGGTAGCAGTGTGGGGACCTGGGACATCTTGCAGCTGCCAGGCTGAAAGGCTCTCCCTGCAGTGAGAACTAGAGAGAGTAAAAGCCCCGGGGCTGTCAGGGGGATGTGGTCTGTGGGCAATGGCCTTGTTTTACCAGGTGGTTCTTGGTTGAATTTCCCTGTAGATCACTCGCACCCTCCGGGAGGTGGTGTCAACACTGAGGAGTCACACCCTGGTTCGGCGCCTGCTTCCCTGGCTGCTTCCAAGCCTCCTGGAGCAGCTCAGCGAGACACTGGGGGAGGACATGGACCTGCCCCTTGGAGAGCTTAGGAGGAGTGACCCACCGGGCAGGTGAGGAGCAGCAGGGGCAGGGGCAGGATCCGTGTGTGCGGCCCATGGCTTTGCAGGAGCCACCTGCCTGTTACCCTGGTGCTGGGCTGCCTCCGTGGTAGCTGGGACTGGGCTCTCTAGGGCAGGGCATGGGGCATTGGGCCGTTTCTGCACCTCAGCTGGGTGTTGCTGCTGGGATCCATCGTGGGGCTGTGCTAAAGAGCAGCTTTCCACAAAAGTGCTGTGCCTGGAGCTTTCTTTGGCTTCTCTCTGCAGCCTGTTTGTGGAGGTCCTGGAGCTGGTGCTGTCCAAGAGCCTGGAGCACCAGTGGCTGCGGCTGCTGTGGGAGCAGGGAGTGTGGGCATCCTTGGCAGCACCCCAGACTCACACGGCCGGCGTGTGTCTCCTGGCGAGGTGAGAGCCCCTGGCAGGGGCCCTGCTGGAGGAAGGGCTGCCGGGAGCTGGGGCCTGCCCCGAGCTCTGCTCCAGTGCGAGCGGCGTCTGCACCGGGGTGGGCGCAGCTGGGAGCAGTGCCGGGGGGCCGTGCTGTGTGAGCACGTGCTACAAGGCTGTTGTGCTCTGTGTGCAGTGTGCTGCTGCGCGCGGAGCAGGTCCCGCAGCGCTTGGTGCAGCGGCTCTTCCGCTGGCTGCATTCCCGCTCGGCGAACCTGCGGCTCACAGCCACCGCGTTCTGTGCCGAGGTGAGGCAGCCGCGGGGCGAGGGGGCTCGCAGGGCTTCCTGCGTCTCACCCAGGTGAGGGGTGCTCCATGCTAGTGCTCATGTGTCTCGATTGCAGCTCATGAAGGACCGGCTGGTGGGGGAGAGGAACATCGTGACACCCCTCCTAGAGGCGCTGGCAGAGAGGTCGCGCGACCCTGTCAGCAGCGTAAGACAAATGGCCATGAGGGGCCTGGGGAACGTGGCCACAGGAGCACCCACAAAGGTGAGGCAGCCTCTGGTGGGCTTTGAGCACAAGCTGAGCTGGGGAGGAGCGTGGAGGTGCTCGAGGAGCCGAGGCAGGTGCAGGGCTGCACGGAGGCAATGCCCTGGCATCGGGGCTCTCCCCTGGGCTTGCTCTGGAAAGCACTGCCACTGGTGCCGCTGTGGGGAGCAGCACTGAGAGGCAAGAACTCATGTGCGTGTCGCTCTGCAGCTGCGGAGGCACTGGGCCACAGCGGTGAGAGCGCTGCTCGGGGGCCTGGAGGACGTGGGCAGCCCCGAGGTGGCTGCGGAGAGCCTGGCGGCTCTGACCAAGGTGCTGGGATGGCTGGAGGCGAGGGCCATGGGCTCTACCTTTGAAGAGGTGGCCAGGAGCTGCCGGGCACTCTGGGGGGCGGTAAGTGGAGCCGCTGTCTCTCCGTGGGCAGGCGGGAGCCCACGCGGGTTGCCGTCCCCTGCGGGCTGCTGTTGGCAGGGGGCAGCTGTCGCCGGTCGCCAGCCCTGTGGGCAGCGCCGCGCGGTGCCGAGCAGTGTGTGCTAGCAGCCTGCCCGACGGTCTTTCTCGTCACAGGAGGAAGAGGAAGTGCGCTGCTCGGCCTTCGGCCTCTATGGCACCCTGGCCTCCTCTGCGTCGGGGAGGAGGTCGTTTTTCAGCAGGGAGGTGGAGAAGGCCTTTCCCAGCCTGGTGCTGCACCTTCGGGACCCATCCCCAGCAGTGTGCAATGTAAGAGCCCCAGGCGCCCCCACAGAAAGCCCCGTGGAGCTGGCTGAGCCATGGGGGCACTCACTCCCTTCCGCATGGGGCTGCAGGAGTCTCCACGGGCCCTGGGTGATGCTGCCCTGCCGGCAAGGTTCCTTCCTCAGTGCCCGGGCAGGTGCAGAGCATCCCCATGACAGGGCCCGGGGCTCTTTTGCAGGCCTGCAAGGTGACCCTGCACCTGTGTGCCCCATTTCTGGGGTCAAAGAGGCTGCGGAGGCGCCTCAACATGAGCATTGGGCTGAGTGCAGAGGAGACACAGGACGAGGTCTGCAGACACCTGGTGAGTGAGCTGTGCACTGGGGCTGTGTCCCTGTGCTGGCTGCCCATCCCGTGACTCCCTCGTCATGGGGTCGCCCCCGTACTGGCCATGGGTGGTCAGGCGATTGGGCAGAGGGGAGCAAAGGGGGCTGTTGGAGATGGGGATGAGCTCCCACTGCCTGCACTGTGTGTTGTCACAGGCCCAAGACTGCCCCGCGCTGTTCGAGCGGCTCCTGAGTGCATCTTGGAGCTGCTGCGTGGGAAGCCACCAGGCACCGCAGGCGGCAGCCGTCCACGTCCTGGGTGAGCAGCAGTGGGGGCTGAGGCGCTGCTCCTGGCCGAGGGCCCAGGTTGGGTTCAAGGTCGGGCTCTGGGGCAGGTCGGGGCTGTGGCCATGCCCGTGCCCTGGTGGCCATGTCCCCGTGCCAGGCCTGCTCCAGGCACCAGCCACGTGGCTACAGCAGTGGGGCCTGGCTAGTGAGGCGCCCAGAGGTTCTGTGGGTGCCAAAAGCCAGGGGGCTTGGGGATGCGTGGCCCTAGGGGTGCATCAGGGAAGACACCCCAGCCGGGCACCATGGGGCATCAGGGGCCTTGTGCCCATGCTGCTCCCCTCAACATCGGTGTCTTTGCAGCTCACCTTAGGCCGGAGCACGTCGAGGAGCCCCGTGCTCGACGGGCGGTAGCTGCAGAGCTCTGCACCGGGGGAGGCCAGCAGCACACAGCAGGAGGGAAATAAAGCCATGTCCCTGTGGAGAGGCACTGTCCGTGTGGGGCTGTGTGCGGTGCGGCAACGGCCCTGGCCCTGCCGCCCTGGGGATGTGGGCCCTGCGTGGAGCTGCTGGGGACAGTGGAGAGCAGAGGGACTGGAGGGAGGGGGTTTGCAGGCACTGAGCTTAGGGGGCCACTGCCAGGTGCTTTGGGGCACCAGGGTCACTGGGAGCACTGGGAAGAACCTGGGGACCCTAGTGAAGGATCCCAAAGCAAAGCCAGCTCCGCTCTCCATCGGCAGCAGCCCGTGGCAGCGGATGAGCAGATCTGCTGCCCCGCAGCCCTGCTCTGCTGCACTGCTGGCCTGGCACAGCTGCAGGCGCCAGGGAGAACCCCCTGCCGCACGGTTTGTTGGTGCCAGCAGCGCGCGGGCAGAGCTGCACAGCCCCTCTGCGGCACCAGGAGGCTCCATCCTCACCAGAAATGGGAACAAACCCACCCAGCCTGCCCCAGCTTCCCCCAAAGCACCCGCCAAGGACATTCTCTGCCAGCAGTTCCCTCCAGCCCCTTTCCCTCTCAGCGCCCAGCAGCTCCCACAACCCACGGTGGGGCTGGAAGGCCCAGCAGCCACCAGCTGTTGTTGCTCATGTGCCATTACACAGCAGTCAGAGGTGGCCCATCCACAGGCAGGCCCATCACTCCAGAGCACAGGGTGAAATAAAGCCCCCAGGCCACCAGCAGGCACTTCCAAACGCTGCTTTTAAACTTGCATCGACAAGTCCCCTGCTTGGGAATGGGAGGCTGCCACAGAAGCGCTTCCAAAAGGAAACTGCTCAGGTGCTTCCTCTTTCTCATTTGTGTTTTGGGGAAACAGGCACTGCCACAGCAAAATATGTGTCTTTTAAAAGTAAGAGAGTCTAGTGCAGCTTTCCTCTTCCTTGCCCCGCTTGCTTGCAGACGACAGGCAGAGCAGGCAGAGCCCTGGCAAGAGCCCTGCAGCCGCGCTGCCCTGTTCCTGTGCCCGGGACACAGCGTTGCCGAGAGCAGCCCAGCCCAGTGTGGAGGGGCTGCAGAGTTTCCCCGTCACAGGGCTGCTGGGAACTGAGCCACACATCTGCTGTCCCCCATGCACAGAGCTTTGGACATGCTTCTCTTTGGCACTCACTTCTTTTGCATCCTCCTGTCTGCTGGAAAGTTGAGAAGAAGATGATGGAGAAATTCAAAGAGGAGCAGAAAAGAGAATAAAGCAAAAGCCGTCACAAGGTAGAACCTGATCGACTCCAGAGTATTTCTGTGTCTCAAAGTAGCTTTTCCCATGCAGAGCAGATCAGACAGCTATGGGTAGAGAAGTTTGCTCTGAATCAAGAGCTTCTCCTTTGAGCTGCTCTTCAGCTCAGCTGCAAGAAGGTGTGGAAACATCATCAGGAATGATGTTCCTTTTTCAAGAAGATGGAGCACAAAAGCACTGTTGGGGATCCTTCCAGTGCAGCTGGTACCTTCTCACTGGCCTTGAGGAGAGAGCAGTAAGGACGGGCAATGATAGAATATCCAGGTAGGCGCTTCTCCAATATCCTAAAGTTCCCATCAATCCTTGTAATTCTTTCCTAGATGGGGGCATTTGTAGCTCTTCATTTTTTCTTAAGGTATCTGCAGGAATCCCTGCACTGCCAGCTATCCACCAAGGAAGGACAAGCTGCTGTGCTCTTAAGAGATGTGAAGCCAGAACTGTTCCCCCATTCTCCATTTACCTATACTGAACATGAACACACTTTCAACCCCTCACTGAGATTTATAAATGACATTTTAGGAATGACACTTAATCAGTTAATCTCTTATATCTAGCCCTTAGCAAAGCCATATCAGCATTGAAGTATAGGAGAATAGAGCTTACATCTTCAAAATACAGGCCAGGCTTTTTTTTAAAAAAAAAAAAAAAAACGAAATATTTACCCTTCCAGCAGGTTTTTCTACTATATGATGGAGGAGTGATCTCCAACACAAGACATTTTTAAAGTGCCAGATTGAATTCCTCAAGAAGAGTGTGTTTGGAAAGAAATGTGTCATCTGCTAAGCCTGCAGAAGGAGGTCTGTCGTGCTGCTCAAGAGTTTCTTATACAAGTGCTGGAGACTTCTGACCAAGCTGATTTGTTACTGAAAATATTAGGTACGTGGAAAACTCGGTAAGAGAGATAAAAGAGAATGGATGGGGAATGTAAGAGGAGCAGTGAGAACAGTTGTAGGGAAAAGGATTCTAAAGTGAATATACTGCTGTGAACAGAATAACTGCCCTAAATGCCTGCAGTTTGTCTGTGTGAAGGGGTCTCTGCAAAGTCAAACTGAATTATCTAGCATAGGGAAGAAAAACAAGTAAACCTCTGTTATGCACCCACCTGAGGACCAAAAGAAACCCAAGTTTAGTATCAAGGAATCTCTTCTAGTTTTGTAGCTTTTTAGTTCATTTTACTTAAGTTGCCTAAGTGTCCTTGTATAAGAGCTAAAAGGTAATTGGGATAGGTTCACAGAAGCTAATTTAAATTGTCCTGGCTTCCTCATCTTCAGTGGAAAGAACTAAGATCATTTTCTTTGCCTGGTATTTGGGACCTCTGCCAGCCATGTGCTGTTACTTTTGATAGCAGTTGATTGGTAATTATTTTGTGCGTAGTGGTAAACAAAATACTTTGGGCACAGAAGACATGCCTTATTTGTCATCATGGTCAATTAGTTTTACACTGTGCAGGGCAAGCAGTCTGATATCAAAAGCACTTTTCATTGTTTAAGACCTTGACCTTTTCCAGGCAAAATCTGTAAATTATTTCACACTCTTTGCCTGTAGTTCGATTAGACTGCTCTTATTAGCAGTGAAATTTAAGTAATAAAAGTGGAGCGCCTTTGAAATTATAGGTCAGAGTCAAGCCTGAATTTCACATGTGAGTATAGAAAATGATTTCTTCTAATTGTCTTACATGAGCTGCAATAAGGAGCCCAGCTGCTCTCTTTATTCAGGTGCAGTTTCCTTGACTTCTGGGGTCTCTGTTAGAAAAATCTGCAATTTTTTTGCTTCACAGGATGTTTTCCTCCAGACATCCTGATGTGTTTCCATGGGCTCACCCTGCAAGTCAGGCACACTTATCTCCCAGTACCTTATCAGGCCATTCCATGTATTTGGTTCTTGTTAACTAGAGAATAATTTACAGACTGTTATTATATGCAGAGAGAGAGATGTTGGAGTGAAGTGAAAACAGACTTCAAACTAACCAAGTATGAACTAGTTGTTTATATAAGGACATTTTCATAGATGTGGAGCTTTCTGAAGCTGTATCATTGCCCATGCTAGCTATGGTTTCCTTGTAGCATTCTCAAAACTTGTTCTAGACAGGGCAGGCTAGATCTCAAACACGAACCTGCTCAGCTGGGTGAGCTGCAAGCTGAAGTTTTGCCTTGCATTCACTCTTACCTGTCCTCCAATGCCAGCAGTTGCCAGTCGGCATTTTATGATATTACGCCTGGAAATGCTATTGCGTGACTGCTGCCCTGGTAATATTCTTGCTGACAAGAAATTTCAGTTAACGTAGCTGAGGATATGATTTCAGATTCAATTTCTTGTCCAAATATAGTCAGCTAGTATTAACTAATCTGGGCATCTTCAGGGCTTTTCCAAAGACATTGTATGAACAAACATGTAGTGGGAGAAAAAAAAATGTTTTCTATGCTTTGTTGAATATTAGGTTTCACTCTGGCACAGGAATGACATGATTCTCTTATAGCATCCAAAGTTCATAACACTTTTAATTAAGTGGCACTAGCTTTGAATTCCAGATCTGAACAGGAGTATAAAATTAGAAGCAAACATTGGTCTGCCCTGATACCAGAAGATTCTGCTCTGAGGAGTGACAATCTCCGGAGGAACTTTCAGATAAGATACTTTGGCTTTTAACTTTCTTGAGATAGTCTTGATCCATGGTTCTGTGTGTGTAAAATTTGAGACAAGATTCCCTTTTCTCTCTGCTTTTACTAGATCCGTGTCTAAGTGCCTGAGATCAATCTCAGTGTCCGGCCAAAATTGCCTGGATCTAAATCTTTGTGCTGATCTCTGCACTCAAATAACGTCGGAGGTTGCTAATGGCTGCTTGCCATTGGAAGTACATTACAACATCCTCATGTTGTAATTGTGTTTAAATTCAGGTTACTTGCATAAGGTGTGGAAGACTGAAAAATCATGAAGTTTCTCTGGAAGCAGAACACTTCGTATTCTTCCCCTAGAGAGTTTGTGGAGGGTGGAATATGGAGGGAATATGCCTTGAAATGCTGGTCAGCAAATCTAGGTATTTAAAGTAACAGTGTTTAATAAGGAACCAGAATGACTTTGTGAAGACAGGACGAGAAAGCATGTTGTTGTTTTCTCAAGAGTTTCCAACATCAGGCTTCAGGCTAAGCTTTGATTTATTTTTTTCACTTGTGTCACTCTATGATATAAATATATTAGCATACTGCCTTCAGGTCTTCAGTAGGCATGTTCAGGAAAAGATATTTGTTAAAGAGCCCAATATTTGACAGGGAGCACTTGCCACCTGCAGATCCTCACCCTGCTAAGAGCAAAAGCAGCTCCACCAGTGAAACACTGTCTGGGCTGATTTCTCTGCCATCTCCAGGCTCTCCTGTCCTGTGGAAATGGAGCACTGATGAGCCAAGTCCATTCTTTCCTTCTTGATAGCTACGGGGAAATGATTGATTTTAAAGTGCTTTCTTCCAGCAGGGTTATTCATAGACATATGAAAATTTCTGAACAAACAGGGTATAAAAAAGGGGCTATTAAAAAAACCAAAACATTATTTTAGGTGAGGGCAGAGAGTTGACACTAAAAAATCTGCTTTGTCCCTGAAGTCATCTTTGGTGCACAGAACTGCAGTAGAAATTCTGTGTTGTTTCTTTCTTTTGGCTATTGAAGTGTCATAAAAGAAGCACAGACCATGTCAGAAAATGATAGCAAAACAAGAAATGCCCTGTCAGAGCAACAACTCTATCTAGGTGGAATTACTGATTTGAGCAAAAGTCGCTGTATCCACAGCCCTGGGGCTATAATTTCCTCTCTGCAGTATATTGTTGCCATGGTAGATGAAGCCCAAACCTCATTTTTCAGTTCTCCAAAGTCAGTGTTAGTGGCCCCTGTGAGGTAAAAGCGCACAATAAAATCTGGGGTTTGGTTCCACAAACGTGCATATCCTAATTGCCCACCCAAGGAACAAAATAGAGTTCCAGTGGGATGGATCATATGTGTCAAACTATCCATCTGTACAGATTCATATGTGCAGGTATCCATATGTTCAGATTCAGGGCTGTATGCTGTTGCAGTAGACAGGAAACCACTTCAGAGAAGAATAAAATGGTTGCTGAAAGCACAAATAAAATACATATTTGTTTAAATTAATAGGGAGACATTTTTTTAATAAACCATTGGGAAAACTTTCAGTTTTCTTAGGAATATCAAAACATTGCTAAAGTATTAGCAAATCTTGTAACATTCCTGGTATGTAGGTAAACATATTTATCCATTTCACAAAAGTCTCATTTATGGGATGGAATGGACAAGCAATTTTTCAAGAGTACAGGGTCACAAATCAGTGTCGTAGGTGGAGGCCTGATTCACCAGATCATACTCCTATGGGAATATATTTCCATGTTCAAAAGAACAGAGAGATTGGGGTGGGAGGGGAAACTCTTGCACATTTATATTCCTTTCCAATAACCATTTCTGATCACAGAGAGGCTTTGTGCTCAGCAGCACACAATTCAAGCCTGCTCTTTTGAATCTCCTAACTAATACAGTACAAAATCATAGCTCTACTATTTTGTGATGCTGAAGTGATGCATATACCATTTCCATGCATATACCATTTCCATGCACCATATCTTTATTGATGCGGTACCCCTTCATCGTCACCTTTTGCACTGTTTTCATTTCTGCTCTTGTACTAGTTTCTGATACTTTATTAGGAGAACAGTATTTTACAGTAGTGTTACACTCAGCTGAGGTGAATATTTAAACCCTTTACAAATATAGCTATTATCTGTGTGTGTCCGCATAGTTATATCCATTCCTTCAAAACTATGTGAATGATATAACTATAGGTCTCCTTTTTTCTTTTTTTCTTTTCTTTTCTTTTCTTTTCTTTTCTTTTCTTTTCTTTTCTTTTCTTTTCTTTTCTTTTCTTTTCTTTTCTTTTCTTTTCTTTTCTTTTCTTTTCTTTTCTTTTCTTTTCTTTTCTTTTCTGAAAAAAAACCAGTGTAGCAGTGTATACATGTAGCAAATACTACTCTTTTGGCTTTCATCATTTGTATGGTTTTACTGCCACATAATGTTGGTGGTATTTGTGTAGTGTGTGGGCTTAAAGTGCAGAATTTGGGTTGAGTTGATTCATCACAGAGTACATTTGCACAGTGCTTTACTGAAATGCTGCACAAGCTCAGCGTGAGGATCTGTGTGTGCACAAAGAGTCAGTCGAAGAGGTGGCACTGCCCTGGTCTAGCAGGGACAGACATGTAGCTTCAGGGGTAGGGAAGAGCAGCAGCAACTTATACTTGCCATTTTGCTTGTCTGTCAGAGATGTGAATGTGGTCTGGAAGAGATCCTCTAGGCACTAGAAAGCAGGGAGCTGGCTCTTTGTTCAAGGCTTTGAAAGATTTTGATCTTTTTATTTGTTTTAGGCTGACAGGACACGTCCTTGGTTCTAGGTGTAGATTCATCTGTTTAATGTCCTCCAGGATGAAAGTGGTGGTTATCAGGTAAAACAGGGAATAAGGCAAGGGGTACTTCAAGGAGACAGGAGTGTGTCCTTGAAGACTTTCTGCCTTCCACAGAACTCTTGTTAACCTTTGCTTTGGAGGGATGGGAAGCTGCTATTTTTTTTTAGCAGTGCTTTACTAGTGTCTCTACAGTCATACAAAGGAATTTCTACATTTCTGTAAAGTACCTTATTCTGATATTGTACATTCATGAGTAACAGCTTAGGTTTCAGCTTCTGTTGCGTAGAAGTGCTGAATGTTTGGTGCAAACTCCATATGTTTGTGTGTGTTTCAGATTCTAAAAGTCTGCAAGTCTCAGAAGTCTTAGTCTTTGACATGATATTCCCTCTTTTTCATAAGACACTCTGAGGAAAGTATATCTAGACTGTATGGACACTTAAATTTCATCTTCCTCATGAAGTATCGCTCCCATCACTACAGGAGCTTTCATGGCATTGAGTCAAGTCACTTGGAAAGTCCTTTTTCAGCATAATTATGTTTTGGTTGCTGCTGTAGCAGATGCCAACAGCCATGCTTCTCGTGTTGGCCTGCCTAACAGCATGATTCCAATTAATTTGGCACATTCAGTCTGATGCTTTTTTCTGTACTGCAGCCCTGGACTTGCAGTCTTGGAGATGGAGTTTTGGGAGGCTCCTGCTGGGAGAACCGCTCTTACCTGCCTCCCCACCCACAGAGTGGAAGCCCCTAAATCCATCATTGATCTGATTGGAGCTGCTCCTTCCTGTTCTGATTCTCGTCTGTGGATTGTTGCCTCCAAGTTCAGCTCAGCTCTGGAAGGAAGCAGGGTAGAAGTGGACTAGGAAATATCAGGCCCTCTGCTAGATGGGAAAGGGGAGATAGTGACAAAGGACTTGGGAAGGGACAAGATGCTTAGTGCCTTTTTTGCCTCTGTATTCCCTGGCAAGACTGGCCTTCAGCAATCTCACCTTCAAATCTCCAGCCAGTCTTTCTTTGCTAGTATAAAGCCCAGCAGAACACCAGTGCCTCTCCTCTGCCCACAAAATCTCTTGCCTCCAGCTAAACTTTGTGCCCCCGAGTACAACCCTTAGCTCTGCCTTCTGCCAAGTAAAGGAGATAGTGTCCAAAGTGCTGCAGAAGACGAGGTAGACCACATGCTCTGCCCTCCCCTCCTCTGCCCAGACATCATGCAGGGCTCTCAATAGTGGTTAAGCATGGTTTCCCCTTGCGGATGCGTGTCACTACTCTGAGCTCCTTCTTCCCAGGCTGGAGCTGGCATGCCCACGGAGCTGCCGGGTGCCCCGGGGCTTCTGCGGGGCTGCAGGTGAGGCTGCTGGACCTGCTGTTGCCAATGGCGGTGCCTTGCCTGGCAGGAGCTGGTCCCGCAGCCAGAGCATCTGCACAGGCAGTGCGGGGCAGAGTGCTCAGGGAGGCATCACTGCTGCCATGAGCAGGGCCAGGAGCAGGGGGCCTTCCTGCCGCTCCATCCCAGTGTCCCCTGTCTGTGCGACTATTGAGATCAAGGGGCGGGTGAGATTGGGGAAGAAGAATCTCTCGACTCCTGCTATACAGCACACAAGTGTTTATTGCACATTTACTGCACTGAGCCCCAGTGAGAGGGACACCGGGCTCAGCACGGGGCTGGTTAGCGGTGTCTCTGACCCGTGTTGAGCTCTCCGGTGTCCCGCAGCGGCTCCTCCTGGCCTGGCAGCTCCATCAACTTCAACAGGACCAAGGCCAGGAGGAGCCGGGGAGGCCCCCACGAGCTCCGGGCCTCCCCCAAGTCTCTGTGTCCTGAGCTCAATTCTGAGCTCGGCTGTTCAGCCACTTCTCAGGCCATCTTCTGGCTGCTCGTCTCGCCCGCGCTTCCTGAGGTGGCCGAGGATCCTTGTTATGGGAGACCGTGTGCAGGGAGGGGTCACTGTTGGCAGGGCCAGGAGCAGGGGGGCTTCCTGTGGCTCTGTGCTGGTGCTCCCTGCCTGGCTGTCTGGCGAAGGCGAGAAGTTTTGTGGGCAGAGGAGAGGCCCCGGGAGAGGCACTGGTGTCCTGGGCCTCTCCCTGATGACGAGGGCCTCGTGTTCTCCATCGCGGTGCACAGATGTTTTTTGCACCGCCCAAGGGGACAGGGCACCAGGAGGCCCAGGGAGAGGCACTGATGGGCTGCGCCTCTCCCAGATGACAAGGGCCTCGGGTACCCTGTTGCGGGGCACAGATGTTTTTTGCACCGCCCAAGGGGACAGGGCACCAGGAGGCCCAGGGAGAGGCACTGATGGACTGCGCCTCTCCCAGATGACAAGGGCCTCGGGTACCCTGTTGCGGGGCACAGATGTTTTTTGCACCGCCCAAGGGGACAGGGCACCAGGAGGCCCAGGGAGAGGCACTGATGGGCTGCGCCTCTCCCAGATGACACGGGCCTCAGGTACCCTGTTGCGGGGCACAGATGTTCACCCCAGGGGAACAGGGACGCCGGGCCGGTGGGCGCTGCTCAGCACAGCCTCTGTACAGGGGCTGTGCTTCACAGCGTCCCACTGGTGTCATGGGCGGCCCGGCGGTCCCTGTGCCCTCTCCTCCTCCTCAGGGCGGCGACGCGGCGGCGGAGCCCCCTGCCCAGCGCCCGCCAGCCCCCGCAGGAGCAGCCGGGGCAGAGCAGGGAGCGAAGCGCCGCTCGCCAGCCGGAGCCGGCTGCAGGAGGGGAGGGAGCCTCCGTGTCCCCGGAGTCCACCGTTTCCCAGCGCTGCGGCGCTGGGACAGTGGAGGGCTCCTCGCTCTTGGAGCTGCTGGAAGGCTCGGGCTGGGGTGGAGACCCAGATGGGCTGGTCTCCACCACCAGGATGGGTGCCCAGAGGCGCTGCAGGATGGATTTGCGCGCCGCAGTTGGGGGCCAATCCAGGTGGGGGTCCCTGGGGATGAAGCCAAGGAGTTCCTTGCCCGGCCCCAGGAACACCACCTGGATGGCCCCCAACTGCACACGGCGGCGAGGTGGGGAAGGGCCATGAGGCTCCCCGGTCACCCCGCCGCCCGTGCCTGGGCACCTGGGAGGGAGAAGGCAGGTCAGGAGGGGGCCGGGGCTGCCCAGTGTCCCCAGCAGGAGGCCCTGGCACTGGCGGGTGCAAGGGAACCTGGCCCAACTCTTGGCCTCCTGGTCCACCCTGCTCCTGCTCGTGGGACCAAGCCAGCGCCTCAGGGCAGCCCCGGCAGGGCTGGGCTCCACTTACCCTTCCAGCCCCCTCCCAGCAGGCTCCTCCGGGAGCTCAAAGGGGAACACGGAGACTGTGGGAGAGAAGGCAAGAGGCTGTCAGTGCCGTGGGGCAGCCCCTGTGCAACCCCAGCCAGCAGAGGGGTGGGCGCTGGCAGCCGGGGTGCTGGCCAGGAGCCACTACCGTGGCTACGCTCAGGACAGGGCCGCTCACCTCCAGGGATGAACATCACGGCCATCCAAAAAGACGCCAGGACGCGGCAGGCCGAGGGGATGCCCAGGATGGTAAGGAGCACGAGGCTCAGGGCCACAAGCTGGCACGCGGCTCGCACGCGAGAGTCCATGTCACCGAGGTGACAGGGCCTCGCGTGTGGCCGGCGCCAAGCTCTTCACCCAAGGCCTGTTTGCAGAGGAAAACACGGCCCAGCTCATGTTAGTGGCCCCAGCAGTGACCCGCAAGCCCAGCCCCAGGTTGGGCAGCGGCACCACAGCCCTGCCCAGCAGCTGCCTTCCCACCCACTGCACCCGCTCCTGGCCACAGCCCCTCTGCTCTGGACTCACCCTCGCGCCTGGCGTCTGCAGCAGAATAAAATCCAATAATAAAATCAGCTCAAGGCCGACGAGAGGATATCTGGGAAGAGAAGGGCACCCTGTACTCACTCCATGTGCCCTCCCTGGCACCAGGCAGCAGCTGGGGGCCCTTGGGAGGTCACTGAGCAAAGGGAGGCTGGAGAGGGGGCCCTGGAGTGGCTCTTACCTCGCAGCCTCACTCCTTGACCACAAGGTCCAGTCTTTGCCTGTTCGCAAACGGGCAAAGTGACCCAAGGCCACCCCAGCACCACTTTTATAACGGGCCTGGGATTGTGATGCAATAGTGGTGTCACAGCAACAGCCCTGGGCCACACGGCAGGGGTTCTGATGCCACGCTGACGTCATGGCAACATCCCTGACTCTGGTGACACCCAAGGGCTTGGAATGTTGTGTGATGCCGACGTCCCAGCAACATCCCTGGGCCTAGTGATGCCCCTGTGCTGTGCTGACACTGTCATCACCCAAACACCAACACTGCCCAGCACTGCAAGGAGAAGCCCAAGGCAGCTCTGGCAGCAGATCCCCAGCAGCACCTAAGATCCATCATGGCCAAGCCCATGTGCAGGTTGCGGCCCTTGCCTGGCAATGATGGACTCTGGTGTCCTGGTCTTGCAGGGAAAGGCAGCACGGATGTGTCTCCAAATGCTTTGCTTCCCAAAAAGACCTTATGCCCATCAGCGCTGTCTCTTCTTACAGACTCCCATCTAAGGAATGACTTTCAGGCAGGAAAATGATGCACTCTATACCCACCTCCCAGTCCTCCCTGGCCCAGTAGTTACTGTGAGTGCCCATGATCACAGATTCACTGAATTAAGTGGAGAGCAGGGGAAGCGTGTGTGTGATGCAGAGGATTACCCTGGGGTAAAGGAGGTGTGAAAAGTCAAAACGCAAGCACAAAGTTAGTTGGGTCTTTCTGTACTTTCCTTGCATATTATTTCCTCTTCTACAACTCAATATATGTGCCTTGAATATTGCCTTAGAGTACAATAAGAGCGGTTATGTAGACCGTTACTTTTGCAGCATAAAATAATCTTTTAAAAACTGCAAAACCAAGCAGCCGCAGGTGACTTCCTGCCACTGAATCCGCACGCCGGCCTCCGCAGCCCCCAAGCACCTGCCGGGACTGGGCTGAAACCAGCGCCTTGTGCTTGACCTGCCCCCGCCAGGGGCGCCTCTTGGCTACAAACCGCGCCGCCGCTGCCCTGTCCTCCTCTTCCTCCTCCTCCTCCTCCTCCTCCTCCTCCTCCTCCTCCTCCTCCTCCTCCTCCTCCTCCCCCTCCTCCTCCTTCACGATGCGCAGCAGGCGAGAGGCGCGGGCATCTCCTCTGCCGGGCAAGCTCAGTCGGCAGCCTCTGGACTGCGAGGTCCAGCCAACTCGGGCGAATCGCCAGAGCCCCGGGGCAGCAAAGTCAAGAGCAACTGTGTAAGGTCATCTTGACCCTTTGCTACATCTCAATAATCTCAGGCCATACCACAACCACCCAGCGCTTCCATCTGTGCTTCCTACAATCTCCAGACTTTCAAACAGCACGAAAGGTGCCAGCACAACAGCACATGCCATACATCCTGAGGTTGTACGCAGTGATAGCAAATAGATTCACACTGATCAAACCACCTTTCCCTGGATGGCCAGTCACTTACCCATTGGCAAGCATATCCAGTGCAGATACATGCAGCTTCTCCCGCTTAGTCACTGCCTGTGATTTTGCCTGCCTCATCATCTTTCTCACTGCACTGTCCAGCTCTTTGTGGAGCCGTGCTCAACTTGCAGTGCCAAGCAGCTCCAAACCATTAGCCATGGCATGTAGGTGAAAGGAGTCCCAGGCTTTAAGGCATCATCCAGTAGAATCACGCTGAAGAAGTAGAGGTTACACTCACTAAAACTTGGATCTGCTGCTTTTAACTTGGAGAGACATCCCTCCATAAATCCTAGTCTCCTTATTGGTCCAGGTTGCATACTGTAACAGAGAAAGACAATTGCTAGAAAGCAGATGATGCTGAACTTCTTGTCATTCGCACAAGCAAGTCAAGCTCAAAAGTAAGCAAGCCAAAAGAGGAAAAGAGAAACTCTATTTTAAGGTAAAAGTTAGCTTAGTAGGATGATGGAGATCCTGGCTTCTTTAAGGCAAGCCGGCAAGTGGAAGAACTTACATTCTAGGGGTTATGCAGTTTATGTCTGGTGGTAGATTTTCCAGTGTTGAGTAGAAAGAGCTGACTCACTGGAGGTTTGCCCTGCAGCTGGAGTATTTAGCATAACTCTCTGAAAGAGAGATTTATAATTATTATTATTATTTATTTGCTCTCTATTATTGGCTGGCATTAGTAGCCATGTGGCAGATGGCTTCTGAGGTTTCCCCTTCTCTTCTCAAACAGCCACTTTAACTCACAAGCCTTGCATGAAGGTCACATCTGGGAGTCCACAAGCTTCTGGTTACATTTGGATGAAATTGCTTAAAAGACTCACATATTGCTGGAAGAAGAAGGGACACCTGTGCATGCACGCATGCACAGGCCTTGCTGAAGCCTTCTTTCCTGAAAAATATGTAAAAATGTAAAAATAGCTTTTTTTCTAATCTTTTGGTTGATAAGAAATTTAAAGAATGTATGCAGCTGTTCATACACAAGGCCCTTCACTTCACGAGCTGTCACTTTTTTCTCATTTTTTACCTTTAGGTGTGCTTCCACCGTGGTTAAAAAAAGGAGCAAGAAAAAGCTGGGAGGAAAATGTGAAGAGCCATCTAAAACCCTTATGGAGTAACAATCATACAGGAGAATCAATTAAATAGAGTTAGCAGTGGTGGAAGAGGAGACACACTTTAGAAGGTAGAAGATTTCCCCAGGTTATGAACCTTGTAAGCCCAGAACCATCCTGAATGCAATACAATGCAATGTTGGCCTAGTCACCTCTTCACAAGTAGTGACACAGCAAAAGAAAAGCATGCTTTGCTTCTGATGAAATCAAGACCACAGGTAGCACACAGGCCCCATAATCTCACACATAAATCCACCAAGCGCCTGCATTTAAGCCAGCTACTAACTGCCCCCCGGACCGGTGCACAGTCCTTATGTAAAGGAAGAACATGCACATCCCATCAAGATAAAATGCAATATAGCATCAGGCCGACGTACCTTCTTAACAAGATACAAAACACTAATTGAGATGTCAGACTCTCTACTGTTCTCAAACTGCTCCAATATTAAAAGCAGACATTTGACCATGTGGGTGCTAGATGGACTCTTCACCCAACACTGCAATTAGCGGTGGCAAAGGAATTCCAGGAAGTCTTTAAGAGCGCTCTCAGCAGTATCTCAGGAAACAGGAAAAATCCAAAGACTATTCCCTAATGTTTCACTTACTCATAGGACTGCCTAGACCTCAAAGCCTTTTCAGCATTAAAAGCCTGCACATTTTCTAACACAGGTGGCAGCACATCCAGAAGGACTCTCCTTTCACAACCTACCTAACTTTTTATTCAAAAGGACATTCTTTGCCATGAACCCAAATGCACAGCTCAGCAGAATTGACTATTTTTGGATTAAGCTTGCAGCAAACCTCAGAGATGGTCACCTGTGGTTCTCAGTTTTTGCTCACACTGGCACCGGCACCTTCAGCAGGCTCCAAAGATTATCATGCGCTTTGGCCACACTGCTCCTAGAGCTGCTTGTCAACTTTATATTTTTCAGTGTTGACAAAAGGGAAGAATCCCCAGCACCCACAAGCTTTTGCAGATCAATAACATTAGCAGCTGAAAGGGCTTTCATCACCATTCCCCTACACATGCTCATAACTGCCTCATTTCTCACAGCGCTCCAGTCGTGCGAGCTATCCCACCACGTCTCTCATCGGAATCACAGAGACGTGGTGGGATAGCTCGCACGACTGGAGCGCTGCCATGGAAGGCTATGTGCTCTTTAGGAAGGACAGGCTGGGAAGGCGAGGTGGTGGAGTTGCTCTTTATGTGAGAGAGCAACTGGAATGCATGGAGCTCAACCTGGGAGTCGAGGATGAGCGAGTTGAGAGCTTGTGGGTAAGGATTAGAGGGCAGGCTAATGTGGGAGACACTGTGGTGGGTGTCTGCTACAGGCCACCTGACCAAGACGAGGAGGTTGATGAGGCCTTCTATAGGCAGCTGGATGTTGCCTCACGGTCACAGGCCCTGGTTCTCATGGGGGACTTCAACTACCCCGACATCAACTGGGAGGACAACACAGCCAGGCATAAGCAGTCCTGGAGGTTCCTGCAGAGCGTCGACGATAACTTTTTGACGCAGGTTGTGGAGGAGCCGACGAGGAGAGGTGGGCTACTGGACCTCGTGCTATCAAATAGGGAGGGCCTAGTAGGAGATGTTAAGGTGGGGGGTAGCCTCGGCTGCAGTGACCATGAGTTGGTGGAGTTCACGATTCAGCGAGGAGGAGGCAGGGCTGTAAGTAGCCTTGTGACGATGGACTTCAGGAGGGCCAACTTTAGCCTCTTCAGAGACCTCCTCGGTAGAATCCCATGGGCTAGTGCTCTAGAAGGAAGGGGGGCCCAAGAGAGCTGGTTAGTTTTCAAGCGGCACTTCCTCCATGCCCAGCAACAGTGCATCCCTGTGTGTAGGAAGGGAGGCAGAGGGGGCAGGCGACCTGCGTGGATGAGCCGGGAGCTTGTGGCAATGCTCAAGCAGAAGGCAGCGGTATACAGAATGTGGAAAAAAGGACAGGTCCCCTGGGAGAAATACAGGAACGTAGTCAGGGAGTGCAGAGATGCGACAAGGAAAGCTAAGGCACGTCTGGAAGGCAATCTGGCAAGGGACGTTAAAAATAACAAAACAAATTTCTTCAAATACATTAACAGCAAAAGGAAGATCAGGGAAAACGTGGGTCCACTGGAGGACGGGATGGGCACCTTGGTTACAAATAACACAGAAAAAGCAGAGTTGCTCAATGCCTTCTTTGCTTCGGTGTTTACCAAGGGCAGCCCTTTAGAGCCCCAGGCCCTAGAGACAAGAGAAGAAGCTGGTGGAGAGGAAGACTTGCCCTGGGTAGAGGAAGATTGGGTCAGAGAGCACCTAAGGAACCTCGATACCCACAAATCCATGGGCCCTGATGGGATGCACCCCAGAGTGCTGCGGGAGCTGGCAGATGCCATAGCTAAGCCGCTCTCCATCATCTTTGAAAGATCCTGGAGAACGGGGGAGGTGCCGGAAGACTGGAAGAAGGCCAATATCACGCCAGTCTTCAAAAAAGGCAAGAAGGAGGACCCAGGCAGCTACAGGCCAGTGAGCCCCACCTCCGTCCCCAGAAAAGTGATGGAACGGCTCATACTGGCTGTTGTCTCCAGGCACATGGAGGACAAGAAGGTGCTCAAGAGTAGTCAGCATGGATTCACAAAGGGGAAATCTTGCCTGACTAACCTGATAGGCTTCTATGATGAAATGACCGGCTGGATAGACGAGGGGAGAGCGGTGGATGTCGTCTATCTCGACTTCACCAAGGCTTTTGACACCGTCCCTCACAACATCCTCCTGGGCAAGCTCCGGAAGTGTGGGATAGATGAGTGGACAGTGAGATGGATTAGGAACTGGCTGGATGGCAGGGCCCAGAGAGTGGTGATCAGCGGTGCAGAGTCTACTTGGAGGCCTGTGGCTAGTGGGGTCCCCCAGGGGTCAGTCCTTGGTCCAGTCCTGTTCAATTTATTCATCAATGACCTGGATGAAGGCACAGAGTGCTCCCTCAGCAAGTTTGCTGATGACACGAAACTGGGAGGAGTAGCTGATACCCCAGAGGGCTGTGCTGCCATCCAGAGGGACCTGGACAGACTGGACAACTGGGCAGTGAAAAACCTCATGCAATTCAACAAGGCCAAGTGCAAGGTCCTGCACCTGGGGAGGAATAACCCCAGACACCAGTACAGGCTGGGGACCGACCTTGTGGAGAGCAGCTCTTCAGAGAAAGACCTGGGTGTCATGGTGGATGATAAGTTGACCATGAGGCAGCAGTGTGCCCTCGTGGCCAAGAAGGCCAATGGAATCCTGGGCTGCATTAAGAAGAGCGTCTCTAGCAGGTCGAGGGAGGTGATCCTGCCCCTCTACTCAGCCCTGGTGAGGCCGCATCTGGAGTATTGTGTCCAGTTCTGGGCTCCACAGTACAAGAGGGATGTGGAGCTGCTGGAGAGAGTCCAGCGCAGGGCTACAAGGATGATCAGGGGCCTGGAACATCTGCCCTATGAGGAGAGGCTGAGGGAGCTGGGCCTGTTCAGCCTGGAGAAGAGAAGGCTGAGA